>NC_139516.1:16488758-16716258 GCF_947247035.1 Vipera ursinii
TATGGCCGGTCTTTCCCCTTCCAGTTTGGAGGGCTGCCCTGGATCAATCAGAAGGGCCTCTGCCCTCCCACAATCAAGCAGGGGTCCCCTCCTTGCTTGATGTCCCTACAGGGTTACTTTTGACCCTTTCCAGGGTCTCCTAGCAGGATGAATTTGGACGTGGAAGACGGAGCTTGCCTTCCTGCATTCACAGGCACCACGATGGCAAACCACAAGCCCACTGACAAGGTTACTCTTAGTGTTCATTACAGAGGTACATACAGACTAATTTTGGGAATTTTTTGGCGTTTTCAATTATCCAGCATGCATCAGAAAAAAAATCTTTTGTTCTCTGTCACCTTTTTTAAAGCCAATTTAAACATCCAGTATTTTTTTTCCCATGTAGGGCTGTAACCTTTGTGGGATGATCCTAATTATTACAGTAACTGTAACAGGGAAGGGGCCTTGGAGTCCAACCCACGGGAGACCTATACTATTTCTGATAAATGGCTTCCAGTGTCTTCTTAAAAGTCTCCAGGACACCTACAACTTCTGAAGGCAATTAGTTCCACTAATTAATTGTTCTCATTGTTAGGAATTTTCTATTTTGGGGTACATATTTCTGGAAAATTGGGAGACTACCCCCAGACATCTGGCTTGATATGATCCAGAGGTAGAACAGAAGGGACTAGAGTTTTCTGGAATGGTCTACCTTTTGACCAGAATGTTTGGTACATATTTACTTGCATACATTTATCAGCAAACATTTTCCTGAAATACTTCTCTCTACTTCATTACCCCCCCACCACCAAGTCTCAAGATAATTTTAAATATTTATTGTTGACTCCTGAAGTTTGTTGGTGGTTTATAAACACATAAAAAACATAACCTGAAGAACATAGCAGATTCTTTTCTGTCCTAATCTTTATGTTTTGCATCAGTAACTTACTTTTCTGGAGCTGATCTTACTGCTGAAATCCACTTCCTGCTACTTTATTTTTTTAATGGATTTCCATTTGGTCAACAAATGCTATAATTTCAATTGAAATTCCCGTAGCAAGTAGGATTGATTTAAGAAAAAACTGCTGATGTCACTTCAAGCTACACTGAACATCATATAGAGAGATGTAGTAGTAAATTGATGATTCAGGAGATACCTACTTCTTGAAAGAAGAATGTTTATAAAATGAGATATGGGAAAACTACAATTGAAGAGCAGGATCTTAAGTGTGATTAAATATGCAATTAAGAATTACCATTAAGTGCATTAAGAAGTAATGCAAACTAGAGATTTTAGAAGAGCCTTTCGTTAATCCTTTAACTAGAAATTGGAATATTGCATATTCATGATAATAGAACAATAATTTTTGATTTAGTTCAAGGGTGCTAAATGAGTCCTTGTTAGCTTTAAATATTTTTTTTTCTGGAATATCAGAGAAGAAAGACTTTGCAGATTGCATGTGTTCCTACAAAAGATTAATCATAAGAGGTAAAGATCATCTACTACATGCATACAGTACGCAAAACCTACTTTGTTTTCACAGGTTATTGCATCATATCTTAGCATATTATACAAATCAAGAAAATGATTCTCCTCAGTAGCCACTGTTATGTACAAGTTGGTCCAGTTTCCTAATTGGTTATTCCTACTGGCTATTTTCTATTGGCAGATTCTTAATTGGCTATCATGAGTAAAAATATGTCTGTTTTGTGTAATAATGTGGTTTGGGACAGATTCCTGATCTTATTAAATTCTATCTGTCTATCTATCTATCTATCTATCTATCTATCTATCTATCTATCTATCTATCTATCTATCTATCTATCTATCTATCTTTGTACAGCTGTCACATGTGTAGTACTTTATTCTTTAATAAATCCCACTGACACTGTAAGAAGCAGTAGTGAAATTATGATTGCCATATATTTCTGGAGTGAAACCATAATTCAAACCCATAGCAGAAAAAAGTTATAAGAATTTGTTCCCCCCACAAAAGGCATATATTTAAATAAATCTACACAATCTAATTTAATGGTTTAATGGACAACGAAATGTTTTTTTTTATAGACTACCTGTATTTTTAGAGTTCTTGTTAGATCACAATCACAGTCAAAATATAAATAGATAAAACAATAAATTATTACAACTTAAATAACTTTTCAGGGTATCTTATAGTAGTGACTGATGTTGGCTGGATTCTAGCATCCTGTTGGCACTGCTCTTTCAGGCCCGGGTACAGCACGGAGACGGCATTGGTCACACTGGTGGATGATCTCTGGCGGGCCCGGGATAGGGGTTATTCCTCAGTCCTGGTCCTATTAGATCTCTCAGCGGCTTTTGATACCATCGACCATGGTATCCTGCTGTGACGTCTCGAGGGGTTGGGAGTGGGAGGCACCATTTTACAGTGGTTCTCCTCCTACCTCTTGGGCCGTTCACAGTCAGTGTTGGCAGGGGGGCAGAGGTCAACCCCGAGGCCCATCATTTATGGGGTGCCTCAGGGGTTGGTCCTCTCTCCCCTCCTGTTCAACATTTATATGAAGCCGCTGGGTGAGATCATCCGTGGTTTCGGAGTAAGAGATCATCAATATGCTGATGATACCCAGCATTTCATCTCTACCCGGAACCAACCCAGTGATGCCCTTGAGGTGATGTCCTGTTGCCTGGAAGCGGTATGAGTCTGGATGGGGAAGAACAGGCTCCAACTCAACCCGGCCAAGACCTAGTGGCTATACATACCGGCATCTCGGGTAATCCAGGATATTCCATCTTTGGTTATGGGGGGAGAGGTGTTACCCCCCATTGAAAGGGCACGCACCTTAGGCATCCTCCTGGATGCACGACTCAGTTTAGAAGATCATATAGGAGCCGTGGCCAGGGGGCATTTGCCCAGGTTTGCCTGGTGCGCCAGTTGTGCCTCTATCTGGACTGAGATGCCCTACATACGGTCACTCATGCGCTCATTACCTCCAGTATAGACTACTGCAATGCTCTCTACATGGGACTGCCCTTGAAGACCACCTGAAGGCTTCAACTGGTGCAGAATGCGGCTGCGCGGGTTGTGATGGGAGCATCCTGATACTCCCATATTACACCCCTCCTGCGTGAGCTGCATTGGTTACCGGTTGTCCTCCGGGTGAGATTTAAGGTGCTGGTTCTTACCTATAAAGCCCTACATGGCTTAGGTCCAGGATATTTGCAGGACCGTCTGCTGCCAGAAACGACTGCCCGTCGCCCTGTGTGCTCACACAGGGAGGGCCTCCTCAGGGTGCCATCGGCCAGACAGTGTCGACTGGCGACCCACAGGGGGAGGGCCTTCTCTGTGGGGCCACCTGCCCTTTGGAATCAACTCCCCTTGGAGCTCCAGATGTCCCTGGATCTCTGTTCCTTTCGTCGTGACCTTAAAACATGGCTTTTTCATCAGGCCAACCTGGACTGATGGAAGGGAGGTTTTCTTAATTTTGTTTTATTGTGTTTTTTTAATTGGACTATTTATGGGATAATTTGATTTAATACCTTTTAATGTTTGTATTTTGTGTTTTTATCGTTGTTAGCCGCCCTGAGTCCTTTGGGAGATAGGGTGGCATACAAATCCAATAAATAAATAAATAAATAAATAAATAAATAAATAAATAAATAAATAAATAAATAAATAAATAATGGACAATTATAAAAACCTCTCTTGATATATTCCTTCTTAGAGTTTTTTAATTTGGATTTAGAAGGGACAGACTTCTGAATTCAAAATTATTTAATACAGGTGGTTGTCCTTCTGCCAGGATTTCAAATAGGTAAAATTCTCTGGTAAATAGGTCAAACTTTTGTCCATCCTATCCATCCATCTTTATTTATTATTAGAGATTCTTCTTGCATCACAGCAGGTCCTAGGTAAAGCAACTGAGTCCATCTAAATAAAAGATAAAAGCTGAAAATGTTCAGAGCGGTTGTTTTAGTTTTAATTACTTTTGCTTTGAAAATCTCATGCTCAGTCTATCAGTCCGGCTATACATTGTGTAATTAGATTCTTTTAATTTACATCAGATTCCCCCCCCTTCTTCCTTTCATTCCCTTGGTTTTTTAAAAAAAGTTCTACTTTGCCTTACCTGAATAAGAGATGTAAACAAGAGTCTTGCAAAAGAATAACACAGTGAAAAGGATTGGCAAATTGGATTTAAAGAAGAATGGGCAAGACCTTAAATAGAATAAGGAGGCAAAAAAGCAATCAATGATCCTGAAATAAAGGATTTGTGGGAAGTGGCAGAAACAGGGAAAAGGAAAATTAGTCACATTCTTTTTTTTTTTTTTTTATTGAAAAGTTTTACAATACAATTTTCCATTAAAAACCCCCATCCCCCTCCACCCTCCCCTCCCTACCTCCCCCCTACCTCTTCCCTCCCCCCTTACCTCCCCCCTTCCCCCCTCCCTCTTCCCTCCCCTCCCTCCCCCCCACCCCCCTCCCCCCCCGGACTTCCCAGAGCTAAATACAAGGTATATATATATAAAAGCAATCATAAGCAACCATATACTAACAACCATAAATTCTAAAATCCATCACTCTCTAACTTATATAAGAACAAACAAAACTTAACATTATTAAATATATATAAAAAAAAAAATAGGAAAAGAAAAGAAAAAACTCGAAAGAAGACTTATTCGAATGCTAGATAAAACTTCTTAACCCTATACTTATTCTGGATAAACTCAATCCACTTTCTCCATTCCATAATATAACGTTCTTGCGAGTGATCTTTCAAATAAGCCGATATCTTCGCCATCTCTGCCAGGTCGGAAACCTTTAAAGTCCATTCTTCTATAGTCGGCAGCTCCTCTTTCTTCCAATATTGTCCTATCAAAAGTCTTGCTGCCGTGACTAAATTCAGCATCAACTTGGAGTCCACCACTGTAGCATCAACAATTATTCCCAACAAAAAAAATTGCGGACAAAACTTTATCCTCCTTTTAAAGATCTTCTGTATATTCCACCAAATTTTAATCCAAAAGGCCTTAACCTTTTTACATGTCCACCATATGTGAAAATATGTTGCATCTTCAACCCCGCACCTCCAACACTTAGGCTGATAATTCGGGTACATACTTGCAAGCTTTTTAGGATCTAAATGCCATCTATAAAACATCTTATAAAAATTCTCTCTTAAATTTTGAGCTTGAGTAAATTTCACATTCCTCACCCAAATCTTCTCCCACATGTCCATTGTAATAACTTCCTGGATATTTTGGGCCCATTTTATCATACAGTCCTTAACAAGCTCTGTTTCTGAATCAATCTCTATCAATGCAAGATATATCCGTTTAATGTGTGCAGGTCCCTGATTTCTAATTTGCTTTATCAGATTTTCATCAATCGTTGCAAATCCAATTTTCTGGTCTTCTTTCCACCTGGCCCGTAACTGAGTATATTGAAACCACGTTTGAACAACCTTCTCTTCTCGCAAGAAGCTATATGATTTCAAGCACCAAACATTCCTTTCCAAACTTAAAATTTCCTTGTAGGTAGTCTCATCGTGTTTGAAACCAGCATGTATATTTTCTATTGCGTGTTTTGGAATTGCCCACAATGGTATCTTACAACTTAGCTTATGTCTATACTTCTTCCAAACTCTCAGCAATGCCTGTCTTAAAATATGTGTCCTAAACACAGTACCTACCTTCTTATCATACAACAAATATGCATGCCAGCCAAACAACAAATCATGGCCCTCAAGATTTAATAACCTCGATTGCGTCAAATTGATCCAATCACTTATTCCTACTAATGCAGCAGCTTCATAATATAATTTAAAATTAGGCAATTTAAGGCCACCTCTCTCACGAATATCCTGCATAATCTTAAGTTTAACTCGTGGCTTTTTCCCTGCCCACACAAATTTATTGATACCACGCTGCCATTCCTCCAAATTAGAGTCTTTCTTAAGAATCGGTATCATTTGGAATAAAAATAAAAATTTGGGCAGGACATTCATTTTCACTGCTGCAATCCGTCCCAACAAAGTCAATTGCAATTTTTGCCAACTCTCCAATTCTTTTTGAATTTTCCCCCACAATTTTTCATAATTATTTTTATATAGCTTTGTATTCGAGGGCGACAAAATTACCCCCAAATATTTAACCCTTTTAACAATCTCAAATCCAGTTAATCCTTCCAAGAAGGCCTTCTGTGAAACTGTCATGTTTCTAGCCAAAATTTTAGTTTTCTGTATGTTTACTTTAAATCCAGAAACCTTCCCATATTGTGTTATTATCTCTATCAGGTCCACAACAGAGTTCTCTGGCTGGGTCACTGTAACAACCAGATCATCTGCAAATGCTCTCAATCTATAGTCCTGATCTCCAACTTGTATCCCCTTAATTTTTTCCGAATTCCGAATCTTGTTCAATAATATCTCTAAAGTTAATACAAATAACAAGGGCGATAACGGACATCCTTGCCTTGTACCCTTCTCAATATTACATACTGCCGTCAGACTATTGTTAACTATGATTCGGGCAGTTTGCTTTTGATATAATGCCCTAATCGGCTGTAAGAAATTTTCCCCAAAATCCATTTTATCTAACATTCTCAACAGAAATTGCCAATTCAATTGATCAAAAGCCTTTTCAGCATCTAAAAAGATTAGCGCTGCAGAGATCTGGTTGTGCCTTTCCAAATACTCTAACACATCAACTATATGTCTAACATTATTTTTCATTTGCCTACCACTAATAAACCCCGTTTGATCCCCATGAATCACCTGTTGCAGAACCCTCATCAGTCTATTAGCCAAAACCTTAGCAAATATCTTATAATCTGTATTTAAAAGCGAAATCGGTCTGTAATTTTTAACTTGAGTAGCATCCTGATCTTCCTTCGGAATCAATGAGATAAAAGCTGTTCTCCAAGACGGTGGCACCTTTCCCCCCCTCTGGATTGTCTGGAACAGTTCCTTTAACGGTTTTATCATCTCAAATTGTAAATTTTTATAAAAAGCCGCAGACAAGCCATCTGTACCGGGCGCCTTGTCAACCTTCAAATCCTTAATTGCTGTAAGGATTTCTTCTTCTGTGATCAGTTGGTTAATCCCCTCTCTTTGTGCTTGCGTAAGGACCGGAATATTAGCATTCTCCAAATATTTATCAATGTCTTTTACCTCAATTTCCTCTTTGGTATATAATTTCGAATAAAAATCCACAAAAGCATCCTTAATAAGATTCTGTTGAAACACGACCCTTCCTTTATATTCAATCTTGTCTATATTAGAGGCCCTTTGTTTCTTCCTCAGTCTATAGGCTAACCATCTGCCTGGTTTATTAGCGTTGCAAAAAGTATTATGCCTAGCAAACCGCAGATTGGTTGCCACTTGGTCTGCCATTAATTTATCAAATTGTCCTCTTAACAGCCTAATAGCCTCTTTAATCTTCACGTCCCCTGGATTCAAAATCAAAGCCCTTTCTTTTTCCTTTATTTCATTCTCCAGTTCTTTCCTTCTGGTTTCCACTACACGTCTACGTCTATTATTCATATATATCAACACACCTCTCATATAGGCCTTACTAGCATCCCAAACCATATCCATAGAGGTACCCTTATTCATATTAATCTCAAAAAAATCCTTCATCCGCTGTTTACATTCTTCCACATTTCTCTGATCTCTAAACAAGTTCTCATTTACGCGCCACGAGCGCCTGTCGCTTTTCTCCTTATCAATCTCCAACCAAACTGGACTGTGGTCTGAAATAGTTCTTGCACATATCTTCACTTTTTTAGTTCTCAAAAAGAAATCATTAGTCAACAAAATAAAATCAATCCTTGAGAAAGATTGGTGTCTGTCAGAGTAAAAAGTATAATCCTTCTCCTGCAGGTGCCTCTCCCGCCAGATATCTCGCAATTCAAGATCATCCTTCAATTCAAAAAAAGTTTTAGGCAGTCTGGCGTGGCTTGGAATACGCTTAAAAGCTCCAGCTTTATCCAAGTGTACATCCAGAACACCATTCCAATCTCCCATAATAATAAAAGATTTATAATCCAACTGGGTAAGCTTTGTATGAAGTAAGCTAAAAAAATCAGCTTGTTGTTGGTTAGGTGCATATAGTCCAACTAGAAGCATCTTTTTACCTTCTAACAGCAGCTCAATCATAACATATCTTCCATACTTATCTGCTTCAATTAAGTCTGCTGTTAAGGCACTTTTAACATAAACAACTACTCCATTTTTCTTATTCTCTGCAGAGGCAACAAAATGCGTACCCAGTCTCGAGTTCAGTAAATACTTTTGATCCAAAACTCTAATATGCGTTTCTTGCAAGCATATAACATCTATCTTAAATTGCTTTAAATATTGAAAAACTTTCTTCCTCTTCTGCGGTGAATTTAGTCCATTAACATTCCAAGTTAAAAATTTAGTTGCCATGCATATCATCCAGAAGCCCTTGGACCACAGCCTTGATAGGACTAACTTCTTTAGGCCGTGCCCCTCCCACAGCTTGACTGTATGTACGTTGCGAAGAAACTGAAGTCTTTTGCTGATCTTGTTCTATTATTTTCTTTGCTCGTTTTAAAGCAGCACGCGTCACTCTTTGCTCTCTAGGATCATCCAAAGAAGTTGTAACTTGATCTCCTCCCACGCCACTTTCCTCTGTTTCCTCCTCTTGTTGTTCTTCTTCTCCAGATCCTTTTCCAGCTTCCAGGAGCGTTAATGGGGTTGCTTTTAGGACATTATTGTAGAAATCACGCGCTTGCTTCACAGTAATCAACCGGTACCTTTTACCTTCATGCATCACCATCAGCCCCTGAGGAATCTCCCATCTGAACCTTATATCTCTTTGCTTGAGCTCATGCACGAGGAATGTATAATCCTTCCTTCCCCTTAAAATCCTTGGAGGAATTTCTTTTAAAACCAAAACTTCTTGTTCAGCAATCACCACTTTAACATCATAGGCAGCTTGTATAATTTGATCTCTGATCTCTCTTTTTGCAAAATAAACCACCACATCTCTAGGCAACTTCCTCTGTCTGGCAATCCATGAATTCACCCGAAACACTTTATCCATAGCTGCTCTTATTTCAGATGCTGGCAGGTTTAATACTTCTTCAAAAGCCTCAGAGATCAGCTGCTTCAAATCTTCTTTAGTATCCTCTTTTAAGCCTCTGATTCTGACAGCAAACTGCATCTGGTAAAATTGGGCTAAGCTTAAGTCCTTCTCCAGTTTGTCTCTTACATTTTCATTCTCTCTTACTTTAACTTCTAATATAGCATTCCTTTGAGCCAAATCATCCATCTTTTCATCTAATTCTTCCACACATTCCGCCACTTTATGCACTGAAGACAAAATGTCTACCTTCATCACGCTGAGCTTCTGTTCCATCCTCTCTTCCATTCTCTCCTCCAGTTTCTCCAATTTCTCCTCCATCTGCGCAAATTTGTCAGCCATTGATTGATTAATTGAGTCCAAAAGTTTATCCACAGCATCTCGAAACTCCTTCGCTGTCAGCGCTTCAGAAGGGTGCAACGCCTGTAAAGATGATTGTTGCACTGGCGAGGATCCACCACTCCGAAGAGTTTTAGGGGGAGGTTTCGCCGCCATCTTTTAATCCTCAAATATGACGCACTTTCACTTAGAGTTTAAAAAGTTCAAGTAGTTAGAGAGTATAATAAAATAAGCCTCTTCACCTTTATCTCTTGTATCGCTCTGCCTGCTCCTTTAAATCATAGTCCTTTCTTCAGGCAGGGATGGTTCGCAGACGCCTGGCTCTGCTCCAAAAAGTTCAGAGCAGACACGCCAGCCAGCTGGGAGCAACCCAGGCTTCGGGGGAGTTCAATCCTTCAGCCGCCCAAGCTCCGAGCTCAGGCGGCCTCGGAGAACTCAACCCCTACCTGGGGCCTCACCCCCTCCTCTTCTCCCGAGGAGGGGGCTTCAATTTCGCCCGAACAGCTGTTCGGCGCTGTTACGGGCGAAAAAACAAACAGCTGAGCCGCGGGCAGCCCGGGAAGGCTGTCTTCGGCGCCGCGACGCCACCGGAAGCCCCGAAAATTAGTCACATTCTTGATAAGATATTGTAAATTGAGACTTGAATGGACAAAGCAAGTGAAAGGTTCTTACTGGAGGGAGCCACGAGCAAATAAGAATGCAATACATAATGAACTTTAGTTACAGCTTTCCATCTCTCTCATAGAATGTTCTTACAATAAGAAAATAACAGTAGAGTTTTGGAACTGTCATAGTGATGAAATAAGTCTGTTAGATTATATCAATTGTTGAGAGTTATTATATCAGTTGTTGATACTACATATACGGTGGTACCTTGTTATTCATCATTAATTGGCTCTAGGAGGCACAATGAGTACCAAAAATGATACGTATCAAACAAATTTTTCCCATAAGGAATAATTTAGTGAGTTAGAAGGCAGCTGACACCAATAAGTTCTAGCTTGTAACAATGAGTACTGGGACAAAATTTTCACATCAAAATGCACTGAGTACAAAATTCAATGAGTTTCGAAACAGTTGAGTACCAAGGTACCACTGTATATGAAGTGCTTGTAAGATCTACAATGCAAGGAGTGATGAGTAGAAATGTATGTATTTCTACAAGCCATCATGATATTCCTTTCTAGGTAAGTAACATTATAAGAAGAAACATTTATTTCCTTCTCATTTCTTTCCTTTGTCTCATATTCTACTATTAATTACAGCAACTGAATTCTGGCTTTATGGAAAACCCTGTAAAGATGTAATATAATTACAGGACTTTCCAATTTATGACATCTTTTTAAACTTTGAGCTTTGGTTCTATGGAAACTTTTTGCCACAAAATTTAAATATATCTCCAGATGGTTCTCAGGTTTAAAGTCACTGAGTTACACAAAAGCCTCAGTTGGGTGGCAAAAAATAGCCTGATCTAAGTTAATAGATAAATAAAATGTAGAGACAAAGAAGAACTGACAGGTATAGATAGTTCTCAACTGACAATAATTTGTTTAGTGACTGTTCAATGTTTCAAAGGCACTGAAAAAGTGATTTATGACTGATTTTCATAGTTACAACCTTTGCAGCATCCCCATGATCATGTTATCAAAATTCAGATGCTTGGCAACTGGTTCATATTTATGACTCTTGCTATGTCCAAGGTCACCTTTTGTGACCTTCTAACAAGCAAAATCAATGGGGAAGCCAGACTCACTTAACAACCAGGTTATTAACTTACCAACTGCAGTGATTCACTTAACAATTGAGGCAAGAAATATCTTAAAATGGGGTAAAACTCACTTAACAAATGTCTCATTTAACAACTTAAATTTTAGGTTCAATTGTGGTCATAAAGTGAAGATTACCTGTACTGTGGATCTTTGGTTTCATCTAAATTTTCAACTGAAATTTAGCATATTGCAATAAAAGTCTCTGAGGTTTGTTATCATAATCAAGATTCAATTGTTTGTTTGTGTGTTTAGCTTGTTTTCCTTATATGAAAAAGGATATAGTTCAGACTGCAGATCTTTATAAGCTTTTATTATTATAATTTCCTCTTCTACTGGGATGGGGGAAAGAATTGGCTAAGAAATTTAGATTGGCACATTAACATTTTGTTTTCCAAACAAATATAATTAAGGGTGTCTATGAGGCACAGGTTTATACTTATATCACCCAACTGGCATGTGTCCTTGAAATGATTCGCAAACATATGGAAGAATATTCAAGTATGCAAGCCAGCAAACTACAAAATCATTATTTATTTAGCCCTTAAAAACAAAGCAAGGGGAAAAAGGAAATTAAAAATACACACATAAACACACACGCAGAAACACACTGTTTCTCTAACATCTTGATTTCATAGACATCACATAAAATGTCCATATTAGGTACATGCCTTCATACCATCCAACTGTTTCTTTTTAGGTAAGTAACAATATGCAAAACACTGTATTTCACATATCTATTGTTAAGAAATATCCATTGATTAGTATTTTCTTTTTATTTGAGTATTTCTTTGCAAAATTTGGAGAAGTCCCCCAAGTGATTTTATTTGCTTGCTTGATGATTTGTTTACTTAATTCATTCATTCATCAACAGCCCTTTTTAGATATTATAGAAAGCAGAAAAAGTACATTCAGCAGGGAAAAATTTGCTAATTCTTTTCCCTTTACATCACTTTCCATAGGTAAGGACAAGTTTTAAGGATAACCTAATCAATCACTACAGACTCTTTATGTGGTTGAGATCCTCTGTATAATGGTCACACTGAATGTGCAAGAGGCACCTGTAGTTCTGAACATCTAAATAAAATTTCTGTATTATATGACACTGAAGACAGAACCAAACTTTCTTAATATTATAATGGATCAATTCTCTTCAACTTGATTATTAGTTTTTGGATTCTGACAAGTTCCTGCAATTTCACATTCAGGAAGGGGGGGAAAAACTCCAACTATACTAGTACAGATAATACTTGAGCACAGACTTTAAATATGAGAAATCTTTAAATAAATATATCAAATGAAATAGCAGTTATTGAGAGATGCTGAAGTGACTTCCTATCACTATTACCTGAGGTTGTTGCCATTTATAACATCTGTGCACATTTGTGCCAGGACAAGAACTTCTCCAGCATCCTCCTTTCTAGTTAATGCAAACAAAAAACAAAAAACCTTTGCGCTTTGAGAGAGAGAGAGAGAGAGAGAGAGAGAGAGAGAGAGAGAGAGAGAGAGAGAGAGAGAGAGGGAGGGAGGGAGGAAGAGGAAAAGAGAGAGAGAATTTCAATCAAGCTTTAATCAATGGAATATGAGGCTCATGACCTTCTTTACTTATGAGGTGGCTAAGTGATATGTATAAACCTCTTTCTTTTCTGCTGCATCCTTTGTCTTTATGGACTTTCTGCTCAGAAGACCTTTTCCAGCCCCTGGGTTGTTGTCATTACTGATGCTGATTTCCATTGAAAAGGTATTGGAGAATTTCTCTTTCTCCTGGAATCTAACAGCACCTTTTCTGATGAACAGATTTTATAGAAAGCCATAAGCTTACAGCTCACTTCATCAGAAGTATAAACTGCAGCTCCTGATATATAATAATAATAATAATAATAATAATAATAATAATAATAATAATAATAATAATAATAATAATAATAATAATAATAATAATAATAATATTTTTCCCCTCCTTAGGCTACCATGTTTTCTTCCTACCATGTCCTTCTCTTGGAGAAATTCAGAAAGAATCCAACAAATTTCTCTGTATTCAAATGTAGTGCAGAATTTCCAGAGAATATTTGTCTTCATCTCTAGCCTTGCCATTTCTGAGTAGCAGAAATCCAGATGACCATTAGATGAGAGTAAAGATTTTAAATGTTCTATACCACTTTGCCCCTTTCCTCCTTAAGACTCTGTCCTCATAGTGAGGGGTGACTGGAAATACAGTCTGGATATTGCTTGGTTTATAAAGATACATGGATATATTTTATATCTACTTTATTAATTAAGTTTCCTAGCCATTTGGATTTATTCTATGGTCTTATTACTGTCAATGTAATTTTAGTTTCTTTGAATGTTTCATTCAGTGAGATCATTTATATTCATTGCTTTGTTATTGTTGTTTATTATTGCCCTTTTAGCTTCTTCTCTTTTTCAGAAAAACTCTGATTAGTGATCATAATAAAGGGATGATTGATTGGTCATTGGGGGTGTGCCTAGCCCATTCATCAGTCCACAGCAGTCCATTCATAGTTAATGGAAAAATATTCTTCCTGTTTGTTTTGCAACCCATTAAGGGAAAGCATTTTACTCTGTGGGCCACAGCAGAAAGAAAGAGAATTGGTATTGGTGGATGAAATTTGTGAAATTCCTTATCAAGGAAGTCTCCAATGAACAAAATGCTTAGCCTTTGCATTAACAAAATTTAATTAAAAGAACTACTCCTGAAGGGTTTTTTAATGTTTAACTTAATTAAATAGCAAAACACAAAGTTAAATCTTAAGAAATTTAGTGCTTTGCATTCAGATTTCTGTTTAAAATATATCTAAATATTGCCCAAATTCTTTTTAAATCCTGCTTATAAAGAAATGCAGGTGTTTTTTTTTTTGGGGGGGAGCATTTCTCTGCAACACTGGCAAAAAAATCAGAAGTGCAGTAACACCTTTTCTGACTAACTATAGATTAACAATTACCATCCTGCAATGTATGCAATCACCAGCAAATAAAAACCCGTAAACAATCACAACATAGATGCCTATGTCTGTCCTAAGTTGAAGACTAAGCAACCTAGAATCAGGGAGTCTAGGCCTTACATGTGGAAGGAGAGAGAAAAATCAGGGATACCCAACAGCAAGTAGTCGGACTTGGATACAGTGGCAATAGGTTCACCATTGGAATATCTGAAGGACCATTTGGGGACAATGTAGTCATTAAGAGTCAACACCAACTTGATGCACATAATCAATTAAAAGTGTGCGAGATGCAGGCTTGACATACTAGAGCGGTATAATCTGCTCTTTTGTGGAATGAATTGATGATTCTATATTCAAGTTGATGATTCTATATTCAGATTATGATTAGTGTGCCACCCAAAAATTATTCTGCGTTATTTCTTCAAGCATTTTGATAGAGGAGAAATTAGTTGCACCCTTTACAGGGAAATTATAGTAAGTGTATGTTTCTAGAATTTTTCTTAATGATGATGTTGCAAACTAAGTTCATTAAGTCTTCTATTTTTTGTTGTATTTTCATCACTCCAGTGATCCGCTTCCATCCTGCATATTCTGGAGAAAAATATCAGAAGGAAACATCTATCTAAAATATATTTTTATATCAGGAAGAGAGACACCCAAAATTACAAAAATATGCTTAACTAGAGGGGGGTGTATATTTGATACCTCCCAACAATAAAATGAACTCACAAATGCCTCCCAAAGAAATTGGAATGCATCCTAAAGAAACCTTCTTTATAGTGATGAGTGTGTCAGAAAACTGGAAAGTAGTTTTTAGCATATTAGTGATGACGCTTAGAAATGAAATATTGCAAGATGAAGTTCTTTAGGTTCTCCATCAATACAGGATATATTAGAGGCTAGAAATGCATCAGTTATAGTTACCATATGATGACCACAGCATGGTCAAACACATTTTCCAAAACAAAAATCAAATCTTTTCTAGTTTCTTTAGATTATATACAAATTTATTATAACTCTTTCAGTCATGATGGAGATAGTGGTTTTCCCCTTGAATTCTTAGTCTTCACAAACTTTTGAACATTTTAAACATTAGAAAAAGTTTTATGAAAAAGAATCTGACAGAGATGGGGGAAAAATAAGATCATTGTTCAGAATTATATCCAGTTACAGCTTTTTTTCAAGAACAGGGAACGTGCAACTTATTGAGGAGATAGCAAAGTGTTTTTTAAAAGAAAGGTTTCTCTGCTTGATATAACAAATGAAAAATAAACAATCCTGTCAGGCATTATTATTTCACAAAAACTGCTAATTTTTGAGTATGAAATGCAAATCAAAAAAGGATTGCACGTATTAATTAGTTACAATCAAGTTAACAAAAATCATAAAACAAGCAACATATACTACAGTTTCAGTGATATTTATGACATTTGAGACTATACATCTGTGTTCATTTTAACACATTATTGTCCATATTCCACTTAGCTAAGAATATGGCAAAGGCAGTTTTTGCAACTGAGATAGCTTTTATTTTAATACTGACTTCATTGATGAACCTCCAAATAGTCAAGTTCACTGTTAATAGGTTTTTCTTTTATTGTATAATCACTTTTAATTTTCTGCTCTACTGATTGCTGGAATGATGGAATTTAGATACTTTTATGAAACAGCTTCTCATTATTGTGCCATCTTGACTAGAATGCAGTACTGTACAGTTTAATTTTCCATTTGTGCAAATTAATAAAGACCACATCTAGAATGTTAAATTCAACTTTAACTTTTTATCCATTAAGGCAGGGAAGGTAAAAGAAAGAATACATCTGGGATACATTATGTCTTCCTCCTATCATTTTGCTTGGACCTCTAGTTTAAGAAAAACCTCTGAATGGCTCCATCATAAAGTGGCCTAGACTGAGCATTGCTGAGACAGATATAATTCTACGATTATATTGTTTATCTTTGTTTTTAATCAATAAACACATTATTGTTTTATTTACTCATACATTATTAAAGATAAAGATACTGAAGGTCAAAACATGCCAACAAATTAATTAATGTGGTTTCTATATCAGCACATCAAGGTCTTCTGAATAGTATTTTAACATTCTTTGATAGTGTCACCAAACATCTAAAAAGGTGTGATTCCCTAGCCAAATTTCAAGCACTCTTAGACTTTGGTAATTAATTAAAGGATAGAAAGGAGAGTAAGATAATCAGTGGATAATTGTCACAACAGATACATGTCACTAATAGGCTGTACTTAAGTATGTCTGCCTTTAACCCATTCATAGATTATTTGAAGGCAAGAAGAATACTGAGGTAACCACATACAATAGCCAACAGATATATTGTGTGGTATTGTGTTTCTGTTAAATAATAATCCTACAATAATTCTATAAGCAAATTTTAAGAAATATTGTTAGATGTTCAAGATATAACAAAGCACAGAACTGGGAATTAGATTGTTCAATACATCCATGCTAATTGAATTACTCTTTTGATAACCATAAGACATATTTCTATAGATTTAAAATTATTTATTTATTTATTTATTTATTTATTTATTTATTTATTTATTTATTTATTTATTTAGATTTATATACCGCCCTTTCCCGAAGGACTCAGGGTGGTTTACAGGATATTTAAAAGAAAATCAATACAAAAGTTAAAATAAATTAAAAAAGATTAAATGAAACCCTGAGAGAAAATAAAAACCCAGTTAAAATTAGAATTAAAAATTCTCAGCCTGGGCCAGAGAGCTCGAAGAGCCAGGTCTTCAGGTCCCGGCGGAATGAACGGAGGTCGGGGGCAGTCCTAAGCTCCATGAGCAGCTGGTTCCAAAGTGCAGGCATGCCCACTGAGAAGGCCCTACCCCTGGGTGTTACCCGCCGGCAATCTTTAACCGGCGGCACCCTGAGAAGACCCTCCCTGTGGGAGCGCACTGGACGAAGGGAGCTTGATGGTGGCAGCAGGTGTTCCCTCAAATATCCCGGACCCTCACCATTTAGGGCTTTATAGAACTAATAGAAATTAGTTCTAATTATAGAAATTAGAACTAATTCAGCCAAAGTGATTATTTCTATGTCTGTACAAAGCAGTCCAATTTTAATTGGGAATACACGATTGAAAGAGGGCATGATTCGATTCAAGGGCAAAGCTATTTGATTGAAATCAAAGTTTTATAAAAGAGCTGAGGTGGCACAGTGGTTAGAATGCATCTACTTCTGCTGGCTGTTGGCTACCAGCAATTTGGCAGTTCGAGTCTCACCAGATCAAGATTGACTCAGCCTTCCATCCTTCTGAGGTTGGTGAAATGAGGACCCAGATTGTTGGGTGCAATATGCTGACTTTGTAAACTGCTTAGAGAGGGCTGTAAAGCACTATGAAGTGGTATATAAGTCTAAGTGCTATTTATCCATAGTACATTGTGGTGGGGAAAATCACACATGGCTCCTTCCTTCTTTGGCAGCATGGTTTGAAAATATAAGATTTAGAAGAGAAGGGTATTAACTAGGCATTTCCAATAGTTTGTTGGAATGCATTTTAAGATTTTCTCCCTGAAACTGTTTTAAAACAAGCATTGCAGAGGGACAGAATATTGTCCAGAAAACAGCCTATTTCAGCATTTCTCAACCTTTAAGGTGTCTGGAATTCTGAGAAGGAAGTACAGACATCTTAAAATAGTACAGGTTGAGAAATAGTGGCCTACATTGTGTCATATCAATATAGCACATGAGCTACGCATCCAAATAAAAATACTTTTTTATTTCTTCACTTGCCTTTCTGGGGGGCTCCAGCTTGATATTATCTTGAAGACAAACCATTTGTTTGACTGAGTAGGGCAGGGATGTCAAACTCACAATGTCATGTGACATGTCATGATGTATCATGACTTTTTTTCCATTGCCGGCAATGGGGTGGGTGCGGTTTCACCATGATGCATCTGTCCCGTGGGCCGGCAGTTTCACACCCCTGTAGTAGGGTGATGTGCCCTGATCACTATGTTTTGTAGAGTATTACAACATTGGCTTACAGTATTACAACATATTTGGCCTCATTAATAATACTTGCAGCAATGATGTGGCTTGTTGGAACTATTATCTCAGTTAATTAGCAGAGATAATAGAAAGATACTAACATACTAAAATACAATGCCACAAAAAGAGCAAACCACAAAGAAAATTGTTGATTCAGAAAAAAAGGTATTTTCAGGACTGTGTGTGTATGTACACACCTTTTAGTCAGTTTTGACTCCTGGCAAATAAGTAGACAAGTCCATGCAGTTTACATGACAGTATTTTCAGAACTGGTTTGCACTTGTCTTTTTCCTAGGGTTGAATTAGGTTTGTGCCTAAGGCCTTGTCAGCCCTTGAGATAAAACAGACTAGAAAACCAAAGTCAGACAGGCCAATACATTTTTTATCATAAAGTTATAGTAACAGAATATTTCAAGTCCAAATGTGTTCCCTCACCCCATTCCTTTATCTTCATGAGAACAAGGGTCTTGTCTTCTTCAAGTTACATTTTTGCCTGGCCTGAGGTTTTTTTTTATCTGTCCAATGTCTTGGCAGAAGATGTTCCTCCTGTCCCTGGAAGTCATTATTTCTGCCCATTGCAGGCCGCCACTGGTGCTTGGTAACACACTTGGTTACTTTCTTAGCTGGAATTGTTGGAGGAGGTGTTGCAAGGGAGCTGCTTTACTTTGCTCTGCTCTTAGTAGCAAGATGGCCAAAACACTTCATAAAACAATGCACCTGTTTGAAGATATGCTTAGTTCTCCTTTACTGTTGTTTGTTCCCCTTTAGGTTCCTTCCTATTTGTTAATATTGTGGTTGTGAATGCAAGATTTCAACTAGAACTCGGTCTTCTGGCTTCTAACCCAGAGCTTTTATCCATTACACCAAACTGGCTCTTTATTGGTAGCTTTACACCCCCTTTAAGTATCTTTAAGACTTACCTTGGAACCCATTCACTGATTATTAAGAATCTTATAAACTTTCCCCAAATGTGGGACATTTTATAAATAAGACTTGATCCCAAAGTACATCTTTAGTAGACTTTCTAGATCTGCAAGAGGTGTGTGTGTGTGTGTGTGTGTGTGTGTGTGTGTGTGTGTGTGTGTAGTTTAGGAAATGCTAAACTTATAGCATTTAGTGATAATTAATGGTGAAAATTCAAATTGAAAAATAATATTCTTCCTAGTTCCTATTCAGGACATCTAAAAATAATATTATGCCACATAACTGAGTCTGGAAAATACAGTGATTTTAAATTATTTTACATGGGTTTAAGAAGAGTTTCATTCATGGGGAGAGAAAGCTATGAGTTGCTACTAACTGAATCAGTACCTTATTACTTCAGATGTTAGACGCAATGGACCTTAAAATGCTGATCCTGAAATATGGCACTCTGTATACTCTTATGCTCTGCTTCTGACTTCCTGTAATGACCTAGCTGATCACTGTTAAAGCTGAATGTTGTGTTAGATATATTATTTTTTTAATGAATTAATAAAGAATAGAAACTGAAGCCTTGTGTCTCAACAATTTACAATGACTGTTCATGCTGCAGCTGTATGTTGTCTGCTACTCTAAAAAATTAGTTGTGCATCAGCCAATGGTGTAAGATAAGTTACAGTACCTTAAACATATGAAAAGATATAGCGTATAAATGCTCACTCAGTCTAACAATGTTAAATATGTCATGTTAACATACAAAGGACCAACAAAGTGATTTCTTTCCAACCTTCACTTTTGTTATGAGTTAAGAATTAACTAGATGCTAACCAGATTATGAACTAACCTCATCTCTTTCTCTTTCTATACGATAGAACAATATTTTCCATAATGTAAGTATTGACCAGTTTAGACTAAATTTACCTATGTTAGGTAAAGGCTAAACCAGAAAAGAATTATAGGAGTTGTAATGCTTCCTTTATTCTTTAATGTTGAAAGTCAAGCTTATCTTTCCTAGCTAAAGATTGTTGATTAATTATCAACTTTCCACCATTAATAAAATAAAAGGGACAGGACTCAAGCTGTAGTAACCCCTAAAATAACCATCGGACAGGCTTATAGAATGGAGGGGAAAAATATGAAAGCTTCTTTAAATGGACATGGAAGTCAGTTCTCAGCTTCCAATGAAATAAGATTTTAGAATTAGAAGAGGTCAACATTTCTCAAGAGAGGCAAGTCTGTTTGACTCCAAATTGTTGGCATAATTCCAGGACTGTAGAGCACAAAACCATACTTTGTCAATTGAGTCAACACAATTGATTACCAATAGCATGTGACTAGAACATGTGGGGTGGATAATAGCAACGAGTATCAGTGAATACATGTTTTTTATGAAGACTGCTTGACTGCTTCTGTATACTGCAGTGCAGAATCAGGATTTTTCACCTTGCTTTTGCTGATGCATCCAGCACTCTCAAGATAGATGCCTGCTCAGCACAGAGGAAATAATTTATATAAGTGTGGTAGAAGGAGGAGGGGGGAAAACAGAATGACATGAATTTGAAGAGAAACACAAATAATCTAATTATTAGCAGATTAGAATTTTAAGTAGTTAAGGGATGGGTTGTACAACACCGATCTTTAAAGAGTTTGTGAATGAGTCAGAGTTCATTAACTCCAAGGATATTACCAGTATAGATAAGATCTATATTTCAGGTGCTTCATTCAGTGGCAATTAGTGCATGGAATGAAGTAAATCTTAGATTTTATCAGAGGCAAGAGAATTGCTATTCTGAAAGGACAGGATAATTCCTGCTACAGAATATACATGGTGATCATTTTGGACAAAGTAGGAAAATTCTGTGTTCTCTAGCTGTTTCTGAAATGGAACTTGCACCTCCTGGTCACTGAGATAGCTAAACATGTTGTTTCAGGGTTTTTAGAAAAATTCCTAATTCATCATTCCAGATTTAGGACAGTGTAAGAATGTTTTTTTAAAGATAAAAACCAGCATGGATTATTAAGATGTTGAACACTAATTCTCAAAGTCCAAGCAGACTGAGGAAGTGTATAAATTTAAATAAATAAATAAATATAACTGTACACTAAATTGATACATTTGAATGGCCATTTCAACATCAAGACCAACTGCATTAAAGGAAAAGATTGCATGGAAATATTTGACAGGATAGTACTATATCATGTCTACATTACTGCTTTTGCAGAAGCGAGCTGTGCATCAGCTTTGATTATTATTTATCCAAGAATTTCAGAGCTTGACTCCAAGGGATTGAGTCAGTCTGGGTTGCATTTGGATCAAGAATTAATCAAGAATTTCAGTATTAAGTAATACTGTATTCTTTCATACCACAATCCCATCAGTCTATAAACAGCAGGAATATGTAGGAATAAACCTTCAGTAAAACTGAAAAAAAACCAAGATCATGGCATCTGGCCCTCTCAATTCCTGGCAAATAGATGGGGAAGAAATGGAGGTAGTGACAGATTTTATTTTCCTTGGCTCCAAGATCACTGCAGATGGGGACTGTAGCCAAGAAATTAAAAGACGCTTGCTCCTTGGGAGGAAAGCCATGGCAAATCTAGACAGCACACTAAAAAGCAGAGACATCACCCTGTCAACAAAAATCCGTATAGTCAAGGCTATGGTCTTCCCAGTTGCAATGTATGGCAGTGAAAGCTGGACCATAAGAAAGGCTGAGCGCCAAAGAATTGAAGCCTTTGAACTATGGTGCTGGAGAAGACTCCTGCGAGTTCCTTGGACTGCAAGGCGATCAAACCGGTCAGTCCTAGAGGAGATCAACCCTGACTGCTCTTTAGAAGGCCAGATCCTGAAGCTAAAACTCAAATACTTTGGCCACCTAATGAGAAGGAAGGACTCACTGGAGAAGAGCCTAATGCTGGGAAAGATTGAGGGCAATAGAAGAAGGGGACGACAGAGAATGAGGTGGCTGGATGGAGTCACTGAAGCAGTAGGCGTGAGCTTAGATGGACTCCAGAAGATGGTAGAGGACAGGAAGGCCTGGAGGAACATTGTCCATAGGGTCGCGATGGGTCGGACACGACTTCGCAACTAACAACAACAACAAAAACTGAAAAAGGGTACTGCTGACACATTGGTAAATTGAGCAAGAGTCAGCTCATATGATATCAGGAGGTTATACAGTATTGATTACAGGAATGTGCTTTGAAGAATGAGAACAATATCACATCAGATCCAGTATAACCAGCTCTAGTTCAGGGTATCGAAAAGGATCTTTGTGGCTCCATGGCTTGAAATCTTACATCATTAGACTATCATTGACTGACATCATATTCTGGTTCAAGAGGTCAAACAACAGGGCTGCTTTTTCTATTAAAAAAATAAAAGGAAGAGGTTCCTAGTTCTGTGCAAAAACATGTGATACATTATCGCAGAGGAGACCTCAAAGCAAAGCCATACCTTTGAAGGTGTGCTGAAAGTGTATTAGCATTATTGCTATCAGATGGCTAGAGATCTGTGAATGAAGGCAAATATACCAGTCCCAGGATAATGTTGCAGAATCCAATCTGGGTTAGTCACCAGGACCAGAGATTTAGACTTCTGAGCTTTCAGACTGGTGCTGGAGCCCGTCCTTAGGGAACTTCTCTCTAGCAGACTGTGTAAGATAGACAAATTGGATCCTGCAGAGATCTGTGAGTTAAATTACAATTAAGGCAGTGCATCTTATCATTTATTTGATTTATATTCATCCTTTATGTCCACTTTTATTAGTATTTTTGCTATATATATATATATATATATATATATATATATATATATATATATATATATATATACACAATATTATACCACAACAAAAAAACCAAATTAGAATGCACTATTTCATTTAGTGATACTGGTTATGGTTATGATTTGTGGACTTTCCCTCTCCACTTTTTGTTAAATGAATAAATGCATGTTTCTTATTTAAAGGGAAGGGATAAGGGAAAAAAACAAACAAACAAACCCTAAAGTATGTGTCAGAAATTGATAGTGATATTATTGTACCTATAAGAAATATGTCTTGGTGGTCTTTAAAATGTTTTTGTATATAATAACCTTTTAAAGCAGCACTACTCAACCTTGGCAACTTTAAGATTATGGACTTCAGTTTCTAGGCTTCCCCAGTCAGCTGTTTGGGGAATTATGGGAGTTGAAGTCCACACATCTTAAAACTGTCAAGATTGAGAAATACTCCTTTAAGGACTCGCTTTTAAAAGGACTTCTACCTTAAATGCAGAGATAGAAGTCATTGCTATCTTGGTGGAACCTTATGATTGTTAAAGTAAAAGGAAAGAATATAAAGTAGGTTTATTTGATCAAAGTTAAAAATCCTTAATGGGTTTTTTGCTGACCAAGACTGAATGACAGGGTTTTAAGGATTTGCTTATAAATAAGAGATGAGACATGGGATTAAAAAGCTCGTGGGTTGTTTGTTAAGAGAAGGTTGTAAGTGGTAAAATTATTTATACTTTTGACGAAAGGGAAGTTACTTTTCTTTTTCTTTTCTTTGCTATACTCTTACTTTTTTCTCTTTATATTATTTTATTTTCTTTCTTTCTCTTCCTTCCTTCCTTCCTTCCTTCCTTCCTTTCTTTCTTTCTTTCTTTCTTTCTTTCTTTCTTTCTTTCTTTCTTTCTTTCTTTCTTTCTTTCTTTCTTTCTCTTTCTTTCTCTTTCTCTGAACTATTTTTATTTTATTTATTTATTAGTTTTTATTTGCTTAATTGTAATCTTTAATAAAAATGTTATTTAAAAAAATCACTGTCTGCTTAGGAGAAATACTCAAATAGCATGGCTGTAAAGAACTAATTATCTGCTGATTCACCAAATTTCATGAATTATTTAAGAAAATAAAAAATGATGAGGTCCTTTTATGCCCTTCAGAACTTGAAGTAAAAATATACAGTTTCCCTTTTCAGGGAAATTTGAGAACCAGCATTTTAAAGACAGTTTATCGTGAATGATGGCTTTTTCATTGAGGCCATATGCTTTCAACAAAATGTTATACTATGTCAGGAAATCTTAAAAATTAGATTTACCAAAGTCTGTGATGTTTCTTACATAAAGCAAAAATAGAGAGTAAGAAGAAGAATGTGGAAAGCTGTCACAATTAGATAAATAAGATGAAGTTTGTTTACACTTTTTTATTTCCCCTTTCACAGGAAAGGCCATTCAATCCAAATTCTTATTCAGTGCAAGCATTCAAATTAAAGCATATCAAACAAATGGCTAATCTCTAACCTGTTGTATTTATCTAATTCTCAAGATGTTTGGGTATTTTTAGATATCCTGTATTTGGTTTCCAGGGCTTCTCAATCATCAAGCAATTCAATGCATCTTACACAGAAGTTTAAAAATATATAAATGGAAAGTCAAAATAGTAATAAGACACCATTTCTGGATTGTTGTTGAACAATTCTAAGTGTCTTTCATTACACATAAGTAACATAATGTAGTAATAGTATTGGTCTAGAACTACCGAGATGTAATGGAAACTTCCAGCCATGGAAATTTATCATGTGATTTTGTATTAATACCTCTTTCTTAGGTAATGTATTCCATTGGGTTATGGAAAAAAATTGGAAGAAAGTATATTAGGCATCCTGTCTTGATCTCCTGGAAGACAGGTAGGATATAAACCTAATAAATACATATCATTTCATTTATTTGTTTGTTTATTAGATTTGTGTGCCACCCATCTTGCCAATAGTAGCTATGCTTATTGGGCTGCTGGAAATTTTAGTTCAATAATATTTCCCCAAACCTGGTCTACAACCTTACCCCTTTTATTGTCTGACCATCCATTCAGTAATTGCTTTTAGACTGTGTGCTTATATGTGCATAAGTCAAAAACATATTTTAAAGCCCAATATAAGTAATTTTGCTTCAAGAATGAAAAGATGTGTACATTTGGTTGTGAGAGCAGCAAACTATGATTTTGTAGAATGATGAAAGATACCTAATAAGATCACAACACAAACTCCATCCCTTGGACACTTGTGTGTGATATCACAATGCACTTGGTAAAGAAGCAAAGTTTGTGTACAACAAGACAGGTTATCTGTATAGCTATAGGAAAATAAAGATCTTGGCAACAGGAAACTAGATTTTCATAAGGTTTCTAATTGTAGTAGACCTAGAACGGCCCACCAGAAGTGCACGAATGCCACTTCCGGGAGTCCATTATAGGCCTCGGAGGCCCAAGCCTGCATCGAATAAGAGAACTGGTTGTTCAGATATTTGAATTCCACCACTGGACTATAGGTTTAGTCTTTTGAGCTTTTGGATTTTATCTGGAGCCCATCTTCAGGGAGCTTCTCTCTCACCAGAATGTGATTAAAAGAAACAGGTTACAGCAATTGTCAGAACCAGATATTTTCACTTTAGAACTCATAGATGTCTAAGAGGGAAATATAATTTAGAAAGTGGGCTTCCTCATTCATCAAAGGTAATTTTCCAAAACATTTTCCTTCATTACTCAGAGACACTTAAAAGAAAGTTCTTTTTAACCAACATAGGTAAAACACTTTAAGTCAATTTAAGTTTAAGTTTAAGTTTATTAGATTTATATACCACCCTTTTCCCGTAGGACTCAGGGCGGTTTACAAGGTGTTTAAAACATCAATACAATACAAAAATAAAAAAAAAAAACAATTAAAGTGAATTAAATTTGATCCCTGGAAAATATAAAAACCCCAATTAAAAAACTCTCAGCCTGGGCCAGAAAGCTCAAAGAGCCAGGTCTTCAGGTCCCGGCGAAATGAATGAAGGTCAGGGGCAGTCCTAAGCTCCACGAGCAGCTGGTTCCAAAGGGTAGGCACACCCACAGAGAAGGCCCTCCCCCTGGGTGTTGTCTGCCGGCAGTCTTTTGCCGGCGGCACCCTGAGAAGCCCCTCCCTGTGGGAGCACACAGGATGAAGGGAACTTGATGCCGGCAGCATGTGTTCCCTCAAATATCCTGGACCCAAGCCATTTAGGGCTTTATAGGTCATCACCAGCACCTTGAATCTCACCCGGAGGGCAACCAGAAGCCAATGCAGTTCACGGAGTAGAGGTGTTACATGGGAGTATCGGGAAACCCCCATCACAACTCGCGCGGCTGCATTCTGCACCAGCTGAAGCCTCCGAGTGGTCCTCAAGGGCAGCATTTAAATGTCCCTGTTGAGATTGGGTAATGGGTTCATATATCATTATCCAAACAAACAAAAAATAAAGCATTTTTACCCAATTTTATGTAACGTACCCAGGTTTAGGAAGCATTGCCTTGTAGTGTATGTCATGGGCATTTTCCTTTTACTTAAACTATTATTGAAAATCTTGATCACAAAGAAATATTACAAACTACAATGCCAGCAGCTGAGTAGGCGTGTGTAGAGAGTTTTCTGAAATGTTAACAGCATTGTAGTTTCAATAGGATCCTTCTGAAAATGTTCCACACCACAATTTGTATTGAGCTCAACTCTTGAAATTATAATCAGACTCTCCAAAGGTCCAGTCTTTTATTTGGAGTGTATTTTGTCACATTTATTTCTTGCTTGTTCCCATCCAAATCTAAATTCTTCATTTGATCCAGGATGAATAGACTTGTTGAGGTAACTGAACACTCCAGCATCAGGAAAGTGTCACAATAAGTGGCCTTCAAACGTCTCTATCAGCATGATGCACAAATATAACAAGCCAATGATTTAGAAGAATAAAGGTGTTGTCATCCTTTCCTACTGAAAGTAGAATTCTGTGAAAAAGCTCATAAATATGGAGCCAGTTCTCAAGTTTGCTACCTGAAGTACAACTGAGGTCCTAATGTTCATAATAAAATAATTTTATAGAGGCCTAGGAAATAGGTTCGAAAGTGGCTTCCCAGCAGAGCTACAGGAACTTCAGATATTTCAAGATGAGTCATCTGATTTGATCTGAGACAAGAAATAATGTTTGCAGCCCTTATAACAAGAGTGTGACTAATGCTACTTGCTTCTCATGTCTTGTCCAGAACATAAGACACTGAGATACCTGGAACAAACCCCACAAGAAGCTTTGTAAGCCTTCATTTTCAAACATGACACAGAAGTAAAAGGCAACATGTTCTTCCTTCATTTCTATCTGTGGATGCTTAGATGGTCTTTATTTTCTGCTATAAATTTTAATCAGTAGAAAGAAGACAGACTTGAGCAAAAATGAACAGACTTTGGGTGGCAAGGGATATGTTTAACATTTTAAGTAAAGTAGAAAATATGAATAATGCAACTGAATGTGCGACTAGCAATATAGTCAACCACAGGATACATCCTGTTGATGTAATTTTAAAATTGATGTCCTTATGTTTCAGTCCTTACACATTTTTATTTAATTTCACTTCTCAGTCTGCTTTCAGATATTTAGCAAACAAGATTTTTTTAATCATGTTAAATAGGACTTGCAAAAAGATCTCACAAAGTTTGTTGAACTTACCTGTATTTACTATAAACTACATAAATTCTTATTTATTTATTTATTTGTCTGTCTGTCTATCTATCATCTATCTATCTATCTATCTATCTATATCTATCTATCTATCTATCTATCTATCTATCTATCTATCTATCTATCTATCTATCTATCTATCTATCTATCTATCTATCTATCTATCTATTATGCCATCCATCCCCCTTACAAGGTGTCTCATATATCTTTGGTTTCGGATATTGCTTTTTGTTGTTTAAAATGAACTTTGATTCATTTTATGTATATATTTTATTATAGGTTTGGGTTAAGTTCAAGGTTATTTGCACATGTCCATGCTATATTTTTCTGTAATTTTCATCTTAGTTGATCACTGTTTTAATGTTTTTTTTAAAAAAATCTATGTTTATAAATATTAAGGGGGAAACAATCCAGTCTAATGCAGTAGTTAAGATGTTGGACTAGGCAAGGGGGAGACTCAGGTTGAAATTTACCTTCACTAGGTAACTCTGTCCTAGTCCTGTTAGACCTCTCAGCGGCTTTTGATACCATTGACCATGGTATCTTGCTGCGGCCTCTCAGGGGGTTGGGAGTGGGAGGCACAGTTCTTTAGTGGTTCTCCTCCTACCTTCTGGGACATTCGCAGTTGGTGTTGGCAGGGGGGCAGAGGTCGACCTTGAGGCCTCTCATTTGTGGAGTTCCTCAGGGATCAGTCCTCTCGCCCCTCCTGTTCAACATCTATATGAAGCCTCTGGGTGAGATCATTCGTGGTTTTGGAGTTGGTTATCATCAGTATGCTGATGATACCCAGCTTTTTATTTCAACCCCAAACCACCCCAGTGATGCCCTCGGCGTGATGTCCCGTTGCCTGGAGGCAGTCCGGGTCTGGATGGGGAGGAACAGGATTCAGCTCAACCCTGACAAGACTGAGTGACTGTGCGTGCTGGCATCTCGGGAAATGCAGATTATTCCATCTCTTACTATGGGGGGTGAGTTATTACCCCCCGTAGATCGGGCTCACAACTTGGGGGGTCCTCCTAGATTCACAGCTCTCCTTAGAAGATCATATAGGAGCTGTGACTAGGGGGGCCTTCGCCCAGGTTCACCTTGTGCGCCAGTTGTGGCCCTATCTGGACCGGGATGCCTTGCATACAGTCACGCATGCGCTCGTGACCTCTCGTTTGGACTACTGCAATGCTCTCTACATGGGGCTGCCCTTGAGGACCACTCGGAGGCTTCAACTGGTGCAGAATGCAGCCGCACGAGTGGTGTTGGGGGTCTCCCGATACTCCCATGTTACACCTCTGCTCCGCAAGCTGCATTGGCTGCCAGTTGCCCTCCGGGTGAGATTCAAGGTGCTGGTAATGACCTATAAAGTCCTACATGGCATGGGTCCAGATTACCTACGGCAGCACATGCTGCCGGTGTCAACTTCCCTCCGTCCAGTGCGCTCTCACAGAGAGGGCCTCCTCAGGGTGCCTCCGATCAGAGAATGTCGATTGGTGGCACCCAGGGGGATGGCGTTCTCTGTGGGCACGCCAGACCTATGGAACCGCTTGCCAGTTGAGCTCCGGATGGCCCCCGACCTTCGCTCCTTCCGACGCGATCTAAAAACCTATCTATTTGAACAATCCAGCCTGGTCTGATGGGTTTGGGGTTTGGGTTTGGTTTTAACATAGTTTTTAATTATTGTATTATATTGGCCATAATTATTTAATTTTTTAACTTTTGTATTTTGTATTTCGATATTTATTGCCCTGTACACCGCCCTGAGTCCTTCGGGAGAAGGGCGGTATAAAAATTAAATAAATAAATAAATAAATAAATAAATAAATAAATAAATAAATAAATAAATAAACAAACAAACAAACTCTGAAGCAATCACTGTCTCTGAGCCCTACATAGTTTTTGTTGTGAGGAAAGGCATTCTCTACGGTGCCTGGAATTCCTGACTTAATGGCTAGGTATACATTGAATAAATATATAATTTTTCATGATAACCAATGTTTCCCTTTACCGGCTTGTACTGTTTCTCCCACTTCAATTCTCATTCATAACCCCACATACTTTTTCTGGTACTTGTGAAAGAACTTTTTTATTGCAACACTCTATTGTTTTCAGATTGGCTCCATCTTAGCTCTTCTAAGATCTGAAGTACATCTCACAGTATTTCAATATCCTGTTTTTGCTTTCAACCTTACATTTCAGTTTTATCTTTATTTATTTGGTTTGGGGTTTAATTTATTTCCTCATTAAATGGAAAAGGGCCAACCAATTTTAACTGATTTTGTTGATGTAGGTAGAAGCCAACATTAGGAAGCCCTGTGGTGACAGGTATGGTTAAACTTTGAACCATGGCAGTTGGAACTATGCTAATATCCACTGGAAATATATGTTCTAGAATAACCTGATTATGGATTACATGCCATTGTCAACTCTTAGCAACATATAGATTTTCTCCATGATAATTTGCTCCTATCCTGGTCCTACATCCATCACCACTGAATCCATCTACTTTGTTGTGGATCCTCCTTTTTTTCTCTTTCCTTCCATCTTTCCCAGCATCACAGCCTTTTCTAGAGAGATGGGTCTATGCCCAAAGTAGGATAATTTGAATGTGTCCATTTGTTCCTCAAGTAAGGAGGAAAAGATGGAAGCTAACCAAAGAGAGAAGCAACCTAGAACTAAGAAGAAATTTTCTGACAGTTAGAACAATTAACCAGTGGAACAACCTGCCTCCAGAAGCTGTGAATGTTCCAACACTGGAAGTTTTTAAGAAGAGACTGGACAGCCATTTGTCTGAAATGGTATAGGGTTTCCTGCCTGAGCAGGGGGTTGGACTAAATGACCTCCAAGGTCCCTTCCAACTATTGTTGTTGTTGTTGCTATTATTATTATTATTTTATTATTATTTTATTATTATTATTGTTGTTATTATTATTATTATTATTATTATTATTATTATTATTATTATTATTATTATTATTAATCATTGCACAGTCAGCCAGATATTCAGACTGGATTTGGCATTTTTGTCTACCTATCCAGTCCTTACCAAGGACCTGGGATATGCAGATGTGGATGTTTGATGGTATTACAGATATTGTCGCAGGATGGAAGCAGTTCTTAGTAAGGCTGCCTTTTGCAATTGACTAATGGCGAATTTGTCATTACCAATGGTGTTCAAGTGGTGCTCCAATTGTTTTGGGATTGCACCCAAGGTGCCTATTACTATTGGTACTACCCTTGCTTGCCTTTACCACAGTCTTTCCATTTCTATTTGTAGGTCTTTGTATTTTGTTATCTTCTCCAGTTCTTTCTCGTCTATTCTGCTATCTCCAGGCACTGCCACGTCTACTATATTATTACTATTACTACTACTACTACTACTACTATTATTATTATTATTATTATTATTATTATTATTATTATTATTATTATTATTATTATTATTATTATTATTATTACTACTACTACTACTACTACTACACCACCACCACCACCACCGTCTCCTGTTTGATTTGTTTGATGATCCATCCATGTGTTTTTTTGACAATATTGTGTGAAGCCTGACTCAGGGAATATCACGGTTTGCACAGTTCTGACTTTTGTAGGTCTATACACTTCATGTCACTTAAAATAAGAACAGCTGCTATAATTAAAGCATTGGAAATAACATTCCTAATTAAAAAAGGGAATAAAGTCTGATTATGAGAGATACATGCATGTTAGAAGTCCTGCAGCTTTACATCAGTAAATTGGGAAGAAATATGGATGGATTCACACATAAGGTTCTTTACCACTTCATGGTTGAGCATCTGATGGGACCTTGGATGGATGAATGGATTATTGCAACTCAAACCCTCAAGAAAGAAACACTGGCACAATGCCATTCCCCGGCATCCATTTATACATTCATCTGTGAACAATGAAGCTGTGCACGCTGTGCTTCAGAATCAGAAGAAAAGTTGTTTTGGAATATGCAAAGAAGTGCATGTAGAATTTGTCTGGAACTTCTTAAGGCAGCCATGGTTATACCCAACTTATGAGGCACCAGCTATATTATCCTGGGAAAAGATATTGATTAAATAGCTCACACTCCTTGGAATTAAACTGATTTGCCTAGAGAATCTTGTCATTTATACAGGGACAAGAAAAATAAATAAATAACAGGTTTGCTTCTTTCTTTTTGCTGCTGGTACAGGCTGAATACTTGGGCAGCCCTGTGGAAACATCAAGCACTCTGCTCTCCTATCAATGGGTTTTTCCCTTCTCTGCCTGTTACTGTAAGGATGGTCAAGCTTCACCACCCAATTCTTTTCGCAGAGATGCCAAACTCAGTTAGGCCTTTGTGAATTTTGTTTTACATGGTTTCTATAAGTTAAAAGCAGAAGCTTCCCAGGTGTTTTGCAGGAGCTGTACCTGTCTCACTGGGATTTGTGAATGTTTAGCAAGGGATTGGCAGTCTGAGTTTAGTTTAGTTTAGTTTATTAATATTTCTATACCGCCCTTCTCCCGAAGGACTCAGGGCGGTGTACAGGGCAAGAATAAAACATAAAGTTACAAAAATTAAAAAGTTATTAAATACATGCCCATAAAAAACAATAAATACAATGATAAAAACCCCAATAAAATGATAATAAGAACCCCTGCAATCCCACCCTCAGGCCAGGCCGGCTTGTTCGAACAGGTATGTTTTCAGATCGCGGCGAAAGGAGCGAAGATCAGGCGCCGTCCGGAGCTCAACCGGTAGCTGGTTCCATAGCTCCGGAGCGCCCACAGAGAAAGATCTCCCCCTGGGGACCACCAGTCTACATTCTCTGACCGGTGGCACCCTGAGGAGTCCCTCTCTGTGGGAGCGCACAGGGCGAAGGGAAGTTGACGCCGGCAGCAGGTGTTCCCTCAGGTACTCCGGCCCCCTGCCATGTAGGGCTTTAAATACCATAACTAGTGCCTTGAATCTTGAATTACCAGTAGAGTCACAGTATTGGCAATGATTCCAAAAATTATATCTATCAGGGTGACCACAGGGTGCAGTCCCCTGCCTCCTGAAATAAAGATTGATTGATTCATTCATTCATTCATTCATCTTCTATATCCATGAAACTCAGCCAAGTGACTCTGGGCAGTTTACAATTCTAAAATTATAAAACAATTTAAAAAAACATTAAAAGAATAAAAACATTCATAAACTAAATAAGTACAAACAGCAGCCATGATGATTAATCAATTAGCAATAGCAATAGCACTTAGACTTATATACTGCTTCACACTACTTTACAGCCCTCTCTAAACGGTTTACAGAGTCAGCATATTGCCCCCAACTACCTGGGTCCTCATTTTACTGACCTCAGAAGGATGATGGAAGGCTGAGTCAACCTTGAGCTGGTCAGATAATAATCAAACCACGTAATGGGGCCCTTAACACATTCTGAGCCCCAGAATATAGTTGAGTATATAGCTAAGTTTTTAATGGTTTGTGAAAACCAACAGGATTGGGGCCATTCTAATCTCCGAGGGAAGAATATTCATAAGACAGGAGCTACAGCAGAGAAAGCCTGTCTTTCAGTTTGCACCAGTTGACAGATGATAATATAGCACATAAAAAAAATGAGTTGTGGCATCATGGCCACCATCTTTACTTTTTGGACAGCACTTGGTGAACAGTCTCCAATGTTGATTTTCCCCCTGTGCACACTGTTGGTGCATTCCCCAAATACTGTATCCCCATAGTGTGTCCTGTTATGACCTCTTTAAACTATGCTAATCATTATTTGTCCCTGTTCTATTGTTCAGTTTAAAGTGGGTGGGAAAAAATATTTTGTGTCAATTAGAATATTTAAACATTACATGCTTTTTGAATCTCAAATGCCCAGCATCTCCCCTGCTGATATAGGAGAATGAGTGCTGACATTTAGCACATGTAAGTCTGGGAGAGGGCCCAGCATAATTAGCCCTCTATCACTAACACAAGAATGCTGTGTGTATCTGCATGCCAACATTTTGTGCCCAGCTCCACCTGGGATCTGCCACAAATGATGCCATATTGCAGGAAAGAATATCAACTAGCTGAAATAGTTTATTCACATATTCAGGAAAAGTAATAGGATTTAACTTGGGCTAGAACAATAGAATTCTTGCTCCAATTTATCTTTCCTAAGTTATATTTGCATTCAGTGGAACAGAAATCACAAGAGTGTCATTTCCTTTTTAGACTATGTGAGATGAGAAGTAAAGCACTTTACCTGGATCATAGGAATTCTTTTTGGAAAGAAGATAGCTTGATATTTAGTTAGGGTTAACTAACTAAACTAACTAAAGCCAATGGTTTGTTTTTCTGGATTTATTTGTTTTGGCAAAAAGACCAATACTTGGTTCATTTGAAATCATGCAAATGGGCTTTTGCTAATAAAATAGAGGTACCCTCTGTTCTTTCTGTACCTCCTTACAGATCTCCCAGACATATTCCGAAGGATTTTTTTCCAATCCACCAGAACAGAGTGATTGAAGAGGAATGTGGGCTGCAGAGAAAATCTGATGATCTATGATCAGATTGGTTGGTTCTGCAAAATGGAAAAAAGAATACCATTAGGTATACGTAATCTATTGTCATTCTGGTGTGATGACTTTGACTTGCTCATTCACATACAGTATGAATTTAGGTCTTTGCATGGATACAGATGTGAGCAACTAAATAATTGAGAAGGAAGTATTGGACATACATATCTTTGACATGCAGAAATTCTCAGATTCTTGCATCAGATACTTGGCAGTTAAAATATTCCCAGAGAAATGCAGCAAAAGGGTTAATACCAACCAGAAACAACTATACATTTTCTTAGTATGCTAGCTTTCTGTGTTGTAAGAATACATTGTAAGAGTATCAAACATCACTATGCAATTTTTTTTTGTGTTCAAGTATGTATCAGCTGTCAAGTTAATTTAACCTTGAACCAATCTGTACATCCCAGATTGGAGAATTGAAAATCAATTTTGCAAGAAGAGGTCACTCCTTTTCACCCAATAGCTTCTTACCTAAGTAGCGTTTCTTGATGTTGAAGATCTAACTGGGCCAATATTAGCACTATTTTCCTATGAAAGGACGTATATTTTTTCAGCTGAAATATACCTAGCAAATGTCCAGAAAGTCTTATATTCCTGTCTAACAAGCAGTATAAGCAGATTTATAAGAGGATGAACACTATATAAATTCCTCTTCTACCTTCCATCCTCTTTCTGCATCTTTTCATTGGTTCAGAATCTTCACATAATTCTGAGCAGCAAAGTCCTTGTCCTTACACAAAACCTTTTTAAGCCCCCTGTTTAAAATGACACAAATGTTCTATAGAGACACAAAGTAGAGATTTAAACTCAAGGCTGAATCTCATCACTTGAAGCCTCTTTTCTTCACATTTAGCAAGGTGCCTATTTTCTCCAGCTACTGGTACTAGAAAACTTAATGGTGTTGGAGTATTATTGAGCTCTTTGCTATGGTCTGGATGGTAGAAAAAATTTCTGACCCGTTTGAGAGAGAAAAATGGGATACAGGTATTTTTCTCCTAGTGGGGGCTCTTTCCCACACTCCAGGAATGAACATCTTTTCCATTCAGAAGAAGAAAATTTGGACACTATTCTCCCAAGAGCCTTTGGCCAGATGTCAAAAAGGAAACCAGCAAATTTGTTGCCTTCACTCAAGGCTGGAAGTGTTACTTCTATGGTGAACAAGAAGTATGGAGAGATGTTGTTTCCCTTTTCTACCAATTGCCCATCTCCTCCACCTCCCTAAATGTGTATCCTACCTGAGGGGAGAAATGGATAGGTAACTAAGAAGAGAAAGAGTCCCATCCCTGCACCTGGCTTCTCCAAAAGTTGATATGGAGAAGAGGAAGGTGACCTCTTCCCCTTCTGTCCTCCACCCTGTTTTCCCATCACAAGCATGGCTCCCTGACTATGAGGTTACCCTCTCTTACCCATATGCTTACTGGAGAATAGAGCTGCCATCTTCTTTGAGAACAACAGAGAGGTAAATGTAGGAATCAACCTGGTGGGAGGCTGTAGAGGTTACCAAGAAAAATATGTATCTCATGGAACATTTTCCATGAATGTGGTGTTCCTATTGGAGTCCAAAAGATAACTATGAGTGAGGTTCTGTCTGATGTCAGACCCCAAGAGCCAAGAAAGACATATCCCATGTTCCTTGACAACAGCCTGCTCTCTATCTCCCACCATGTCTCTCCATGCCCATCACCACCTTAATATTTTGGCCGGTCCTGCCACAAAAGGCAGCATCCTTCAAATCCCAAAGCCTCTCACAATTCTCAATACCATCCATTCCAGACAGGGGAAGCCAGGCACCCAAAACATTTCTGCTTCATGGGCTCCCAGGGCCACCAGAGATCGCCTGGGATTATTTTAGTTGTTATTCTGAAATTCCAGTTGTTATTCTGGAATTATTCTGGAAGACTTTTCTGCTGTGGTCCCTGCACTGTGGAATATTCTCCCACTAGAGATGACATCCACCCTGGACTCCTGGCCTTCTGGAACAACCTAAAAAACTTGTCTCTGCTGCTTGGCTTAGAATCCTGATTGGGGTCTGCTACTTTGGATTATGGGATAGAGAAGATTCTCACCCCAGGTGGCCTATTATCTTGGTTTTTAACTTTTTATTCATTTTTGTTCTAATTTTAATTTATTTTTTTTGCACTTTTTATTTTTTTATTATATTGTAAGCCACCCAGAGTCTCTGTATGAGTGAAAGAGATGGCATAGAAATTTAATAAATAAATACATCTGTTTTGTTTGGCTGATAATATTGTTTCATTATCCAAACAGAAAACAATCCTGAATTTAAGATTAACATTTACTCCATGAAGTTCTCATAGAGTTCTCTTTATTAGCGTGTCAGAAATCCTGTCTTAAAGTTAAAGGGAGCGAAGATGAAGGAACAGCTAGTTTCCTTTCAAATAAATACTAGGCCCATGAGTAGCAGCTTGATGTCCATTGACAATAGTGCTCTTTACTAGGGCTATGAATTGAGACAATTTATTCCAACATCAATTCACATCCTCACCAGTATCTTCAATAAGCAGGTCACTTAACTTTGCTCTCTGAGGTAAAAGTGCTGCACTGTTTTGTGAAACAGTGGAAGGGTAAAGCTTTATTCAAGTTTTCCTGAGAATGAATGCATGTGAAGATCTGTACAGCCCCAGTAAATGCCGTATGTGCTTCTACAGCTTCAATTCTCAGAAACATTGGCCATTGAGGAAGAAAAATGGCTTACAGTCAGCTTTTGTTATATTGCAAATAAAAGGGTGCCTTTGAGTTCAGCTTCACTTCTGGGGACCACATCTATGCTTTGGCAACAATAGAAAAGTGTCTGTGATTGCCTACCTCTAGGATATGTTTTTCATTTATCCAGTTTTGTCAGCAGCTCCAGGATTTCCAGGTAATCCCCCATCCAAATCTTGATCAGGTTTGGCTGTAGTTTGTTTCTGAGATCAGCCAACTTCAGCTAGATGTATCCAGCTTGCTGCTGCTGCAGAACTTGAAGCTTTCTTTCAAACAGAATATTAAAATAAAGTCAGATAATAGTTTATTAATTGATTGGCTTTATAATCATATCAAAGAAAATAAAATACAGGATCTAATTCCAGGGTAAAATAGATAGTAAATACAGTAATAAAATACATGTGCTGTAAATACAAAGAATCAGCATTCAGATAAATGAATCACCTTTACATAACAAAGCAATCTGTTCAGTATGATGGGTTCTTAGTTGAATTATCTTACTATAAAATTAGCAGCTCACAATGTGTACATTAAAGCCCAGAAGGAAATAAGAGAATTTGTGTGGGCTGCTCTTTCAAGTTGTGATGTTAAATATCCAAACCTAAAAGGGTATAGAGTTGATAGTCAAACAAAACATGAGCTGTATCTTTGATAGCTGGGATATTATATATATATATAATATCATTATACATTATGCATATATAATATAATATAATATTATATATGTTTTCTGAGGTTTTTGCGGGTGTTTGTATGTAGATCTAATTCCGTGTCAGTATGGGCATTTAAAAATTAAAAAATGTCCCCCGCTTGGGAGGTAGATGAGACTAAATACTGGGTTAAAAATCAATGCTGTGAAATAACTTCGATAAATTAGGTTACTCAGGAATTGGGTTGAGCCATACTTATCTATACCACCAAACATATTTTGTGTAGCCTATCAGGATCCATTGAATGGATCTTCTGCCCATATGAGAAAACTTTAATTATTGATTGGATATGTATGGAATGGAAACCTGTGTTTACTCTGACCACAGTGGCTGTCATGTTCTTATCAGTTCCCAGTATGCTTCTTTAGTGACGCGGTGGCTCAGTGGGTTAGGACGCTGAGCTTGTCGATCAGAAGGTCGGCAGTTAGGCGGGTCGAATCCCGAGTGCCACGTAACAGAGTGAGCGCCTGTTACTCGTCCCAGCTTCTGCCAACCTAGCAGTTCAAAAGCACATAAAAATGCAAGTAGAAAAATAGGGACCGCTACGGTGGGAAGGTAACAGTGTTCCGTGCACCTTTGGCGTCTAGTCATGCCGGCCACATGACCACGGAGACGTCCTTGGATGAGTGCTGGCTCTTCGGCTTTGAAACAGAGATGAGCACCGGCCCCTAGAGTTGGAAACGACTAGCACGCATGTGCGGGGAAACCTTTACCTTATGCTTCTTTAAAAAAGGAACAAAAAAAGTCTGAACTTGTTCAAATGGGGTTTGTAAGGCCTGACTAAACATGTGTATATTCCAGTCCTGGGAACTTTGTGATCTATGGACTTCAACTCCCAGAATTCTAATCCATCTCCATTCTAATCCTTCAACAAAACAGGAAGTACTGAGCGAAGCCACAAATTCAATCCAGAAAGCACACAGCCATAAATTATTCCATTTTTAGAATTAAAATAACAGAGTTGGAAGGGACCTTGTAGGTCATCTAGTCCACACACACACCCAAAGCAGGAGACCCTATACCATTTATGACAGATGGCAGTCCAGTCTCTTTTTGAAAGCTTCCAGTGATGAAACTCCAACAACATTTGAAGGCAATCTGTTCCATTGGTCTATGCCTCTCACTGCCAGAAAATTTCTCCTTATTTCTAGGTTGAATCTCTCCTTGATCAGTTTCCATCCGTTATTCCTTGCCTGGTCTTCAAGTGCTTTGGAAAACAAATAGGTTGATCCCCTCCTCTCTGTGACAGCCCCTCAAATATTGGAAGACTGCTATCATGTCTCCCCTAGTCCTTCACTTTTACTTGGATATGTAAAGTTTAGAAAGAAAGCACCAGATCCATCACCATCATCAGTGCAATTTTTTCCAGAGAAAGATAAATCCTTTAGTAGCTCTGTTGAAACTGTTAGTCATGATCAAATGGATGTGGACTCATGGAAATCCTGTGGATAGTTGTCCTGAACAGTGTTTAATCTTCAGTCAGGGAGTTAACCTCTGAACTTGTCGATTGGAAGGTCGGCAGTTTGGCGGGTCGAATCCCGAGTGCTGCGTAGCAGAGTGAGTGCCTGTTACTTGTCCCAGCTTCTGCCAACATAGCAGTTCGAAAGCACGTAAAAATGCAAGTAGAAAAATAGGGACCACTACGGTGGGAAGGTAACAGCGTTCCGTGCGCCTTTGGTGTCTAGTCATGCCGGCCACATGACCACGGAGACGTCCTTGGACAAGCGCTGGCTCTTCGGCTTTGAAACGGAGATGAGCACCGGCCCCTAGAGTCGGAAACGACTAGCACGCATGTGTGGGGGAACCTTTACCTTTACCTTTAGAGTAATAGGGTTGTTATTGTATCCATCCGCATCATTGTCAGACTTGTTTTTTTTCCATTTTCCTTCAATTTTGTCAAGCATGTTATCATTATTTAATTATCTTCCTCTTTCTGTTTATGTCCCCACTCCAACATACTGTAGATTGATTTGTTTCCTGGACAACCTATGGTACCTGCACTATCCTTCCTCAGGACTGTCATTTAAAAGCATTTATTGCCTTCCTCTTATTTCTCCACTACCCAATTTTCACATCTATATGACATTTTTAAAAACACTCTATTTTTCTCTGAACATGCTGGTTGTTTGTATAAAAAGAGAGATCTCTGCATTTAAAGGTCATGTTTAAGTGCTTCATAGCCATTTCTCCATTTGATTTCAGTATTTATTACCGATTATTAATCCAAGCTACTATTCACTCCTTCATGGGTCTGTTGCAGCAAAATATTCAAATTCATTCCCATCAGAATCCATAGTGGAATTCCTTTTAATTCTTATTAATAGCGTCACTGGTAAGTCAATGGTTCCATTAATGGAAAAAGAATGGATACTGAGAGAGAAAAATAAGAGGGAAAATAGAAATACTGAAAGTTCCAACCTTTCTCTTCTAAACTAAAGTTTTTCCATCTTCCAAACACAACATTTCAACTTTTGAAAATTAACTTTTTCCAATTTGATTCAGATCATTCAGTGGATCATGTCTAAAACATATAACATCCTACTTAATCTTGAAAGGAAAACAAAATATCAATATTTATTTTTGTACCTCTCGGTACATGATTTAGTGGAAGGGATATTTTTCCTGCTTTGGACCAATTGCAGTAGAACACCTCCCATGCTCTAGTTCAAGCTCACATTGTATCTCCATTCTTAATCATATTATACTTAAAAATAAATGTTATTGACTTTGTTGATATTTACATGCAAATAAATGTGCATAGAATCAGAAATCTCTGATGGGTGACACGCATAAACTAAAAATAATATTTTGCCAGAGGTGGATTAATTTATTTATTTTTGCTTTCTGTGTTATTCTCATATTCTCTAAGTTATCTTGACTTGGAGGCTGAGTTCTTCAGTCCAATTCAGTTTTAATAGACATTTTTATCTATCTTTAAGCCAGAGATGATGTAATTACAGGTGGCATAAGATCTCAGGAAATTATATTTCAATCATGGATACTGCAAAGTTGATATAAATTGTTGCTCAAATACTCAATTACAGACTGAAAGCTATTCTGGAGAGCATTCAGACCAGAAATGGAGCTTTTGCAAATGGAATGGAAAGCTAAAAAAAAAAAAAGATAGGATGAAATAAACTAGCCAGAAAGCATTATACTTCTGCAGAATATATTTGCATGATATTATGGCAGAGCTACATCAACTAATAAAAAATTAAAACCAAACAATAAAGTGCAACAAAATCCTCTCCAAATGATTGAATCCCAAATATAGTTGGCCTTGTTAGATTTTTAAAAAAAAAAACAATAAATTGCAAATTGCTTATCCTTACTTGAACATATGTGGACATTTAATTTCATAAAATTTACTCAGCAGGATTGAAAATATATTTTGGTTGGAAGTCTACTCAAATAGTAGACATTTTAAATAAAATAGCAAAAAAAAAAGAACATTCCTGTTGTGTCATGTGAGAAAACATTTCTTCTAAATTATGTAAATATTGTAATGGGTGCTCAGAAGCTGATATGAAGCTGAGAATTAAAATAATAAATTTTTGGACTAATGCACATGACCAGTTTGCCACAGTGCAATGCAAACTACTGACCATTTCTCAAAGTTGGGAACTCACAGTGTCCTCTACCTGTTTCCAGCCAACCAGGGAGGCATTTTTTCCTCTGTCATTTCCTGCTTAAAAAAAATCACCTTTGGCTTGTATCTCTGGGATTCTGTTCTCAAGGAAAACAATAAAAGAAACACTTTGCCCTACTTTTAAAAAGCAGGATAAATGGGAGAGTTAAAGATTACTAGCTTCTGAATGGGAAAGATCATGAACAAACACCACCAAAGCTGTCTTGGCATTGCATCCCAAGTTGAAAACAAACTAAAAGAGATTCAGATAATGTGCTTCTTCTAGGATCCTTTGAAGCTGCATGTCAAACAATTTTTGAACACCTTTTCCTAAAAAAGGAAAGGTTCTAGATTGAAAGTTGTCCAGTTCCATGGCTTTTGACAGAGAGGATTGGATCACCTGCTCTGTCAAGGAAGCATTTACCATTTCATTGATACATATACCTGTTTCTGGAAGCTTTGGCCAACCAGCACGGGTACATCTATGAAAACAAAACTGATGTGATTAGTGAATTCTGGAAAATTACAAGAGATAAAAACAAAAAATCAGAATGCAATACAGTATTTTTTTTATCTGGGTCTGTGACCAGTGTAAAAAGCAGTGCTTTTTTTGTAAAAGAAAAAGGTGCCGTAACTCACACATGTCATACAATCCGCCTTGCCTACCCTACAAGGTTCCATCCAAAAAAGGTGCCTGAACTCTGTTCTGAGTGTTCTATGAGAAAACAAGCCCTGGTAAAAAGAGTGTTCCATTTCCGTGTAACATCACACCTCTGTGGACCACTGTCATGCCAAGATGCCCCTGCCTGAAAATGTCGCTACCATGAAAATGCTTCCTGTTTGAGAAGCCAACAGTAGCTTGGGCTTTCAACTACTGTACAAGCTTATATTGGTAAATATCAGCTATATGATATATTCTACCAATATTCATAATATGTAGAGCACCAGAATACTGCCTGAATGGATGGCGTTACAATTACGAATACTTTAAGATAGATTTTTTTAAAAGATCTCAGTGGGTCAAATTTTATATATTACCTATATTAAGGTATCAGTACCCCTGGCCAGTGGTGGGATTCAGCCAGTTTGCACCACTTTGGCAGAACTGGAACTAATTTTTGTTGCCCAGGCCCAGAATGGACTTCCGGAAGTGGTATCCACACAAAGAACTGGTTGTTCACATATTTGAATCCCACCACACCCCTAGTCCTTATGTTATGTTTACCCAGTCCTTGGGTAAAGGTAAAGGTAAAGGTTCCCCCGCACATGCGTGCTAGTCGTTTCCAACTCTAGGGGCCGGTGCTCATCTCCGTTTCAAAGCCGAAGAACCAGCGCTTGTCCGAGGACGTCTCCATGGTCATGTGGCCAGCATGACTAAACGCCAAAGGTGCACGGAATGCTGTTACCTTCCCACCATAGTGGTCCCTATTTTTCTACTTGTATTTTTACGTGCTTTCAAACTGCTAGGTTGGCAGAAGCTGGGACGAGTAACAGGCGCTCACTCTGTAACGCGGCACTCGGGATTTGACCCGCCAAACTGCTGACCTTCTGACTGTCAAGCTCAGCATCCTAACCCACTGAGCCACCATGTCCCTAGTCCTTGGGTATGTCTAGTTTAATGAAAAGAAGGGGTGACATAATAGCAGTACTCCAATATCCAAAGGGATACCACAAAAAAGGGGGGTCAACTTATTCTCCAAAGCACCTGAAGGCAGGACAAGAAGCAATGGATGGAAACTAATCAAGGAGAGAACCAACCTAGAACTAACGAGAAATTTCCTGACAGAATAATTAATCAGTGGAATGACTTGCCTTCAGAAGTTGTGGGTGCTTCAACACTGGAGGTTTTTAAGAAGAGATTGGACAACCGTTTGTCTGAAATGGTATAGGGTTTCCTGCTTAACCAGTGGGTTGGACTAGAAGACCTCCAGGGTCCCTTTCAACTCTTTATTCTGTTATATGACTAGCAGCATTTTGAAGAGATTATTCATGGGTTAAAATACTGATATACAAAAGTTTATCCATCAGGATTCATCAGCCTGAAGAGAAAAACAAATATCTGCCCACATATGGAAGAACTAATGCACAGATAAGTACATTGAGCTACAATAATAAGATACAAACAGGGCTATAACAGATGCACACATATTTCTGAAGTCACAATTATAACTCATAAGAAAATTATTTGATGGGTGGGTGAGAAATCCTCCTGAATCTTTTCAAATGTTCACATAAATACTAAGCTTACTTCAAATTTATTTGACAAGAATCCATCTATCATGAAATACAATCCATGTTTCTATCAAGAGCTAAAATTTGTGATACTGATAAAGAAAAAAAGGATCCCAGTAACAGAAGAAAAATGTGATTATTTTTAAACAATTTAATCCATCACATAAAATAGTTTTAAGTATCCACTTTCACAAAGAAATTGTTTCAGTTTTAGATATTTTATAGTTGTTTTAAGCACATTTTCAAGATAATAAACATGTTTTGCTTTTATTTCCTCTCACTATACTAAGTGTTAGGAAGAAATACCATAGTACAAAATATAGTTTGAAACCTGCATGTTTAAAGGACTGACTATTCCCATATTAAACCGTCCACATTTTAAGATTAACTTTCTTCTATGCACTAACTATGAAGATTAGGAAAGAGACCCTGAGTTCTTTCTGCTGGCATCTCCCAGATCTCTCATTTTGTCTAGGGATGTTTGCCTAGAGACAAGATTATACTTGTTCTTATACGTGCATTATATCATCATATCATGAAGATTGTGAATTGCATTTCTATTTGGTATAAAATTACTATGTGCTATGAAGTCGGTGTTGGTTCTTAGTGACCACATAGGTAGATTTTCTCCATTATGATCTGCCCCCTAACCCTGATTCTTTAAGTCTTCCAATGCTACTGTAATCAAGTACTTCCACCTTGTTCGTCATCTTCTCTTTCCTTCCATCTTTACCAGCATGAGAGTCTTCTCCAGAGGGCTAGGTCTTTGTACTTTGTACAATCAATTTTTATTATATTTTGACAGTTTTATGATGTTGTAATGCTGTTCTTTATGTCACATTTCTTTATGTCTCTATCTTGATTGGATATAACTTTACCTTTTTAAACATTAACATGTAAAGATGGAGCACCTGCTTTTTAATTAAAATTAAATCACGTGTAAATCAAAACTTCAACTCTGTAGTACCTATACTATACCGCATTTCAGAGAATGTAGGTTTAATTAAATCTTCTCCAAGAAGAGATAGTACAAAGTGGAAAATCTGATACCACCTTTTCATTTCTTTGCTGAGCACTGAGTTGGTCTCTTTCAACTTGCAAATTCAGGTGAATCTAATTTCAAAAAAAGATAAAGAGAGGTTTTAGCAAGGGTTGGGCAGGGTAGGTTGGGAGTGGCTATAGGTCTGAAGAACCATCAAACTTCTTGGCTCATCTCTTTACCCCTAAAATCTTAGCATAGCCATGAACAGTCATGGGACATACAGCAGGAGGAAGAGGAAGCCAAGATATGGGTGCCTCTGTGTCCTTATACCTAGCTTAGCAATCTAGTTTCTTCAGGGCACAGAGAATTTCAGAGATATTGGCAGTGGAGGCCTCTGGCATCAATCTTTAGATTGCCCGGTAAACATCTAAGGAAACAAATGCATTACATAATGGAAATAGCATCAAACTTCCTTTAAGCATTCTCTTTCTCATAAAATTGTCTTTCAAAATTGTACCTGGCAGATGAATAAAAAAGGTAGTTTGTTTTGTCTTGCTATTCATTGGTGCTAGCTGATACAATTGCTCTTCGTTCTTTGAGAAAATAAAACAGTTCATTGCAGGTTTCTTTAAATGACAATTAATGTCTTGCCCCAAATGGCTGAGGCCAGGGCAAATGAGAAATCTTGGAGGACTATTAAGGCAGAAGAGAAAAGTTCTAAAAATATCACAGCTTGACAGAGCAGAGACATTTTTATAGCTAAAAAGCGCCCTTAAGATTTGAACATAAACCCAGCATGCAGTAAAGCAGAGTATGCATTCCTGAATAGGCTGGCCATACATTGACAGGGGGGAAAAAGGACTGTGGAACTATATTACATTGCCTAATGCTGAGAGCTGCACTTTCTGAATAAGGAATCTAAATGACAAACGTCTGCAAGATCACTAAGAAGGCTAAGAAATGGTGGGATGTTTCATTAAAAGTGTCACTAAAAATCACACTGAGAAACAATCAGACATTACGATTCAACCTCTAAAAAAAGAAAATGACAGAGATTTTTGTCATAAAGAGAGCCAGATTTTAAAATATACATGTTTTTCTTTTTCTTTTCCTACATACATCATTAGGATTTATAATAGACAAAAGTATAATGGACCACTCTCACATAATGCAATTGCCTTTCTCTTTTCTCCTAAAATCCTCTAATAGATCTCCCTCACAATTTCTTCCTTCCTTCCTTCCTTCCTTCCTTCCTTCCTTCCTTCCTTCCTTCCTTCCTTCCTTCCTTCCTTCCTTGGGACCAGTCTAATCTGAAGTTAGTAACAAGAAGATGTAGGCAGCTGCTGCTAAAAAAGAGAAAAGTGAAAATCTTGAAAATGTAGAAACCTTCTCTGGTATTAGCAGTAAGAATGGAATATATGATAAATTGTGTTTTAGTGTCACTCCAAAATCTCTTTCTGATTTCACACAATATAGGCCAGATAAAAAGGTGGCAGGGAATACAAACTCTTCAAGGTCATTGGCAAGTTTGAACTTCAGCATCATTTCTTGGACTGATACAGAGGTGTAATTTAAATTATGCAACAACCAAATCTCTAGTCCTCCTTCCCCATTTTTAAAATCAAAGAAGGAGGAATGACTTTCAGTGGAAGACTGGAAGAGCTAGTTATACCTTTAAAGAACATTTGCCTATTTCTCAGACTTTTTTTTTTTTGGTGTTGACTCCTATCCTAGACTGTGTAGTGACTGAACTCAGGAAGGGAATTCTTGTTCCATGATTGAAAGATTGGAGCAAAAATGGATCCTCCATGATCAAATCACACCTTGATTTTGCAGAAAGTAAGTGGGATATCCATTGCAAGAAATTTGGGGGGGGGGAATAGAGCAGGGGAGCCAGTGCTACATGCTGTCTCCATCTCAAAGATTTGGGGTAAGGGAATAGCAATAACAATAGCACTTAGACTTATATACTGCCCTGTAGTGCTTTACACCACTCTCTAGGCAGTTTACAGTGTCAGCATATTGCCCTCAACAACCTGGATCTTCATTTTACCAACCTCCAAAGAATAGAAGTCAATCTTGAGCCCTTCAGGTGGGCAGTTTGCCTGGAATCAACACAATGCACAATCTGTCTTGCATCCCCACTTCTTTTCCTGTTGACATCCCAGTCTTCATCCTGGCTTCCTGCTACAACTCCTGATTGGATTCCAAGAAGCATTTCCTGTTCCTCTACCTTGGCCAGTAAACTGGATTCCAGTTCTGAGTTTTAAAGAAACCCAATGAAAAAAAAAAAGATGTAGCCTCATTCCTGAATCACTGTAGCACAATTTTGACTCTAGCTGTAGTGAGGCAGCCAGCTGGGGGGGACAGCCAGCATGAGAACTAAGACTGGCAATCTGGCCTTGCTACTGGAGATCCATAGCCCTTTGCTCAGGCTACTAGCAAATTCAGAAGAATTTAATAACCATTTCCCACAAACCGTATTGAATTCGCTAGCTAATAGCCCTGGACTAAAAACACTTCTCATCTAACCATTGAGTACATTTGATAGTCCATCCAATATGTACGATGACAGATGAAGCCTTAATAAATGGATTTTTCTGGAGCAGTGAGAGATGAGCTTATAAGCACCTGCAAGTTCATCAGATATGGTTAGTGGTTGCCTTCAACTTATTCATACATCATTGCTTATTCTGCCACTTTTCAACATGTTCCTCTGTGTTTAGATGGGCAATTATCACCAAGTGCTGCATTTCAAAACTTCCTAATTATCTTAGCAACAATCCATCATCTCATAACCTCCCCTTTGGTAATGCCACAGGACAGCCAATGCTGAAAACGTCAGAGCTCCTGCATCATTAATTGAACAGGAAAAAGGTTTTCAGCAGAAGGCAAAAGTGCTACCCTTGCTGAAATCCCTTTTTCCCAACTAAAACAGACCCAAGATCCCTGTCCTCTTTTGTATCTGCCAATCCTAATTTCCCCATCACCCTTTTTTGTCCAGGGAAGCCAAATGCCCAGAGAGCCACATGTCTGTTCTGCTTTTCTATCCATGTTTCTATGCAAAAATATTCATACCAGTCCCTAGAGACACCAGAATTTCACCCATTTTTCCTTCATTATACCTATGCTTCTAAACTTTTAAAACATGCATTTGCTCCTGCCTAACTGAAAATTCTGGACTAGTCAGAGCTGTGATAGGCTGTGAGCTCTTGTTTTGTTCTTATGTTTAAAAGTTTCCAACAGGCCTCACTGATAATCCCCAGCTGCTAATTGCTCCCTCTTCTGAAGATAAAGTTTTTAACTGGGTAGCACCTTGTAAGGCCAATTTGTTGCACTGCAGCACTTTTCTTATTTATTTATTTATTTATTTTATCACATTTATATACCGCCCTTTCCCGAAGGACTCAGGGCGGTTTACAGGGTGATTAAAAAACAAAGAAACAAAAGTTAAAAACAGATTTTAAAAAATTATATTCGTCCCTCCATAAGTAAAACCCCAGTTAAAATTAAGATTAAAGCTAAAATTAGAATTCTCAGCCTGGGCCAGAGAGCTCAAAGAGCCAGGTCTTCAGGTCCCGTCGGAATGAACGGAGGTCGGGGGCAGTCCTCAGCTCCACTGGCAGCTGGTTCCAAAGGGCAGGCGCACCCACTGAGAAGGCCCTATCCCTGGGTGTCGTCCGCTGGCAATCTCTTACCGGTGGCACCCTGAGAAGACCCTCCCTGTGGGAGCGCACTGGACGAAGGGAGCTTGATGCCGGCAGCAGGTGTTCCCTCAGATATCCCGGACCCAAGCCATTTAGGACTTTATAGGTCATCACCAGCACCTTGAATCTCACCCGGAGGGCAACCGGGAGCCAATGCAGCTCGCGGAGCAGAGGTGTTACATGGGAGTATCGAGAAACCCCCATCACATGGAAACCTCCATCCTCACATGATGGAGGCAACGTGGTCCAGTTTGTGAAAGATTAAGATGACTTGAATATTAACATCTTGACTTGAAGTCTCCCCGCATAGAATGTATATGCACAATACTGTCTTCACTTGGTTGAGGCAAACACTGTCATGCTCTACTCCATTAGTTCAACTCAGGGTGCAGTATTGCTTTTTGTCATGGTTTCTGAGGGGTAAACTAATTGTTCCTTTGAAAGATCTACATGTCTGTCTGTCTGCCTCTCTCTCTCTCTCTCTCTCTCTTTCTAATTTATCTATCTATCTATGGAATGAACTATATAGACATTAAAGTGCTATTACTATTGCTATTGCTATTTTTTATCTATCTATCTATCTATCTATCTATCTATCTATCTATCTATCTATCTATCTATCTATCTTTCTAATTGTAGAGTTTGGAGAAACAATAGAAAAAATAAATAAATGAAAAATTTATAAAATGACTGAATTCCCAGCCAAGCATGATTGGTTACAGCCACCCCCAGTATACTTTCTGCTGGATCATCAACAATTGGAGTTTTCAGAATATCAGTTGTTGGCTTGACACCGGTTTTTTTTTGTTTTTTTTGCAAAGGAGTTTTAGAGATGGGTAGATTTGAAAATAATAATGGCAACAATGACAGTGTAATGACTTTTTTGGCTGGCAAACTTACTGCTTTCTTGTGAACTATAATGGCTTTTTCTTCACAATAACACAGTTGTAACATATTTTTTTCTCCTCCAATCCTCTTCTGTCCCCCTCCCACTGTTTCAGCTTTTGCTACAGCAAAGGAAAATATATCTGTTCCGAGAAATCAAGATGTGTGTTCCTGTGCGTGAGTATATTTGCACATATGCATATAACAGATGGCTTATCTTGCTGTTATTTTCTTGTTTATTTTAATCATTCCATCTTTACTTGTGAAAATAAAGCTTGTAAAGTGAAAGCAGTCTGCTTTATAACAGGGACTAGAGAGAGGGGGCACAGTCACAGGGATGCCATTTTTCATCATTTAATTGGAGACAGTTACACCTGGGGGCTGAGACTTGATGTTAAAAATAATGATTGCACAACAAAAAGATACAATAATACACATTAAGGATCAATTAGCCAGGTTTTCCTTGTCACCATTAGGAAAGAAAGCAAAAGACAGAAGAAGTAGACATAAATGTTCTCATTTTGTTTTGGATCCCCTGTTATAAAGATGATGTTTTTCTTCTCCAAAGTTGTTTTGTAGGCACAGAAATGTCTGTAATGAGACCTCACAAGGATCACTTGCTTTGTAAGTCCTACTATCATGTTTCAATTGGCACTGGATATCTTCATGAGTTCTTTCCCTACTATCTTTTCTTCCAGTTGAGACCTAGTAATTACAGAATTATATAGCTGGAAGAGGAGGAGGAGGGCAAGGCATTTATTTCACAGATTTTTTTACTTGCCTGCCAAGTCCAAAGAAAATTGCAATTTATAAGCACACCCCTTCGTTGGCAATCTTTAATCTCTGCCCAAACAAAATTGAGCAAGATAGAGCAGAGTTACTAAAGTTTCAGAGCAATAAACTAGCAAGGTCATTTGGAATGCCAGCCCTAAACAATGAAACTTTTAAATTATCTTCTACCACAAATACCACCTCCTGGAAAAAAAAACTAATTAAAGGGATACAAATTATTTGAAACATCTTGGCAAGAAGAAAACATTTTAATTCATTGTTTACAATATGGATTGTCCCAACTCATGAAAATTAATATTTACACGTTAAGATTTGGAAAGCACGATTCTGATAACAAATTTGTAGAGTTCTCACCCTGGCCCTATTAAATTAGCAATTAAAAACTGGCTGGATCCCCAGGTCTTGGCTGAGAATGGCTGACAAGCCCTATGTGTGATGTTTTGGTCTTTGAAATGCTTGGTGATCTTTTCTGAACTTTCTCTTTTTGATGATGACTTCCTTTGTTTTTATTATATTTACTGGTGCATTCTATAAGCTGTCCAGAGTAGGAAAGACAATCCCACAAATAAACAAACAAACCTATATATACACATACATAGAGATACAGAAAGCTGTGTTTAATGTAAAAATGGAGCCACACATCAGCCCTTATGTATTCCATTCAGCTCATGGAGTTTATAAACAAGGTATTTGGTTGGTAAGAGGCAGGCAGGTAGGTAGGTAGGTAGATAGATAGATAGATAGATAGATAGATAGATAGATAGATAGATAGATCAAACTTCTTAGCTGCCTATCTCCCTCATAGAGATGGAAAGAAGGACATAGAATAAGGACTCAGATAAATTCAAAATAAAAGGAAGAGAAAAGAACAGTGTCCCAGCTGCTTAGCACAGATGACAAAACTCTTACAACCTTAGAGCTTATCTTCAACAGAAGAGGCAGAAAACTGTTTCTGGAAGGCAGAAATAGGAAATGGGTGGACTCCATCAATCCTTCACTCACTTTCAAAGTGACTTCAAGGTGTCCTTCTTTGTTCCACTTATGAAATAAAAATATCTTTCACTTCTCATGACTGGAAAATGTTGTGGGCAGGCGGGAGGGAGGGAGGGAGGGAGGGATGAAGGAAGGAAGGAAGGAAGGAAGGAAGGAAGGAAGGAAGGAAGGAAGGAAGGAAGGAAGGAAGGAAGGAAGGAAGGAAAGTAGGAGGCTTGCAAAGCAAAATAACATTCTTAAAACGTTTCTTCAGAGTATCAAACCAGCAACGTTTGACTTATGAGGCAAGGGTTATGCTGAGTGTGCTACTATGCCTCAAAGACTAGTTAAAAGCATCTAGAAACATATACAATAGTAACAAAATAAAATGTCCATATTTTTCTGTCTTTGACAGATTTCTTTTGAAATGTGGTCTTTAATTCTGATAGCATGGTTGAAGAATGATCCAGAAAAATGATTTTGCTGCAGAGAAAGATAGCAATAATAATCAGGAAATTAAAAACTAAGCCCTGGAAGGAGGAACTGGAGGAATTGGATTTCAGAAAAACAACAACAACAAAGGAGAGATACAAGTATTTTTTCAAATATCTGGAAGGACAGAATACAACAGAGAAGAATGCCAAAAGTATTATTATTCCAAAGGGCTGGACATAGAACAATAGTTTTAAATCATAGGAAGTGGTATTCCACCTGACGATGGGGAAAAATCATGTCCATAATATTACCAAGAGAATATATTCCCTTGGTTGTATTCAAGTAAGAGGTTCAATAGCTTTTAAATGAATTTTTGTATGGAGTAGGAAGTTGAACTCAGTGTCTTAGATGCCCGTTTCTGATTCTATGGTGTTATGATGCTGTGATTCTCTTTTCTAAAGTCCAGTTTGCAGACAATAAAGACCATAGCTAGATGACTCTTAGATGAATAAAGTATTTCTTATAAAATATCATGTTAGAATATTATCTGTGTAACATAGATGTTTATACAGAAATGAGTAACCTTTTGTGGCATGCAGATGTCTAGATATTAACTTTATCTTAATCTAATGATTAAGATGGTTGTTTCAGATAGGACTGAAGCAAATTTTTAACTTTAATTCTAAGAAGATTGGGAGGAATAGACTGGTGAAATTTAAATATCTTACGTAGTAAAGAATTTTCCAATGGGCGGGAATTTAGTTGCACCAACAAATTACTTAGCAGCAATGTTTCTGCAGTTGTATAACAATTGTATAACATAATGATGCAGTAGGGCTCCAAATGAGGCATAACTTGTAACTACCAGGGATCTGAAAACTACGTCTGGTGTGGTGTAAGATATTGTGCTAATACTGAGAAAGAAAAAGGAATATCTCTAAACACAAACAATCAAAAGATAGGAAACCCATTACAGCTTAGCAAATAACTATTATGCAATCATACCAGAACAAAGAGATTTAAAGATTGTGGAGATGTTCCACTTTAGTGAACTCATTAATAATGGAAGCCAGTCCTCAAGATTCTCTCCTCCTCCTCCCTCCTCCTCCCTCCTCCTCCTCCATTGATACTGGCTTTATAGTCAAGTAGCATATTTTCTGAATTCCTGATCATGACCCTTATACATAGAATTTACAATGATACCTTTGAAAGTTTTTTAAATAAAGATTAAAAGTAAAAATAAGGACCTGGAAAGAGAATGTTTGATAATATTGATCTCTCTCTCTCTCTAAATAAATTCAACTCCCTTAACAGCTTATGTTACTGTATCACTGTCTGAAAACAAGATATTTCTTAAGCTCAGGAAATACAATTTTATGGAGAAAAACAAAGTTAATTCCAAATTGTACTAATTCCTTGCTCTATTCGGTACCTTTGGGGATTAACTTGTTCGGAATTATCTTTGTTTTTTTTCATATCTACTGTTCACTCCCAAGATAATCCATTTGTAATTATTAAATTTGTCTTACTGTCAATCTTATTTTTACAAAGGATAGAAAATCTTTGGCTTTTTTGTTTTGCTTTTCTACTATCTTCTCATGGACTTCTTTTCAATTTATATTGGGGGAAAGATTTCCTGAATGCAATTGCATATATTGCTTTTTTATTTATTTTGAATGAATCAGGCTGAGTTCATGAACTCTTTTTTAAAATAATCAAAAAACTTGAAAACCTAAAATCACACATCCAAACCAACTTAAAAATCAGACAGTCTGTTCAACAAACGTCTTGTTATCCAGACTCATTATTTTATTTATTTATTAAATATTATTATATGGCCACCTAATCACAAATAAGTGACTCAGGATGGCTTAGAACATTAAAAATCCACAACATATCCCCTACCCCGCATGGCAGTAGCACACAATCAAATCAATCATTTGATCTGTCTACCTCCATTCATGGTCCCCAGGTCCATGTATTTCTTTATTTTGTGTCCAGATCAAACCTTAAACTGTCTTTTTGGCTTTATCAGTAGCCAGAGACAAATCACTTTCAGTGCATTCTACTGGTAATAATCGACAGACTAACAAATGGGGCAGGCTCTGCATCTCTTCACATTCACACAGTGTGTTGTTATCTGCCAGCAACCTCCATTTGAGCATATTGACTGTATAACTTATAATTCAACCTATTCAATGCCCTCCAAGCGACATAGGGGAGATCAGACCCCTTAGCCACATTCTCTTCTGGGATTATTCCTTGTATCATTAATTCTCTCCTTCATCTTTTAATTTAGTTTTGCTCCTGGGTGCCTTCAAAAGTATTTATTTTTGTCATAGAACTCTTCCTAGATCTAAGTTGACAGGTTTGGGTAACACATTCATTCAAGGGTGCCAAGGATCATTCTCTTGTTTGGTTCTCTCAGTATCTGCTGCTACCCAGGTCCACTGACAAAAAACACATCTTCAGGGCATTTTGGAAAAGCAACAGTATGGTATCAATCATACCTCATGGGGAACGATGCTCCATGGAGGACAGGCCACCATCATGAAAAAGAAAGCTCCCTTTTTTGTGGTCCCACAAAATCTATCCTTAATAGATGAGACTCACAGTTACTCTGCCTTCTTGTCCTCATGGACTAGGTGACTCATAAGGGAAATATAGTCATCCTAACAGTTCTAGATCTCTTAAGTGTTTTTCAGCACAATCAATCATGGCATGGTTTTGTACTAAGTAGTGAGATTAGGTTTTGCAGGAAGAACATTGCAGTAGATCCTTTACGTTAGGCCATATCCTTAGGACAGTGGTTGTCAAGTGCCGGGGGGACTCAGGAGATTCAGGCAGTTCAAATGAGTAAAAAGATTTATTGGAAGCTTAAACTCTCTTCAAGAATCTGATCAACTCACTATCAAGGGAAATGTGTGGAAGAAAAGGGATGCATTCAAGGTAGGCTGGACTTAGATCTCTTGCAGGTGTGCAGGGACTCACGATAATGACAAGTTTGACCCGTCTCTCGGGCTCAATGTTAGACCACTAATATTCTGCTTCACAAGGTTCTGTCTTGTCCTGTGCAGTTTAGTAACTGCCTGAAATTTCTAATGTTCTTCATCCATTTGAAATGAGCTGACAACAGTCCAAAATCCAGGGACAAAATAAGACCTTGATTTACTATTCCTAATTAGTACATTAAACTGTACCAACAAGGAAGATGCTTTAATTTTTTTATATACCATGTTTTCCCCAAAATAAGAGCAGTTTTTACCTTTTTTTCTTCCTCCAAAAGAAGCACCAGGTCTTATTTTCAGGGGATGTCTTACTCACCTCTGGCACCGACAGCCCCGCCCAGCAGGTCCACTTCTTCTGGAACCAAAGGAGCAGCTCATTCTGCAGCTGCATTCCAGCCTGCATTTTGCAGTCAGACCTTTCCGGAAGGCCTCTGCAGCTGAGTACCAAACTATGGATTCAATGGATTCTTGCAGAACCAAATCAGTTCTCAGCTGCACAGGTCTTCTGTGACTGTGAAATGCAGGTCTGGTTGCAGAGGCCGCAGAAGAAGTGGGCTGGCGAGGAGAGGCCTGGCTGCAAAGTAAGTGGGTGTGGGGCATGTGGGGCAGCTCCATACCCCTACCCCCACCCTAGCTTGAGTTTTAAATGTGGGCCTCGCCCGAAAACTAGGGCTTATTTTGGGGGTAGGGCTTATATTAGGCCCACCCCCAAAAAATAAGCTAGGGCTTATTTTGGGGGTAGGCCTTACTTTTGGGGAAACGCTGTAGTTTTAAATTTCTGGTAGCATTTTTTTTTGCTTGCTAGCTTTCTCAACTCATGCAATGGCATAGTTAATCAAATTAACATAGAATGAAGGCTACTGCTAAGCTTGTAAGCCGCCCTGAGTCTTCGGAGAAGGGAGGGATATAAATGGAATTAAAAAAATAATAATCACAAAACCTATCTTACAAATTTTGAAACCTATCTAATGTTAGCTCAGTTTATTCACCCTTCTTCTGTACTCTCTCTGTAGTTGCTCTTGCCAATCTTCAGAACGGTTTTCTATTTTGCAGGATTAAGACAAATAGGGCAAACAGCTGTTTTCTTTCCACTACTAAATAATTCATATTATTTGAGCTTTAGCTGTGCCACATTAATGACTTCATAGCATGCATACCAAAATGGACAAGTCTGTAATCTGCAGTGGCATAGCAGACCAAAGCATTTCTCTGAAACCAAATCAAACTACCAACCATCAGGGTTATCTCAAGCACACCCTGCTTACATCAAGGTACAGAGTTTCGAAAAACCTAGTGGAAAATTAAAAACTCATGAAGGAATTTTCACAAACCACATCATTAAGAAACAGGGTAGCACAGATGTTCCTTTCTCTTCTTCTTTTAAAGGAACTTTATCAAAAACTGAGAATAGCGGTCTGTTTGCAGTATTTGCTGAAATGAATCATTTATCTTAGTCCTGTTAGGCATTTTTGGGTTTATTTTCCCAACAGGGAATTTGCATTTTGCTGTAAAGGAGAGGATAGCTCCACTGAATTCTGTGTGCAGATATGAAGTTATATATGAAGTCCCCATCTTACAATAGGAATTGAGGCCAGGTTTGCCATTGCTAAGTAATATAGTTGTAAATGCATTGCTTAGTGGCAGCCGTCCAGGTTGTCCTGGTTGCCTTTGTAACCTTAAGATTTACAGATGCTAAGAGAATAAGAGAGTTGAAAGGGACCTTGTAGATTTTCTACTCCAACCCCCTGCTCAGGCAGGAAACTCTATACCACAGGTCTGCAACCCGCAGCTCCGCAGCCGCATGCAGCTCTTTCAGCCGTCTCCTGCGGCTCCCAGTCCTCTGCCATGTGCAGTCCAAAAAAAAAAAAAAAGTGGAACTAAAAAAGGTCAACCAATCAATTCAAATATGCAGGGTAGGTGCATATCTCGCCTTGGATCCACTCTTCAGTCAACCCGTTCTGTGCATGTGCGCATGTACGCGCATGTGAACACATTTTTTGCGGCTCCCAGTTTTTCCTTTTGTGAGGGAACTGTTTCCGAGTGGCTCTTTCACTGTTTCAGGTTGCTGACCCCTGCTCTATACCATTTCAGATAAATGGTTGTCCAGTCTCTTCTTAAAAACCTCCAGTGTTTAATTTTGTTAAGCAGGAAGAGTCCCAGGTAAGGAATTTAATGATGTCACAGAAGGATTGGGGAGGAGTTTCCTAGGAGGCCCAACACAGGCAATGCATGAGTTAAGAGAGAAAGAATATACTGCATGTAGGAGAAGAAAGGAAGGAGTGTGCCATGCATCCGAGCAAAGCAAGGAAACATCTGGTTTGTCTTCTCTACCTCAGCCCACAAACAATGTATGTCAACAAATACTAAGAAACAATTATATTGATTTCTACATGAGTCTATCTGTATTGGTTTTCACTTGCCTTTAATGCATGAAGGGTCTTATCTCTAAAGTTCTGAATGGGGATGGAACAAAGCATCTCATGGGTGAATCCCCTAAAATTCTGATCACTTGCTACTTTCAGCTTTTAAAGTTAGGAATGACTTGGACACAGCAAACTGTATTTTCCACTGCCTTGCCCTGGAAATAGAACTCTATCCCCTGAGTAGCTTGAAACACTGGATGAGCTCATAACAATTTTGTCTCACTGTGTATTTGCAACGGTTCTCTAAAATATCAGGGGGGGGGGAAATGTCATTTTAGTTTTATTGTCTTAACTGATGAGGAATTGGAAGGCTCTGTATATAAATCATACTATTTATTTATTTATTTATTTATAACAATTCTTGATTATTTTTACAAATAACTCGAGGTGGTGAACACATCCAACACACTTCCTCTTCCTATTTTCCCTATAACAACAAACTCGCAAGGTGGGATGGGCTGAGAGAGAGTGACTGGCCCAAAGTTACTCAGCTGGCATTTATGGCAAAGACAAGAGTTGAAAGTCCTGACCCTTTTATAATCTGCAATTACTTCTTGTAGTTCTACATATAATGGCAGTGCATCTATTCTTAAAAAAAAACATCATTGTACAAATAAAGCAGAACGGAATTGACAAGAGTTAGTTCAATCACTTTCCCATTGTTTCCCTTTGTAGTTGTTTGAGATTTAATTGGTTTAATAATCAGTTTATCCAATTTCTGTAGCTCTTCCCATATCAAAGGATATATTGAAATAATATACATTAAATGTACATAAAATATCATTAAAATATAAAACATGATCATAGAAAATTGCAGAGGTTGTCTCATTTAAAAAGTTAAAGGATTTTTAAAAGAATATTCATAATAATAAAGAAGGCCTTAGTCAAATGATTTTTCAGAGAAGAGAACACTTGCTCATTTATACCTGATTTTAAAAACTTTAAAGTCTGAAGAATGAAGGACCACATTCAAATGTTCTCCTTCTAATTCAAAGGAAGAACCCAATACTTCAGCCTTTGCTGGAGGGGCAGAGATCTTACAAAAGGCTTGAAAGGGTGCGGCCATCAAAGTCCCAGTGGAAATGCTTCAAAAATATGCATCATGTTATTTCCTCATGAGAAGACTAGGATGGAATGAAATTATAGTCTCTTACATTACTGAGAAGGACAGAAAGGGCTCTTGAAATCAAATTTGTACAGGTACAGGATATTACAAAGTCTTCATTTGAATATTCAACAAGGGGTTGTCACAGAGAAGAGGGGATTGACTTATTCTCCAAAGTACCAGAGTCCAGGACAAGAGGTAATCTGTGGAAACATGTTAAAGAGTAATCCAGCCTAGAAGTAAGAAGAATTTTTCTGACAATGAGAACAATTAATCAATGAAAGAGCTTGCTTCCTGGAGTTTTGGGTGCCCATCACTGGAAGTTTTAAAAAATAAATTGGACAACCATTTGACTCAGATGGTATAAGGTCTCCTACCTTGACCAAGGGGTTGGGCTAGAAGATCTCTGAAGTCCCTTCCAGCCCTATGGTTCTATGTTCAATGTTCTAGAGAAGTCACACTTCCTTGCTCCCATTACATAGCATCATTTAATAGAAGAAACTTGAGAATGTCCACCTTGCCAGACCTTGGGAACAAAGGAGAAGTAATCCTGGAAATAACGTGGCCCTATGCCATGTAGAGCTTTGTAGAAAACAACCAGCACTTTAACTGGGAGCCAGTACATCTTTGGAGTATGGCTGCCAAAGCACGCTCATAATTATCTTCACTACCACATTTTGGACTAGCTGCAACTTTTGAGTATCTTCAAGAGCAACACCATATAGAGTGCCTTACAATAATCCAAATGAGAGGTGATGAAAGCATGATCAAAGCAGGATGAAGGCATTCCAGTCTAGGGAGAGGCCATAGAAATGAACTATGCACAGAGTCTCCTATCCATTGCTACCAGCTGCTCCTTGAGTCTTGGAGGACCGCCTGTGGGCTTAACCTATTCAGGACAAGTCCCCAAGAACTCCTCAGAACTTGTAGCCATTGGTCTTGCCATGGTTGAGCCTAAGTGTTCTTCCCCATGTAGATATGTTATTTCCCAGACACAGAAAAATCACCTTGACAGCATCACTTGATGAGCTTGGGAAGAGATGTATAGCCCCAACTTTTGGCTGATAAAGTGGGGGGGGGGGGTTTGAAAAAAAAATAATCTTCTATGCTCAAGTTTTTTTCTCTGCTAGTTTAAAGCAAATTATGGTAAATTTAAGATCTTGGGAATAAGTTCCAACAATGCAGAGCTGTTTCAAAAGTTAAAAGTTCAAAGACATTTTCATAATGATGTAAAGGAACAGAAACGTATGTACTATAATGTCAACTCTTTGTCAAAATGCTGATTCTTGCAAAAAAAACCTGTTTCTACGGAAAGTCTGTTGAGGAGAGAAAAGTAGGAAGACTTCAATAAATCAATTAGCTAAAAGTTGAAAAGGGCTTATCCCATCTTGTTCAACATGAGAATGATCTTAATCTCTTAAATATCATTAAGCAGTGAAACTAATCAAGTTTAAGAAGTAGTCAACTTAAGTCTTGGAAGTAAATTAGTTTACAATGTCTTTAATCCTCTCATCAGATCTGGTTTTATTAGGAGATGGCTTCTAGGGAATCTTTCTCTGTTTGAAAGGGAAAAGTTTATACAATATTAAATTTTTAGACCTTTTATGAAAAGAGGTGTCTCATTTATTTCCATATATAATATAAAGTAGCATAAATCAATACTGTGATATGAAGTAGTTAGCAAAGGACAGAAGCTCAAGACAAAAGGAGTTTCTGAATAGTGTTTATCGGGATTTAGTAATGTGTTTAAGAATGTAAATGATTTAAAAAGGGCATTAATTTGTTTTAATTCCTGAAGGACAGAATAAAAACAATTTTGCATCAAGCAAGTGGCTCTTGCTCTTGATGCAAAATTATTTTTATTCTGTTTGCAGCAGCTTTTTAAAAAAATATTCTGTGAATAACAAAAAATACACATATACTCAATTTGCTTTCCCCAAGATGATCCCAAGATTTTAGAGGTGATTTGGCTTATTTACCGTATTTTCTGGCATTTCCTGTTAAATTATAGGGTTTGGGCTATACTCGCCGTATAAGACTACCCCTCTTCCAACGCACACCAAATAAAAATTAAAAAACATCAGATTTGATTTTAATATGGTAATTTTAATTCAAATGCTTATGACATGCAGGTACTTAGTAGGAAAACTGTCACTTATAAACATAAGGCTGTTTGTCATCAAACATGTAAACATAAATCAGTGCAAGTGGATTAAACATAATAATAATAATAATAATAATAATAATAATAATAATAATAATAATAATAATAATAAGAAGAAGAAGAAGAAGAAGAAGAAGAAGAAGAAGAAGAAGAAGAAGAAGAAGAAGAAGAAGAAGTTGGAAGGGACCTTGGAGGTCATCTAGTCCAACCCCTGCTAAGGCAGGAAACCCTATACCATTTCAGACAAATGGCTGTCCAGTCTCTCCTTAAAAACTTCCAGTGTTGGAGCATTCACCACTTCTGGAGGTAGGTTGTTCCACTGGTTAATTGTTCTAACTGTCAGGAAGTTTCTCCTTAGTTCTAGGTTGCTTGTCTCCTTGACTAGTTTCCATCCATTGCTTCTTGTCCTGCTTTCAGGTGCTTTGGAGAATAGCTTGGCTCCCTCTTCTTTGTGGCAGCCCCTGAGATATTGGATCACTGCTATCATGTCACCCCTCACCCTTCTCTTTGTTAAACTACACATACCCAATTCCAGCAACTGTTTCCTATTTTCCTAATTCACTTTGTCACTTTTCCTAATTCACTCTAAAGCTTTCTCTGCACAGAGCCTTGAGTAACACCAGCTGCCTGCAATTAGTGCAGGTTCGCATCCCACCAGGCTCAAGGTTGTCTCAGCCTTTCATCCTTCCATGGTAGGTAAAATGAGGACTCAGATTGTTGGGAGCAATAAGCTGACTTTGTAATAATGCTGCTTGTGGGGGGTGGGGTGGGGGGGTGAAAGCTCTAATAAGCAGGCATATACATAGAATGAAGGCTATTGCTAAGCACATTGATTTGTGCTTTAAATTGTAAGCCGCCCTGAGTCTTCGGAAAAGGGCGGGATATAAATGGGATAAAAAAAGACCAAATGGGAGATCCACACCAGGTTTTCCAGTCAGCCCGCCCAGTTCCTGAGTCAAATGTGTCCTTAGAGCTAAGCAGCTGCTCTGGCTGCGGCATTCCCCACCTGCCTTTCAAGTTGGGATAGACTGCAGCTGCTCTTCAACTTTAGAAGGAAAGACGCCCAGACCCTAGCCTGTAAAAAATCACAGACTGCAGCTTCTTCTCCAATTGGTCCCGCTTTCCCTGTGCAGACTAAATGGGAGATCTGCTCCAGGTTTTCCAGCCAGCCCTGTCCCTAAAGTTTCAGCACCCGGCATATAAGATGACCCCTGACTTTTGAGAAGATTTTCATGGGTTAAAAAGCCGTCTTATACGCCGGAAAATATGGTAAGTTGCATGTTAAAAGCAAATGTCTGCTTGGATAGTGCAAATATGTAATCTCAAATTTTAGTAGAGAGACCCTACATGGATTTTTAGAATGGGAATTTGGGGAGTCAGTGTGGGTGGCACTAAGCAATATGAACAATGAAAGAACTATTATTGTGATCTGCAAGGGGCATGAAAGATTTGTCTTCCTCCCAAACATAAATTTTAAATCAATGTTTTCTCTAAACTGACCTCCTTCTCAAATTTGCTGAAGACACAAGGCTAGGAATGGTGTCTAACACCTTAGAACAGGATTGTCAAACCTTGGCAATTTTATGAATTGTGGATTGCAACTCCCAGAATTCCCTAACTAGCACAGCTGGCTGGGGAATTCTGGGAGTTGCAGTCCACAAATCTTAAAGTTGTCAAGGTTGGATACCCTTACCTAAGAGGAACAAGAGATCACGAAAAAGAGTCTAGACATATTTGCATGTTAGGCTGAAAAGAATAAAATGGAATTTAACAGGGAACCATGTAAAACTCATCATATGGGTAGGAGAAAAGAAAGGCACAAGAACAGAATGATAGATTATTTGGCCCAGATTCAGGAAAAGTCACTCAAACATACAATATAAGGCAGCTACCTAACTCTCTTTATCCTAGAGTAGAATCATATTCGATAGCCCATTATCTTTTGTCAGTATGAGAGTGCAGCCCTTTTTTATTATACTCATGACAATTTCAGCCCATTCTTCTCCCTTTCTCTGCATTTGATTCTTTTGCTCTGCACTACATGCCTTGAAGCTGAGAAATTGCTGATTACAGACAGAATTGACATCTGCCCTGGGGGGCGGGGGGAGGGGAGGGGAGGAGAGTTCCAAGATGGTGGCAGCATAGGAAGCAGTATCAGATCACAGGGAGAGAAGTAACCAAACTAAGTAGGAAGGTACTAGGAGAGAGTGGGGGGGGGAAGGGGAGGAAAAAGAAGCAGAAAGTTAGATGAGGAAGATAGAAAGGATAAAGGAAGAAAAGAAATTTGGGCAAGAAGGAAAACACCAGCAAACAGGAGTGCAGAGAATGAATGGCTGCATGTGGCAAACGACAACAGAGAATGAGAGAGCTAGTGCTGGAGCACAGCTAAACAGCCCATGCTGAAAAAAAAAGGCAACTGAGAGCAGCAAACCAGCATCTGAACAGCAGACAAGGAGCGAGACTGTTGGAAGCAGCAAATCGGTGGGTCACAGCATTTGCTCAGCAATTGCCTAGGCCTGAGGTAGGCAACCTCGGCTCTTTGATGACTCATGGACTTCAACTCCCAGAATTCCTGAGTCAGCTATTCTGGGAGTTGAAGTCCATGAGTCATCAAAGAGCCGAGGTTGCGTACCCCAGGCCTAGGCCCATACCGCAATCAAGGCAGCCCAGCTCAAGGGGTCAGTCAGGCAGCCCGACCCAGAGCCCAGCAAAGCAGAGACAGTCTGACTCCCACAGCCCTCTCCCTGTCTTCCTCCAGCCCCACATACCTCGCCAGGGGAGAGTTGCCTCAGGTGGAGGACTGGATTAGTGTTCTTTCCTCAGCAGCCCCCTCCCCCACCCCTGCTAGTTCTGGCCTGGCAGAGGACAAAAGGCCTACAGCAATCCTTTGGCTATGAGGAATTGGAGGTGACAAAACCTGAGACGGAGGAGGGGGAGAAACACAGCAGCAGCAACAGAGATGCTTGGAGCCAGACACCTCTCTGATTTCTTAAGCTGAGAGGCCAGCTGAGAGGAGCAAACCAGACAGAGCAGCTGAGCTGACTGGAAAACTTAACAGAGGCCTGACCAGAGCAGAGATGAGCACCAAAGACAGAAGGAAGCCAGCAGAGAAAACAAGAGGCCAGAGCAGCGAGCAACAGAGGTGAAGGCAAAACAATTAGGTTTGAGGTGCCAATAGGAAGAGAGGGAAGACACCCAGGAAAGAACAAAAAGTAATTGAAGCTCAAAAACTTTAAAAAGATAATAGAGGGAAGAAAAGGATAAATAAAACTAACACAATAATAAGAAAGTTAAATAAATAACAAGGTAGCACAAACAGGCAGAAAAAAGATAGAAAAATAGTCATAATTACCCAGAACAGAGAAGCTAGAAACAAGGCTAACAGCAAAGCACATCCACCGACCCAAAAGATTTTCAAACAACAAACTCATGGAATAGGTGACTGATACTATTATGATATGCAATGTATGTCCCATGTTTGTGCTCATGCCCAAAGAACACCCAAACTATACATGCATTAGATGCAAATTGTGTGAACTACTACAGGAAAAAGTTAGGAAATTAGAGGCAACTCTAGCCAAACCCCAATGTACAAAAGAAAGTGCCACCCAAACTGGACCAGATAATGAACAAATAACTCCCAGAGGATTTGACCCTACTGATAAAACCTTGGAGAAAGACAAATGGAGGTATGTCACACACGGAAGGAAACACAATACCCAAAGAAAGAAACAGCATACAAAAAACAAACCCCTTCTGCCCAACCCTACCCATCCAGAAGCAGCCCCATTAGATGGAAACACACAGACCCACAGCCTCCTCCTCAAAAAAAAAAAACATGCAGACACCTAGCAAAGAAACAACTTCTACAGATCAGACATACAATCCAAGGAAGTATGTTGTCTCCCTGGAGCAAACTCAAGAAGCTTGGGAAATTTTGAAAAGTGAGATAATAAAAGACCAGTCTAGCACAATACCAACAAAGAAGAAAAAATAACAGCTCTCAAAAGAAACCAGCACTCATTGAGGGGAAAAAGAATTTTAGAAATAAACCATTGGTTAAAGGGTTGGTGTCACCAAGAAAACTTTGGTTTCCTGGATCATGGACTGCATTTCCTACGCGAAGGACTCTTGGCAAGTGATGGGTTGCACCTCACGAAAACAAGCAAAAATGTACTTGGAAAAACACTGGCCCAACTCATCAGGAGCGCTTTAAGCTAAAACTGAGGGGGAAGAGTGACCAATGTCTAGAATCTCTAGAACCCAAAACCAATCACAAATCTCAAGAAAACAAATCAAACAATGAGGTAGGCAGAAATGAGAAAAAAGAAAAACTTAAACAACAATCAGGAGATGCAAGAAACATACCCATGGACAGGCATAAAATTCTTAAATGCTTATATACAAATGTTCAAACCTTGGGGAATAAACAGGGTGAACTGGGAGGGTATGACATAGCTGGCATAACAGAAACCTGATGGGACAAAACCCATAAGTGGAATGATGGATGGATGGATACAAATTGTTCAAAAGAAACAGGTCTACAAAAAGAAGAGGGGGAGTTGCACTATATGTAAGAGAACACTACATATCTACAGAAATGCACATGATCCAAGATAAAATCTCTCCAGAATGTATATGGGTCAATATAAAAGAAAAAAAGTGATATTGCCATAGGTGTACATTACATCCATCAATCAGAAGAAATAGATGAACTCTTTGCCAACCAGTTAGCAGACATATGTAGGAAGCATACCACAGTAGTAATAGGAGACTTCAACTATCCAAATATCAACTGGAAGACAAACTCTGCAGTGAGCGGGAGATCAAACAGATTCCTAACCAACCTAGCTGACAACTTTGTCATCCAAAAGGTGGAGGAGGGAACTAGACATAAAGCTATACTCGACTTAATCCTTACAAACAGAGAAGAAGTGATAGAGGGAATTGAAATTGCCGGAACCTTGGGTGAAAATGACCACGTCATATTGGAATTTAATATAATGCAAACACTAGCAATAGAAAACAATCCAACCAGTGTCTTAAACTTTAAAAGAGCTGACTTTAACAAACTCAGAGAGAACCTAGGAAAGATCCCATGTATGATAATTCTAAAGGGGAAAACAACTCAAGAAGCATGGGAAACCTTGAAAAATGCGATCATAAAAGCCGAGACCAGCACAATACCATTGAGAAAGAAAAAAACAAGAAATTCAAAAAGAAACCAGCATGGCTGCAGAAAGATCTCTCTGACAAACTGAAAGACAAAAAGGACAAATTTTAAAAATGGAAAGAGGGGCACATAACTAAGGCTGATTATCAGCAGACAGCCAGAACATGCAAAGGTGAAGTCAAGATAGCAAGGGCTCAGAACAAAGACTTGTAACAGAAATCAAGGATAATAAAAAAAAAGTTTCTTCCAACATATTAACAACAAGAAAAAAGTCAAGGAAACTAGGCTCACTAAAGAGGAGATGGCAAGAAAATAACAGGCAACAGGGAGAAAGAAGAGCTGCTTAACTCATACTTTGCATCAGTCTTCACACAAAAAGAAAGTATAGCCCAACATACCAAAAAAACCACTGCAAAATACATACTAGAAACAAAATTAAAATAAGCAACAAAATGGTAAGAGAACACCTATCTGACCTTGACAAATATAAATCACCAAGGGCCTGATAGATTACATCCCAGAGTTCTGAAGGAGCTGGCAGATATTATCTCAGAAACATTACATCACATCTTTCATAAATCCTGGAGCACCAGGGAAGTACCTGAGGATTGGAAAAGGGTTCATGTGGTTTCCATCTTCAAGAAAGGAAAAGGAAAAAACAGACCCAGGAAACTACAGACCAATCACTTTAAAATCAATACCTGGGAAGATCTTAAAAAAGATAATCAAAAAACAGATCTGCGAACAACAAGAAGAAAACAAAGTCATAACCAGTAGCCAGCATGGGTTTGTTAAAAACAGATCATGCCAAACCAATCTTATTTCATTCTTTGATAAAGTGACTAAACTAGTAGTCCAGCAAAATGCTGTGGACGTAGTATACTTAGATTTCAGTGAAGCATTTGATAAAGTAGACTACAATCTACTGCTTAGTAAGCTAGAAAAAGGTGGAATAGACAACATTATCAGCAGATGGATCTGTAGCTGGCTGACAAACCATACTCAAGGAGTACTTCTCAATAGCACTACATCCACATGGAGAAAAGTAAGCAATGGGGTACCCTAAGGTTCTATCTTAGGCCCAGTACTCTTCAATATCTTCATCAATGACTTAGATGAGGGAATTGAAGGGGAACTCATCAAACTTGCGGATGACAACAAACTGTCAGGAGTAGCCAACAGCCCAGAAGACAAACTCAGAATCTAAAAAGATCTAGGCAAACTTGAAAATGGGCCCTATCCAACAAAATGAATTTCAATGTGGAGAAAAGCAAAGCTTTATATTTAGGCAGTAAAAATTTAAGGTACAAGTACAGATTGGGTGAGACCTGGTTTAAATACAGTAACTGTGAGGAAGGACTTTGGAGTCCTAGTGGACAATCACTTGACTATGTGCCAGCAGTGTGCAGCTGCCACCAAAAAAGCTAATACAGTCCTGGGTTGTACAAACAGAGGCATAGAATCAAGAACACAGAAAGTATTAGTACCGTTTTATAAAATCGTAGTAAGACCACACCTGGAATACTGCAGCCAATTCTGGTCACCATATCACAAAAAAGATGTCGAGAGTTTGGAAAAAAAAATCAGAGAACAGCCACTAAGATGATCAAATGCCTGGAGACTAAAACATACAAAGAACGGGTGCGGGACTTGGGTTTTGCTAGTTTAAAGAAAAGAAGAAATAGGGGAGATATGATAGCAGTATTCCAGTATCTGAGGAGCTCCCAGAAGGAAGAGTGTGTCAGATTCTTCACTAGAGCACCAGAGGGAAGGACAAGAAAAAAATGGTCGGAAACTGATCAAAGAGAGAAGCAACCTGGAATTAAGGAGAAACTTCCTGACAGAGAGGACAATCAACCAGTGGAACAGCTTGCCTCCAGAAATCATGGGAGTTCCATCACTGGAGATTTTTAAGAAGAGACTAGACAATCACCTGTCTGAGATGGTATAGGTTCTCCTGCTTCAGCAGGGGGCTCGACTAGAAGACCTCCAAGTTCCCTTCCAGCTCTATTCTATTCTAACCTCTAATGCCAGGTTTATGACTCACACTTTTAATCCGTTAATCCCAAACCCTCTTTGCTGAAGAGCAGCTACTGAAGGATCAGTTTATTGAAATACAAAGTCAGTCATGCATAAAGGTGGAAGATGGAAAATCTCGGTTGACTCAACTAATTCATGATGACTTCATGGATATCTGGCCTTGCGAATTTTTGTGATTAAAGAATACTGTATACAATTTGTCATGAAATTCACTTAAGATAATAATAATAATAATAATAATAATAATAATAATAATAATAATAATAATAATAATAATAATAATAACGCTCAAAGCATACCAGTCATTGATTTCTATCTATGCATGCTTTTTCCTCTGTAAAATAGCTCATATCAGATGAAATAGGTTTGATTTTGGAGTTACATTTAAAGAGGAATGAAAGAGAATGAAAGATCATCGGTAATCATAGAGTAGTTGCCCCCTTTTACAAGGAATGATAACATCCACCTATAACTTGCTTGGCATCTATCAAATGACCATTTGACTTTTGACCAGTTTTGTTTCATTCTCTATAGTTAATGAAAGCTTTAGGATGTAAGTAGAATAAAATTAAAATAAATGCTCCAGGGCTCATTAGGGTAATGTATTAATGTAATTGAATTAGGAATGGGTCACCCACTCAGTAATGACTTATCATTTTGAGCATTCTCTCTTTCTGATCTCTGATTTACTCCCAGCAGCAAGTTTGCTTGTTTATTTACCTCCTTTTTTCAGGATTTATAGGCCACTCCAGTCTGAACTAACCCTGAATGAAGTTCAATTCCCCAAGTGAAAGACATGATAGCAACATAGCAACATAATATATATATATATATATATATATATATATATATATATATATATATATATATATATATATATATATATATATATATATATATATAGGCCATCGAAAAGGCAGTAGTCACACTGGACAGCTCATATATTTGTGTAAATTACTAACAAAGAATTAAGGGAGATTGAAATGCATTTCAAACTTATTAGCCCAGGTTTGAATCTCAGAAGGGTATGGCTGACTGTTTCCGACTCTAGGGGCCGGTGCTCATCTCTGTTTCAAAGCCGAAGAGCCAGCGCTTGTCTGAGGATGTCTCTGTGGTCATGTGGCCGGTATGACTAGACACCAAAGGTGCACGGAACGCTGTTACCTTCCCACCGTAGTGGTCCCTATTTTTCTACTTGCATTTTTACATGCTTTCGAACTGCTAGGTTGGCAGAAGCTGGTATATATATATATATACCCACCCAATCAGAGCACACCTCCACCCACAGAACACACCCCCTCTGGCAGTTTAAAAAAGAGGAACAAACAGCCACTACCACATGCTTCTCCCAGAAGAAGGAAGCTGAAGCCTCCAGCCTGATGATGACAGATGGGATTCCGTCGAAACGTTGCACCTACACCTTTAGTTCTACGCGGGAAGAAACCCGAATGACTGAAGATCCATATATATATATATATATATATATATATATATATATATATATATATATATATATATATATATATATATATGTCATGTAGCATAATAAAATCACCAATATAAGAGTGAGGAATAAGACACAATTGACAAAACACAATGATCAGCTTTAGTAGCTTGAGGGATAAAATGCAATTATTGAGATCCCAAGGCTGTTTAGAGGACCAGACCTTAAGATTCCTAACCCAAAAAGAAGGGAGAATGCAGTGCCACAGGAAATGGCTAAAGATAGGGAAAACATCTTTTCCATCTTCTGAAACTGGCATTCCTTAAGGCAGACATGTCAAACTCGCGACGTCACATGACATTGCACAACATATTGGAGCTTTTTCCCCATTGCCAGCAGTGGGATGGGCGTGGTTTTGTCATGACGTGTCCGGCTTACAGGTTGGCAGTTTGACACCCCTGCCTTAAGGTAAGATGATGTGGAAAGAGCCACTCACTGGATCTAATCAGGTAGGCAATGTTATTAGAACTGTCAGGCTAAGCCCAAGGATGACAAAGAGCAATTCAACAGAGTTCAATTTGTTATTTGCTTACATACATCACACAGAATCTTGCCAGACTAAACCTTTATTACCCTTACCTTAACTGATATACTTGGGAGATTCTAGTGAGTGGCTCTTCTTATTCTCTTCCTCTGTCTCTTATCCAGTTCTGGACTGTATTGCCTCTTTTCTCTCTGTCCCCACCCCCACCCCTTCTGAAATGTGCTCCCTCCTTGGGAAACTGCCTGGTCATTGGCAGTTTCAAATTACCTCTCTATGGTGACATCTCACATAAGAGCGTTGTACATAATCCTTTACATCACCACATCTTCAAAATATTGTGATAGGTGATGGTGGGAATAACTGTTTGCCCAGGAAATTTTGTAAATCAACAAGGAACCCAAGTTCAACAGCATATATCTCTGGAGGACCTTGACTGATAGGCAGATAATAATCTGTCCTGTGATATTTTCAATCCTTAGCTCATGTTATGGCCTTGTTACCTTTTGTGTTCTTCTGACTGGTTTCCACAAATAGGGAATTTTATAACATAGGATGGGTTTATTATTTATTTAATTGGATTTATATAGCGCCCCTCTCCCAAAAGGTTATAAAAAACGTTTTGAATGTTTGCTTCTTATCAGAATATCTACTCTTCCCACTTACCATAATCTTAAAAGGATTTTGGTTCCCAGGAAGATACAGTTTTTCAGAGTGAAATGTTTGCGCTGTCCCTGAAATAACTCAATAACATAATAACATGGGTAAATGTCTATGGAGATGCTCAATCATCCAAGTCATGGTTGTCCCAAAGGCGCTTTTTAAAGGAAATTGGACTTTCTTATTTTTTTTTCCTTGAAAGTGGAATGAATATAAATCCTTCCATTCCCCACCATTCAGCCAAAACTGAAGAAGCTCCTTGGATGAAAAGCTAAGAAAAAAAACCCCCAATAAAGTCCAGTTGCCTTTTGAAAAAGCACCTTTTGGATAACGACATGGCATAAGTCCTCTTTGACCCAATAAAGGAATCAGTGAATGCTAAACGGGAGTAGCCTCATGACCATGTAAAACATTTTGAGATTTGTAGGAATGCTGTTTCTGCCACATTGATTATTTTTCTCATGTGGGCAAGTGAAGAAAATATATGGCTGAAATTCCTGGTCTGGATTAGTGAATACAAACAAAAGCAGCACCATGGATTAAGGCAATGCTCTACATGGGGCTGCCTTTAAAGAGTATTTGGAAAGTTCAGCTGGTGCAAAATTTGGCCTATGGGCAGTTTTATTTATTTATTTATTTATTTATTTATTTATTTATTTATTTATTTATTTTTGGGACTTATATGCCGCCCTATCTCCCAGAGGACTCAGGGCGGCTTACAACAATAAAAAAACAACAATACAAAAATTAAAAATGAATTAAATAACAGCCCCAAAATAAATTAACTACAGTTAAAAATTAAAGCATATTTAAAAACCCATCATCAATTCAGGTCAGCCTGATGAAAGAGAAAAGTTTTGAGGTCGCGGCGAAAGGACTGGAGGTCCGGGGCCATCCGAAGCTCAAGGGGAAGCTAGTTCCAAAGGGCTGGTGCTCCCACAGAGAAGGTCTTCCCCCTGGGGGTCGCCAGCCGACATTGTCTGGCCGACGGCACCCTGAGGAGGCCCTCTCTGTGTGAGCGCACTGGGCGATGGGAAGTCGTCCCCGGTAGCAGACGGTCCTGCAAGTATCCCGGGCCTAAGCCATGTAGGGCTTTAAAAGTAAGTACCAGCACCTTACGTTTTGTAAGCTGCATGAGTAATGCAATTTAAACCTCTACATTGTAAGCTGCATTGACTGCAGGTCAGCTTCAACTTGCTGGTAATGATATATAAAGCCCTATACAGCATGGAATGAAGTTATTGAGGGACTGCCTCTCCCCAGTTACAATGACCTGTCTCACCAACTCTGCGACATGCTCTGGCCCCATCAGCCAGGAATGTCTGGAAGGGCCCCAGAAAGGGAGATTTTTCTCCCAGAGATAAGATTGGCCTCTACCCTGCTTTTCTGTTGAAAATCTTTGCGGTGTGATTATGCCGGCATGAGGACTTGAGAGTGTGGCAGATCCAGTGCAATGGCTGTACAGATGTTATTCATAGATTTGGTTATCTTGCTTGTGAATTTTATGAACTTTTATTAAGTTTTTAATATATGTGTTTTGTTTTTAATGTTTTAAACCATTGCATGGTTGTTGTTTTATATGATTTAACTCTTTCTAATAGTCATGGATAAGAGATGAGTGGTTACATAGATTGGAACAATCAAAAAAGAAAGAAAGAAAGAAAGGATTCTTCCTAATTTGGCTTTGACAGATACTATTTATTTTATTTATATATTTATTTTATTAAATTTATATGCCACACTTCTCCCTTAGGACTTAAGGCGGCACACAACAATAAAAATTAAAAACATAAAATAGAAAATTTAAAAAAGAATTAAACAATAAATACAATAATTATATGACAATTTAAAAACCAGTAAAAAGCTAATTAAAACCGTACTCAGTCCAGGCCCACTTGTTGGAACAACCACGTCTTCATGTCATGATTATATGATTATTTTAGTACCAAGTCTGAAATTACCAAGGTTGATGTTTCCTGTAATTAAATGTTTACTTTGGCTTGACACCTGCACCAGGCGGCATGGCAGTGGCATGTAAAAAACCCACACAGGCATGCCCTGGGCTACGGAGGTTACCATTATTTTTCTCATGTATAAGACGCTGCACTTGTATAAGACGCACCCAATTTTTGAACAGAGTGTTTGCAGGAAGAAATAGTGTCCTATACATGGAAAAATATGGTAATTATCTTTCCATCATGAAGTTATTAATAGTACATGAATACTGCCTGTCTCAGAAAAAATGGCTATCCTAGGCTTAGCTAGATGCCCTGATTTTCCTTAACCTTTGTAAGTAGACAAACCCTTAGGATTGACCCTTAGGGTTTACAAACATAGTTTGTAAATGCTGCTTGATCTAAAGCAGGGTGTCCAACCTTGGCAACTTGAAAGACTTGTCTATTGGCTGGCTGGAGAATTCTGGGAGTTGAAGTCCACAAGTTTTAAAGTTGCCAAGGTTGAGCACCCTGATCTAGATGCTTCTTAAGGAAAAGGGAGAGTTTGAGCCAGGAATGGTAGAGTTTGGACTCAGATTACCTGAAAATATACCTAGCTTTAGTATTTTTCTTCAGTACAGTCCATAACTTTCTTCTTTGTGACACTGTAATTAGCTGTGGTTGAATGGATGGCACTGCAATGACTGAATTATGACTTCAAGTGAGAACAAGCCTCAGGGTAGGTGAGCTGAAAAGAAACAAAGCTACTGTTTTCATTCACATATCCCTCATGATAAGAAGAAAATAGACAGGGAAGAGGTGGTAAGTCAGATAAAACTCATAGTGAAGAGAAGTTTCTTTGTGGACAACTGTTTTTATACATGGTTACTGAACAGACCTCTAAAATATCTGCTATAAATTATAAATATTAGCTTTCTCCAGTATGCCCTTCTGTAGATATTTTGTTAGTTAGTTTTGTTAGAGTTAGTTTGGTGGAGTGGTTAAAGCACTATGTTAGAAACCATGGAGACCATGGGTACCTATCCTACTTTGAGGACAAAGCATGGGTACATATCATACTTTAAGCACAAAGCCAATTGGGTGATCTTTGATCAGTCATTCTCTATCAGCCTTTGAAGAAATCAAGGGGAAAACTTCTGAAAATCTTGCTAAAAAACTGTAGGAAGTTTCCAGGAATCAGGCTGGGAAGGCACAATGCATTGTTATTGTTGTAAATACAAATTAGACAGACAGACACACAGGTAGATGATAGATAGAGGTACAGGCAGACAGACAGACAGATGGACAGACATTATTGTGAAATGTACCATTCAGCTGAAAAGCAGAGCAGGGTGACAATTTCATCTTGTTTTACTATTTGGAAATTATCCAGATCTGAACATTTTTATAAAAAACAACAACAACATGTTGTTTTTATAAAAAGAATCTTAGAGGCCATTGAGTTGAGCCTGATTCCTGATGATTTAATCAGTAAATGGTTCCACCTTTGCCTGATACCAATAATAACTTACAGTTTTTTTAAAGACTTTCCATTTATTTTCTGACTCTGCTCATACAGTTTTTCCCTTCTTCTACAGTTATTTGTTTTTTGCTAAGCATATTTATTTCTTCCTATTTCATCATCTGCTATATCTGCTGTCTCCTCTTCCTCCTCCTCCTCCTCCTCCTCCTCCTCCTCCTCCTCCTCCTCCTCCTCCTCCTCCTCCTCTGTGCAGCTCAGGGTGAAGAGTAGCTCCTGATTCACTTATGAGATGTTATCTTGTTGGGTAATGCACCAAGGACTCATCATCAACATCATCAGTGGACTCTGGGAAAGGCTAGGGCCTAGTAGTAGAGCACATTCTTTATATCTCATTTTCAATCTTTTATATCTCCTGGGATTACAAATAACTTAGGCAGCCAGAGCCATTAGGCAAAGATGAGATGAACAGTTATTATGTGTTAATCAAAGGTTGTTTCCAGCATGTCTAACCTGAGTTGGGGCTCAGTTCCTTGGCTAAGGGATCCTGGGGGAAAAAAAACCCAAAATAATCACTACAGAAGCTGGACACAAATAGCAAACACCACTTAAAAATAATAATAATAAGTACTTGGGAGGAAATCTAAAGAATTTCTTTAGGATTGAAGTGAGGCATGGGAAGGAGCCTAGAAGAGAGGTAGCTGTTTATTTGATGATACTCACATATAGTTCTTGGCTACTTGGTAACTAAGAAAATGTAAGAATGCCATATTCTACCCATAAAGGTCTCAGAAACTCTTTTGTCCTTATCTTCCATCAACTGAATACCTGGTTTAAAAAAAATGACAAGGGATTTCTCTGTCTAGCTCTGGTAACTAGTCCAAAATTCAGCAACATGAAGATGCGGCTGTTCAGATTAGGAGTTGTTGGCATAGTCTTATATGTACATCAAGCTCAAAAGGGCTGGAGAGAGGAAGGAGAGAATGCTTTAACAGTAGTGAAATAAATTTGCATATTTGGCATTAATCTATACAAGAACGTTTGGCAACAGTGGTAGAAAACAAAACTGGGTTTCAAGATTCTGGAAAAGTAATCTTTAGCAGTAATTAGTCCAGCTTGAATAAGAAGGGCAACATTAGCATAAGCTTCAGATAGCTCTTATATTAAGCCTGTCATAAAGTTCCAAATGTTAAAATGAGTTCTTCCATTAAAACAGTCAGGACATTCATTCTGTTTGCACAGGGAAAGCAAATCCATTTATTATTATTTTTTTTCCTTCCTCACATTTTCAATAAACTCTCTTGGCTACAGTTCATGTAAGAGAACCTCATCTCAAGACAGATGAGCGGTGATGAATGGAAATGTTTTGTAACATTTTTCCCCAAAAAGGCATTGATAAATATTTTAAAAACAACTTTTAGCATTCTAGTATTCATTTCAGAGAGAAATAAACTGTCTTGCTTAGCAACAGAAATTTTGGACTCAATTGTGATCACAAGTTGAGGACTACCTGCACTTTGGGTGGACATGGCTGTATTCATTAGTCTGCCTTGACTTTTAGCTTTTCTTATGGGGGAGTATGATGACCCTGTTGCTGGTCAATTTAATACAGATCTCTGGCCTTGTTTGGGATTTAGTTCCTTAACTTACCTTAATGACTCTTTGCTATGTCAGTAGTTCCTATTTTGTTCAATGTTTCCCTTTCATTTTGCCTCTGTAAAAAAGTAGAATCTTTTGTTCTTTATGATTCAACTTGTGTCTCTTCAGGACTCTTATGATTTAGATTCAGGAATCTATAAAAGTACCAGTCCGGTTTCAGACCTGGTTACAGCATGGAAACGGCATTGGTCGCACTGGTAGATGATCTCTGGCGGGCCCAGGACAGGGGTTGCTCCTCTGTCTTGGTCCTACTTGACCTCTCAGCGGCTTTTGATACCATCGACCATGGTATCCTGCTGCGACGGCTCAAGGCGTTGGGAGTGGGAGGCACTGTTTTATGGTGGTTCTCCTCCTACCTCTTGGGCCGTTTGCAGTTCGTAGTGGCAGGGGGGCAGAGATCTACCCCGAGGCCCCTTTCTTGTGGGGTAACTCAGGGGTCGGTTCTCTCCCCCCTCCTTTTTAACATCTATATGAAGCCACTGGGTGAGATCATCCATGGCTTTGGGGTGAGGTATTACCAATATGCCGATGATACCCAGTTGTTTATCTCCACCCTGAGCCAACACAGTGATGCCCTTGATGTGATGTCCTGGTGCCTGGAGGCGGTGCAGGTCTGAATGGGAAGGAAGAGGCTCAGGCTGAACCCCTCCAAGACCTAGTGGCTGTGGATACCGGCATCTCCTATTGTCCAACATGTTCCATCTCTTTTGATGGGGGGGGAACTATTGCCCTCCTCAGAAAGGGCCCGCAACTTGGGTGTCCTCCTGGATTCACGGCTTAATTTGCTGTGACCAGGGGGGCCTTTGCACAGGTTTGCCTGGTGCACCAGTTGTGCCCCTTTTTGGACCGAGATGCATGGTCACCCATGCCCTTGTCACTTCTCACCTGGATTACTGCAATGCTCTCTACATGGGGCTGCCTTTGAGGTGCACCAGGAGGCTTCAACTGGTGCAAAATGCGGTCGCGCGGGTGCTTATGGGAGTATCTCGATACTCCCATGTTACACCACTCCTGTGCAAGCTGCATTGGCTTCTGGTTGCCCTCCGGGTGCGATTCGAGGTGCTGGTAATTACCTTTAAAGCCCTACATGGCTTAGGCCCGGGGTACTTGCGAGACCACCTGCTGCCAATGTCAACCTCCCATCGCCCGGTTCGCTCCCACAGGGTGCCGTCGGCCAGGCAATGCCAGCTGGTGACCCCCAGGGGGAGAGACTTCTCTGTGGGCGTGCTGACCCTCTTGAATGAATTGCCTCTGGAGCTGCAGATGGCCCCTGACCTTCGATCCTTCCGCCGTGACCTGAAGATGTGGTTGTTCCAACAAGCGGGCCTGGACTGATCATGGTTTTTGAATTTGTTTTTTTATCGGCTTTAATTGTCCTTTATTTCTTTTGTTTTGTTTTCTTATTGTTTAATTCTTTTTTAATCTTTGTATTCTAGGTTTTTTATTTTTTTTATTTTTGTGAGCTGCCCTCAGTCCTTAGGGAGAAGGGCGGCATATAAATTTAATAGATAATAATAATAATATTTGCTTTCACCTATTGGTTAAAAAACCACAGCCCTAACCATGAACATCCATATATTCTTGTGGTAATGGCTGATTCTGATTTGCCTGGTGGCCTCTTCTGACATATGAGCACTTCCAGCCTCCCTCCTGTCTTTAGTTGTCAATTAGGCTTGAGCATCTAGCTCTGTCTACAAAGTGGAGATTTTATTTCAAACTTCTTTCCATTCTCTGTTAATTCTTTATATAACTTTCATTGTTAGAATATTCCTGGCTTTCTGTGCTTTCTTGTTTTATAATATGCTAACAGTCACCTAGGTTACCTACTTAGGTAGAATGCAAAATCTTCCAGTGTGTTTTTTGGGTCAATAAGTTCTCTTCTGCAGAAAGAGAAATCACTTTTCTTCAAGGTTAATCATATCCATTATCATGACACATCATTGTGATATGTAAGAGAGGAATGGTGTGTCTATATCTCAGATATGCCTGCATCTATACTTGTTCAATGGATATGCACAGCTGGAAAGATTCACTTTGGACAGATTATTGCATGTTATGCAAGCAACCTTTTCAAGCTCAGTGATTTGTAATGCTTCCTTGGGTATGTGGTGAATTGAGTCTCTTGCATAATCCTCTTGTACCACCCCACTCCTACATTTGTGAGGAGAACCTGATCAGTATACTGCAACCATTTGACCTTTTCTTTAGAGGAAAATCCATCTTGGTACTGTTTATCAGGAGAAAGAAAGTTGGGGGGGGGAAATCATATCTTCCCTTTGCTATAGGGAAAGGAGAACAGTCAGAGCATGGAATACAGAATAACAAAGTTGGAAAGGACTTTGGAAGTCTTCTAGCTCAACCCTCTCCCTATAGAATTCCAGACAAATGGCTATCCAATTACTTCTTAAAAACCTCCAGTGTTGAAGCACCCACAACTTCTGAGGCCAAGCTGTTCTACTGATTAACAGAATAACAGAGTTGGATGTGACCTTGGAGTTCTTCTAGTCCAACCCACAATTGAATTAGATCAAATTCCTGGTCACAATGACTAATCAATTCTTTTTAGTGATGTCATCATGTCACTATGGTCAGATAACTTCTCACAACCTTTTGAAAAGTGAGTAGGTCAAATTATGGTCCCTGATTCCCCTTTCCAGCACTTACCTTAAAAAGATGACTCACCTATATATATGGTACATGCAGTTACATGTAAATGAACCCTTGTATGAGTAGCTATATTAGGATTGCCCTTTTCTTTCTGATCACTCCTCATCCTTATGAAAGTGGAAAATAACTGATTTCATATTAAAATATTGAAGAAAACCAGAGGAGATGAGGAGATTTAGTTGGACTTTTTAAAAGAAGAACTTGTCAATGCCTTAATAAATGTGATAAAATATTGAATACAAAGCTTTTTGTATTCAAGCCAATTTCTTTTTTGACAACATCTGTCTCATAAAAGTTAATCAGGCAAAGACTTGGTTAACATTCTGGTGGGAAACTTCCAGGAAGCTCCAGGGCTGTAGGCTAGAGTAGACTCCATCTCTTATATCCTGGAATGTAGAAAACCAATTCTGTATTGTTGAGAAAGTGATATAGTTGAAGTCACAAGGATTTTACAGGAGACTTCAATTAAGTTAAGTACTTCTTTACACAATGGATAGCTAACTATGACGCTCGCTGCTGTCGGAAGTTGGGTTAGTTCATAATTCAGATGGTTTTAAAAGATAAATTAATGCAGGATTAGGCTATTGTTGACTATTAGATTATTCATGAAATTAGGAAACAATATTTTTCATCTGTCTGTTGATGTTTATGGACCTGTGAAACTTATCTGATTGGCTTGACTGATGAACCTTTGACCACTATATCTAACAGCCCTGGTGGTGCAGTGGTTAGAATGCAGTATTGTTCTGCATACTCTGTCCACTGCCAGGAGTTTGATCTTGACTGCTCAAGGTTGACTCAGCCTTCCATTCTTTTGAGGTCAATAAAATGAGGATCCAGATTGTTGGGGGCAATACGCTGACTCTGTAAACCACTCAGAGAGTGCTATAAAGCATGATGGAGTAGTATATAGGTCTACGTGCATTTGCTATTGCTATATCTAGCAGCCTATTCCTATATAATTTAATCCATTCTTCTATTTTTCTTTAACTGCCTCATCTGTGAGCTATGTGGACTAAAAGCTATTGAATATTTGTAAAGTAAGGGTGCTTCTAGATAATGTTCTAATATGACCCAAGAGCCAAAACTGATCATTATAATAATTTATAATACAAAGTTTTATAACTGAACATTTCTATCATCATATACAGTCATTTTATAAGAAACTATGTGTCATTTGAGAATATTCTATGAAAAAAGCATTATTTTTCTTTCATAGAAAATATACATGAAAAATGCAGCACAAAGGAGCTACTACGGGAAAGATTTAACAAAATAAAGCCATTTAGAAACAAGCCCCATGACATTCAGAGAGGCTTAATCACAAATAAGCATCATAATACCGCATATGAACATGTTTTTAGAATGTGCCCATATTCTGATATTACCAGGTTTGTTCTGCCTTTGTGCTTTGTGGACAAACATAAGTCAGTCCTTCAGGATTACAATGCATCATTTTCAAATCCATTATTTAATGTTGCCTTGTTTGCAAACTACTTCTTGAAGTAACATGATTAAATATTTCTTATCCTCTGTCTTCTCAAAGCATAAAATAGCAGATTGGCAGCTAGAACATTGTACTGAAGTAATATTCAACTAGATCTTCTGCATCCATTTGTCATTTGAGGCCCAACTCTTGAAATGTATTGAATAAAAGCTTTCAGTAGAGAACCAAGAACAAGGAATATTGAAGAAAAAGAATAAGAGAAACAGGCAGAGAAATTACTGCATCCACTTTTATATCTACGTAGAAACATATGTAATGTGTGAAACCAGAAGGATGTGAAATAAGTAGGAGAATATCTCTCTGTGTGTATGTATATGTGTCATATAGATATAGATTAGATAGACATAGACTTAGACAGACAAATGCACATACACATATACATACTTATACACATGGTGGTGCAGTGGTTAGAATGTTGTATTGCAGGCTAACTCTGCCAGGAATTTGATCCTGACCACCTCAAGGTTGACTCAGCCTTCCATCTTTCTGAGGTTGATAAAAATATGCTGGCTCTGTAAACTGCTCAGAGAGTGCTGTAAAGCACTATGGAATGGTATATAAGTGCTATTGCTACAGTATATTACTGGGTTCCAAAATACTTGTCAAAGAACTATATCAGTGAAGGACCCTATTCCCTGATGTCACATTGCTTTTTGTACTTACTTGTAGTCAGGCTGGCTTTCAGGCCAAAGAAAGCAATTCCATCCCTTTCTAAAACTGTGGTTTGTAGAATTACTTTGTTTCTGGATAATATGTAGGTATGTCATTTCTTCTCTCCTTGTGTTCTCCCATGCTAGGTATAAACAGATCTATCTACAAAACACCAGTACTTACATATAGAGCAACTTACTTGGTTTCTAGTAGGTCTCAGAAGTCAGGTGTATGTATGCATAGAAAAAAATGTGGCTAAAACCTATTCAGGTACTGTGATATGTTATGGTGTCCTTTCCCCATAATATTGTATTTAGATAACTTGTTTATTCTCTAGATCAGGGGTGTCAAACTCAATTTCATTGAGGGCCGCATCAGCATTGCGGTTGCTCTCAGGGGGCCAGGTGGGTGTGGCCTGGGTGGGCGTGGCCTACTGGGTGGGCGTGGCTAGAGTGTGTATGGCCTACTGGGTGGGCGTGGCCAGCTCTACACCGTTCGCATCAAGGGTGCCTATGGGGTCCTGGGCAGGAGTGGGGCAGATCTGAGGGTCTCTGGCAGAAGGAGGGTCTCTGGGCCAGGGCCAAGGCAGTGGGGGCCGTTCCCTCACTGTTTCCAGGATGGCTTCGCGGGCCGCATGAAACCATTTCACGGGCCGGATCTGGCCCCCGGGCCTTGTGTTTGACATGTCTGCTCTAGATCATGAGTGGGGAATGATGGCCCTTTTATGACTTGTGGACCATGCTGGCTCAGGATTTCTGGGAGTTGAAGTCCACAAGTCATAAAGGGGCCATTGTTCCCCACCCCTGCTCTAGATCATACTACATGACCTGGCATCTAAGGGTTAAGTGAATAGCTCACGAGATCTCAAAAAGTTGTTTTCAAACTAGAATGTTTAGGGAGACACAAGAGATTAACCGCATTATAGGAGAATAATCATACCGACTATAATTAATTTCAAAAGTAAATGAAAACATTAGTTTTTATCAGAACCCCATTTACTACTTTTTGGAACACAGCTCCTGGTGTGCCCCTCAAAGTCCAAGCATAGTGTTCAGCCTAGAAAAAGTCAGGCACTCTGATACAGAACAGAACAATAACCTGTTCTGTTATTTTCAGAGACCTCTAATTGTGCTTGATGAATGTTTTTCTCAGAATTCAGATATCTTCAGAAACTTAGGTAGCCTGACCAGGTAGAGTGAGAATAGAAAGCAAATGTGAAATCCACACAGAGAATGGGACAATGTCTTAAGATACAATATCCATGGGACCATATACTTCAATGAAGAAAGAATGTGTGTCAAAAATGCAATGCCCTTAAAACTGGTATTCTCACCTCAGAAAGTTCTGTGCTTGCAAAGAGAGAAGGCTGCTTAAAGAGACTTCGTATTTGACAATATTTCTTAAAATACCAATGTAACTGTGCTATGTTGTCACTTGGCCATTATATGAAGCATAGCATAATGAGAAGCCTCTGAAGTGCTCCTTCTGTACATGTATTAACACTCAATGTCACTCTTACTGACCACACTGCTATGTGATAGCAATGCAGAAGACTATTGTTATTCCAAGGAATTTGGTGACATATTTTGATTTTTCCTTCTTATTAAGATCATCCCAGTAGTTTAGAACTCATTCTGAGTGAACCTACTTGTCTTTTACTTTTGCTTGCTGAATAAGAAATAGAATCATACTGCAAATCTGTGAAAATCTGACACTTTCTGTTCCCATCCTAGAACCATGTGCCATTCAGTCAAGGTCAGGTCATCCAGGTCTTGCATTCTCATGACTATAATAGGGACGTGATAAAAACGATGGGGTTGTTGTTATTTGTAGAAAGCATTTGCACATAACCTAGTTCCTGACAGCTTGTAAGAGATTTGAGTATCATCTTGCTTGGTGCGGATGCTTTTTATATTATGCTTTTAAATCTGTTTGCTTAAGTTTAAAGCTTAAAATTTCTTTATTCACTGTAATGATCATTGTGTCTAGATCCAAAGGAACAAATTGCCTGGGCCCCTTATAATTGCCCTGACACTTGAAAAAACAAGCTAGACCTTCTTGGGGATGATCTGTCTCAAATCTGTCCTTTCAGGTTGTAAGGAATTGACAGTGCCTCCTTATAAACTTAACAGACTAAAGAAAAAACAAAAAAAATGGATTTCTTTCAAAATTTGCCTTTTCTCCTAGTCTCTTTTACCTCATTTTTCTTTTGCTTTTTAGTTAACCAAATTGGGGAAAAAGAGTAAAATTTCAGCAAAACAATTTAAAATCATTATATAGCATTTTCAATTGGGTTAGAAGTTCACTGTCTTTAGTTTCCTCAGAGTATCCTCACCATATGTGAAGCAGGCATTAAGCATCTGAGACCTGGCTATCTAGTTATTTCCAAAGATGTTTAAAAAGAAAAGATTAAAAGAGGAACAAGTTCTCTTTTACTGAGTTCACATACACAAACACACGTTCTCATATAGCTCAAATAGGAAAAACAAATTCTAACCAGGAGAATTTTACCAATGCTTTCTTCTTCTTTAAAAGATGATAGATGAGAGAGAGAGAGAGAGAGAGGGGGGGGGGGGAGGGAGAGAGAGAGATAGAGAGAGATGATTGATAGAAAAAGAGATAGAGACATATAGATAGTGGTAGAGACAGAGGCAGAGACAAAGACAGACAGACAGACAAACAGACAGATACTGTATTCAGGGGAGTCAAACTGCTGGCCCATGGGCCGGACATGTCACGTGGAAGCCGCACCCACCCCATTGCCGGCAATGGCAAAACCGTCCCAATACATTGTGCGACGTCATGTGATGTCACGAGTTTGACATCTCGATAGATGATAGATAATAATTTATTCAGGGGAGATTGCTACTTTTCCATTAAATTGGGATAGTTTTTTTTTAAAAAAGAAATGGGATTCAGCACAAGTTTGATATTTATTTACTTGAATCTAATAGCCTACAGCTTTTCTTATGCCATAAAGCTTTCTCTGTTGTACGCTCTCTCTCTCTCTCCCTCTCTCCCTCCCTCTCTCCCCCCATCTCTCTTTCTCTCTTTCACCATGCATACTAGAAGTCTGATCTTTGCAATGACAATAACTCAGTGCTGACGATGTGATTCTAAACTGCAGAATTAAAGTACAGCTTTATGGTTTTAGGGGCCTTTTATTGCTAACTGCAGATTTGATGTCTGAACTCTTAAATAGATCTCAATTTTGGTTTCTGTGCATTAACTGTTGAAAACAAGTCTCTGAAAGGAACTTTTTCCCCTTCAGGAAGGAAATCTTTATATATATAAAAAAATCACTTTGACAGAGGTTCTTCAAATTATCCTACATTTCTTTTGTGAGCATCCTATATTGTGTGGGAGGATGAGACATTATGATAAGAAAATACTTGTAAAAGAAAATATCATATCTGATGGGTTCTTTTTGAATAAGCTTTCCTAAAAACATGAAAAAAATCTCATTTTGTATTTACAGATCTGCCAATTGTTCAAACTTCTTTGTAAAATTCATTTCTTCAAGTTTCCACACAGTTTATGTTCAGTGTATTCCACGTCTTTTAAACATCAAAATAAAATTTACTATTGAAAATTTAGATGCCTAAACAATCTATCCTCAGGCCACTATGGAATAGTGTTTTGTACTGTATATCTCTAGTTTATTTAACACAAAAGGAAGTTAATGTCTCAAAAGTGAGACCAAATTGACAAAGGAAAAAGTCCATGATAGAGAAAATACATGACGGTTGTTAATGTGTGTACCAATAATCACAGAAGAGATCAGTACAGCTGGAACACGTACAACCTTATACACAAGAGGCATTACTCCAACAGTATTCCTTTGAGCTTATATTTCATATAGTTTACATACAATTCATAGCTTGCTTATTGTAAGCACATTCTTTTAAGCAATTTCTAAACTAAATCTATAATATTCAGGTTGATCTACTTTACTCAAACCTACATTCTTTCATTGACTTCTTTTCTTATTAGACTTTGAAATATCCAGCTATTGTTTAAAATTCCTTGACTCTCCAGGGTATCAGTAATGTGGCACACATAGCAGTGAGCTTTTTTTTTTGCAGAGGTCATTAAATGAGTCACCACAGCTGTTAAGTGAATCCAAAATTGCTAAGCAAATCTATTGTCCAGAAACTAGAAGTCAATATTGGTTTCTGGCAAAAATTGTAACAAATCGCAGTCACATGACTATGCAATGCTGCAAATGGCTGCGAATGTGGGCCAGTTGCCAAGCACAAAAAATGCAGTTATATGACTTTAGGAGGGGCCTGGCTGTTGGAACTTTGAATCTGGGGCCTAGAATTCAGCAATATAAACCTGAATACAGTTAGTCCTCAATTTACAACACTTTGTTTAGTGACTGTTCGAAGTTGCAACAACACTGAAAAAAGTGAGTTATTGTCATGCTCCCTCATAGGCTGGTGAGTAGTAGGAGGAGGAGGAGGAGGAGGAGGAGGAGTTGGAGGAGTTGGAGCTGGGACCATCTGACAGGGAAGGCATGCTAGGGGCTGAGGACAATGTTGTTTCGGGCCCTTCAGGCATTGGGGAAAGTGGTTGATCAGACGGACAGCTGCTTGCCTGCACAGACCCAGGGGAGGATCGGCCACTGATCAGCAGTGGTGCTGATAGACAGCCAATCTCTCTGACGAGGAACAGCTGCCTGCTCCACTTGATCCAAGGGCAAGAAGAGTGGAGCATAGGCAAGGCCAGAGAAGGGCGCAAGACTAGTCGAGAGGATGTCACCCCACCCCTCCTCATGAGGAAGACCTGGAGGGGAGTAACTTGAGGAGAAGCCATGGGAAATTGCTAGGAACAATTGTTTGCCTTGGCTTACAGTTCCCGGCTTTTACTCATCCTTCTGTGCGGGCTACGTTTGGCCTATGCTTCACTAGGGCTTTGGAACTGCTTCTTTGCTGAGACCTGTTTCTTGTCCTGAGGACTGCCCTGGTCTTGTGCCTGGACCCTGCCTGGTGGATTGGACTTGGAACCCTGGACCTTGATCCTACTCTTGGGGCTTTCTTGGTATTGTAGGGGCTGTTGTTCGGGGGACTGAGGGTGGTTGCCTTCGGGGTAGAATGAAGGTAGAGCCTTACCAGTTGTTGGAGGGCCATTGGCTGGAACATTTTTTAAGAGAAATAAAGAACTCTCTAGAAGCCTGCATTGTCTTGACTACCTGGGTCATAACACTTATGACCTTTTTTCATATTCACAACCATTGCAGCATCTCCATAGTCACGTGATCAAAATTCAAACACTTGGCAACTGGCATGTATTTATGACTGTTACAATGTCCTGTGATCACATCCGCAACCTTCTGACAAGCAAAGTCAATGGAGAAGCCAGGTCCACTTAACAACTGTGGAAAGAAAGGTCGTAAACTAATGTCACAAAGATTATTACAGGCAAAATTCACTTAACAAATGTCTCGCTTAGCAACAGAAATTTTGGGCTCAGTTGTGGTTGTAACTCAAGGACTACCTGTAACAATCTTTGTGGCATTAGTATCATTGTGTAAATCAACATTAACAGAATAACACAGGTGGAAGGGATCTTGGAGGTCTTCTAGTCCAACCCTCTGGTCAGGCAGGTAGCTCTATACCACACTTGGAATATTGGCTGAACAGATAGTATAACTGCTTCATCTTGTACATTAAGGTCACAATCATCCCATAATTCTATTGATTTTTCTTTATTGTTCTCTTGGAGCTTTAAGGATAGACAAAAATTTTGCCCTCCTTTCTTAAAAATGTTTTATTTACATGGTGGTGCAGTGGTTAGAATGCAGTACTCACTCTACAAGTTCAATTTTGACTCACCCTTCCATCCTTCCGAGATCAGTAAAGTGAGGACCCAAAATGCTGGGGGCAATATGCTGACTATAAATCACTTAGAGTGGGCTGTAAAGTACTATGGAGCAGTATATAAGTCTTATGTGCTATTGCTATTCCTATTTTATTCACATATGAGTTTGATATTTTTGTGAGCAAAATGCAGATTCAACATCTATCTCCTCCCAAATAGTTGATGATCTTGCTATTCTTAGTTTCTGCTTTTGGTATGGACCTGTAATCAACACAACTTTATCCATTAATCACATAGTTCAAGACACGTATGAAAAAAGGCTTTAAAGTTGTATCCCCAAAATACTTATAATCCATAAAACTGTCAACCTGAGGATTGCAAATATTCTACTCATTTAAATATTTTATCACAAAAGAAAAGCAGAGAAAATATCAGAGGCATGTATACCTATATATACCTATATAGTTAATTTAAAATCTGAGTAGTTTTAAACAGAATATTCGAATAAATGTGTAATCGACATACCATTTAAAGGAACATTATTGCCCTTTAAACTGGCTATTACCCAGGATTCAAACTGCATATACACCAAACTAAGCACTTGTTATGTTTCAGTATAAGTATCACATAATCTCCTGCAGTTTTGAGGCTTTATAAATGAATGAGCACATGATTTTAATTATTGGGCAAATGTCAAGCTGGCATTCTAAATGCTTACATAATTCTGTCTGCCTTCACGAGTGGATAAAATAAATACACATCAGGAACTCTCTATTTAATAGGAAAAGAAATGAAAATTCTTAATCTTTCCAGGGAGCAATTATTATAGGTAGTCCTTGTTTAGCAACCACAAGTGGAAGTGGTAACTCGATTGTTAAGTGAAGCATTTACTAAGTGAAACCATGACTATGTTTATGATCTTACTTCAGGTTTCCTTTGCTTTTCAGGCCTATGAAGGTTGTAACCTTGAGGATTGGACATAAAGTTACTTTTTCATCATCATCATAACTGCTAAACAAGGCCATCACTGAACAAGGACTAGCTGTGTTCCATTTGAAAAAACAACTGTTCCAAGTGTTCAGCAATTTTAATTATTTTAAGGATTTTTGAGCATAGCAGGTTTCATTGCAGCATAGCAGGGGAAGCTTATTTTGAACTACTTAGACAGACAAAATGCACAGTATTCATACCTGATGTAAGGAGACTTATTTTGTAGTAATTATATATTGTCTCAAGAATCCTTTGAACTAGAATCACAGCTTAGTGACTGCATCCTATTTTATATCTTCAGAGAGATAAAGTATAAAATATAAATTCTTTCTTTGCTGCTTTTCAATTTGGTCTGACCACATTAATCTCTCCTTCTTTACTACAAACTGCCCTGCAGGATAACTTCTAGACTAGCTGACTCAAAGAATACAAAATCTTCATTTGGTCTAGGATGAATTTGCACCAGGACTGCTATTGTGTATTTGTGTTTAACTGCCTATAGTTTTTTTTTTTTTGGAAATGTGCAAGCCTGCCCAGAAAAAAACAGGAATAGTAAGTATAAGCACTTCTAATTTAGAGTCTACTTCATTTAGTGCATTTTTGCAGATATAGCAATAATATTTTTTTAAAAAAATCATTTTCCAATCAACATGGTCACTCAGGACTAAATTTTGTGCACTTGATAACAAAAGCCTTCTATGTGAAACTGATTAAGGTCTGGTTATTATATTCATAAAATAATTATCTAAAGGAGATGATGGAAACCAGTGATCTTTGCAAAATCTCTCTCTCTAAATCACATGTTTGCCTAATTTAAGGAATGGTTTGTGGTTACTAAATGAGAAGAAGGTATAGAATTTGGCTAAAACAGCCATGAAAGCTGTTATATACTGGGTTCTGTGCTTGATTGAAGAGACGAGGCAAGTGAGTTCAGCAAGAATCATTCTTTTATTGCTTACAGGAACTGAACTGGGAAACAGAGCTGTGAATGCAGCTATTTATACCCTGGCCTCTAGGTGGCGGCCAATAGGTTTAAAGCAACCTATTGCTGCCCTAGAAGCAGCCAATGGCGATGCTGGAGACGGATTGTCTGAGGAACTGGGAGCCATTAGCCAGCTTCCCTGCTTAAACAACGTTCCAACAATTAACCCCACATGATACTCTTTAGTAAGACAAAACCAAATACATTACAAAAGCCATGGTGAAATTTCCAGCAGTTATTTTGCAAAATATCATCTTTCTAAAATTTCAAATGCAGTTCACCATCCCCAAAATATTGGGGAGGAAGTCACTAACTTAAATGATTGTCTAAGGGTTTGTGAAGTATCCCAGTGGGATGTGCTATGCAATATTTTTGTTTTAACTTTGTTTACCCTCAGCAGCCTTAATCTAACAGTTGGTGATTTATCCTTTTAAGTAAATTTAATGTTAGTTTTCCACTTACAATTTTAAATAAGATGTCTAATGTTGGTGTTATTTTAGAAGATGTGGAGATAACTTTCATGAGAATCTAATAAAGAAAAATGAAAATCAGCTTAGTCCTGGAAAAAATGTAGGCATAAGAAAAAAAACACAGACTAACTTCACCTCAATTCCATAGATAGTTCTCAAGTTACTGAGTGTTAAGTGAGTTTGCCCCACTTTACAACCTTTCTTGCCACAGTCATTAAGTGAATCATTGCATTTGTTAAGTTAGTAACACGGCTGTTAAATGCATCTGGCTTCCCCATTGACTTTGTGTCATGGTTCCGACAGATGAAACTTTTCAAAAGAACTTCAAGGCATTGTTTACCTTAAAGAAACTTTTATTCAGGTAGCATAATATCAGCACTTAAATAATTGAAGCCAAAAACTGAATTCCCCTCCCCTGGGCACATAGTATCAAAGAACAATTCCCTCCTTCAATTTGCAGTCATAAATCACATTCCCCAATTAGCTGGAAGTGAGGGCTTCCTCTCCAGCTCTCCAAATCTTTATCAGTTCTAATTTCAACAATCTTGATTCTCACACTAGGTTCAGGTTGTTATGTCTAGCTAGACTCTCATTCACATCATCTATGTCTAAAAGAGAAAGGAAGAAAATGGCTACATTTCCATCTGTTGTCAATGCAAAAACATCCGATGTTAGCAGCGTTGACACTTTGCTTGTCAGAAGGTTGTAAAAGGTGATCACATGACCTCAGGACATTGCAACCATCATAAATATGAACCAGTTGACAAGCATCTGAATTCTGATCATGTGATCATGGAGATGCTGCAATGGTCATGTGAAAACGGTCATAAGTCACTTTTTCTTACTGAAAAAGGAGGGAATTGTTGTAACTTTGAACAGTCCACTGAATGAACTGCTGTAAGTTGCGGACTAATTGTATTTGATATGGGAGAGGAAGAGGGAAAGTAGGAGGCTTCCATGATTCTGTTATTGTACCCTACAATAATAAATATCAGGAGTTCATGATGTTTATCTCATTTTTATTGTCATGGTCTCATCTGACTGGGGAATTATGGGAGCTAAAGTCCACATATCTCAAAGTTGCCAAGTTTGAAAAATACTTTTTCAACGCTTATCTTTCTGTTCTAAAAAGACTAAAAGAAGATAATATATATGCTAAAAACAAAGACAAAATATCAAAAGATAAAAGTATATATTAAAAATAAAGTAATATTAAATCAGCTAACAAAAGCCTGAAAAAAAATGTATCTTAACAAATATCTATGGAGATTCTCAGTCATCCAGATAATAGCTTTTCTGTAAGATACTTTTTCAAAAAGCAAGTGGACTTTCTTTGTTTTTCCTTGAAGATGTTTTGCTTCTCATCCAAGAAGCTTCTTCATTTCCGACTGAATGGTGGGGAATGTATCTTGAAAAATGTATCTTTGGAAACAAAGGAAGGGCTAGCTATTTCTGTATTATTTCCAACAATACTTGTGATGGTTGCATTGTTGAAACCGCATAGTGAAACTCAACTTTAAGGATCGTGGTCTTTTTCATTTAAAATAAAAACGTCATTATCCATGAACTGTGTCACAGTGGGTTGTATGTTGCTCTGCGTATATCTCAAGATCTGTTATACCATGGTTTCTACCTGCACTTTAGTATAACAGTCCTCTAAATAAAGTAATTCCTCACCTGTCTTCTATTGAATTAAATGTTAGCTCAGTCTTCTCAGTGTTATGTGACTGAAGGCAAATGAGGAAATCAAAATGTGTTGATTGGATATTGAATTGCTTGAGCTCAGTTTTATGGCTTCATACACAATATGTTCCTTGTCAAAAATCCACCTGATAAATGGCAAGGTAAATCGCTCTTTATGGAATAACTGGCACTGGGGATATGAAAGGTTCATTTGGAGGGCTCTAGCAGGTAGAATATAAATATCTTCTAAATTTCTTCTAAATAGTTTTATACACCTGCAGCAAGTAATGAATTTGTGACTGAATCTTCTTGCATTGCACATTTCCCTTCATTAGCATATGCCTTCTATTAAAGGATGTTATTTAAGCAGAGGTTTTCAATCTTTTTGGTGAGATCACATAGTGAAAATTATATGTATTATTTTCAATTCCTTGTAAATTAAAGTTGGATTATATCCAGGAGTCCTAAAAACAATGAATTCCTAATGAAGGCCAATATTTGTTTCGTAAAAAGATTAACTTATCAAAAGATGCCCTTGGAAAAGTTAAAATTGTAAATATGTCATGGTGGTTCTGTTAAGGATAGCATTGGGAAGACCATACAAAGAGCTGTAAGATATTTGCAACAAATAAAATAAAATAAAATACCCATTAAGATATCTGTTGTTGTTAGCTGTGAAGTCGTGTCCAACCCATCGCAACCCTTCCTGTCCTCTACCATCTTCTGGAGTCCATTTAAGCTCACGCCCACTGCTTCAGTGACTCCATCCAGCCACCTCATTCTCTGTCATTCCTTTCTTCTCTTGCCCTCAATCTTTCCCAGCATTAGGCTCTTCTCCAGTGAGTCCTTCCTTCTCATTAGGTGGCCAAAGTATTTGAGTTTCAACTTCAGGATCTGGCCTTCTAAAGAGCAGTCAGGGTTGATCTCCTCTAGGACTGACCGGTTTGATCGTCTTGCAGTCCAAGGAACTCGCAGGAGTCTTCTCCAGCACCATAGTTCAAAGGCTTCAATTCTTTGGTGCTCAGCCTTTCTTATGGTCCAGCTTTCACTGCCATAGATTGCAACTGGGAAGACCATAGCCTTGACTATACGCACTTTTGTTGACAGGGTGATGTCTCTGCTTTTTAGTGTGCTGTCTACATTTGCCATGGCTTTCCTCCCCAGGAGAAAGCATCTTTTAATTTCTTGGCTACAGTCCCCATCTGCAGTGATCTTGGAGCCCAGGAAAATAAAATCTGTCACTACCTCCATTTCTTCCCCATCTATTTGCCAGGAATTGAGAGGGCCAGATGCCATGATCTTGGTTTTCTTAATGTTTAGTTTCAACCCAAGTTTTGCACTCTCCTTCTTCACCCGCAACAAGAGGCTCTTTAGTTCTTCTTCACTTTCTGCCATTAGAGTGGTATCATCTGCATGTGCATTATTAGCATGATGCTATTAACAACATCATAGCACAAACAGACTGTTGTTCTAGTTTAACTTCCCATAAACCTTGTTTATTGTTGAAATTCTAATTGGAACTGTCTCAAAGGTGTTTTTCCAAAGGCAACTAGCACTGATTTGTTTTGGGGGTTTTTTCCATTGAGGAAAACGTTTTGCTTTTTACCCAAGAAGCTTCATCTGTTCTGGCAGGAGGGTGGGGGCAATGGGAAGATTAGTTCTGACAGGATGGGTGAGGGGGAGGTTGGAAGGATCATATTTCTTTGCAGTCAACCCCCTCCCCATCCTTTCAAAACTGATCCTTCCATCACCCCCTTCCATCCTGCCAGAACCGATGAAGCTTCTTGGATGAGAAGCAAAACATCTTCCTCAAGAAAAAAACAAAACAAAAACAATCCAGTTGCTTTTGGAAAAGCACCTTTGAGACAACTATGTACTGGATGACTGAGAATCTCCACAGACATCTACAGTAATTGGAACTTTAATAGATCCACCAAAACTTATATTTCTATTTAAACTCAGCACGATACAGGGAATTTTAAGAGATTAACTGTTTCCTTGAGCAAAGTAACAGGAAAATATACAAGGTAACAACAACTTGCACCTGAACATCGGCAAGACGAAAGAGATGGTGCTAGACTTCTGGAGAAAAAATGAGGAACCTGCCCCACTTTACATCGGAGAGAACTGTGTAGAGAGAGTTTCCTCCTTTAAATTTCTGGGAGTCTACCTCTGTGAAGATCTGACCTGGAAAGTTAACACAACTCAGCTGGCTAGAAAGGCCCAACAGAGGCTTCACTTTCTTAGGGTCTTGCGGAAGAACAGGGTAGAACAACAGCTAATGACCTTCTTTTACCGGTCTACTATAGAGAGCGTCCTGTCATACTACATTGTGGTTTGGTATGCTGGTCTGACAGCCGCGGATAGGAAAGTATTACAGAGGGTGGTGAGCACAGCACAAGACATTGTGGGCTGTCCCCTGACACCACTGGATGACATCGCCAGGGCTCGCTGCCTTGGAAGAGTGAGGAAAATTGTCAGGGATGACTCACAGCCTGGATGGTATCTCTTTACTCTCCTACCATTGGGTAGGAGATATAGGAGTATAGCCAGCCGCACCAACAGGCTGTAAAACAGCTTTTATCCGTGGGCTGTTAGGCTTTTGAATGAGAAATAACTTTTGTGAATTTTATGCAGAATTGACTTGGGAGGCCGGTGTGTGGTGTAGTTGGTTCACATGGTGTAGTAAGATGGAGGGTTTGTTGTCACTGTGTGTTGGGGGGGTGGGAGCACAAAGGGAGGCTCAGCTAATCTCAATGTACACATAGTTGTAGTTTGACAATAAAGGTTCATTTCATTTCTAGTGGAACTGTGATCAGTATATTTGCAATTCATAAATGGAAATTCTTGTAAACCTTTGCACAATGCTGTTAATATTTTGGAAATAAATAAATAGCCAAATACTTACTAATATGACATAACAGCAATAAAGAACATCAACAAATGAAACTGCCATATTCTGTTATTAAATTTGCAATTATTTTTGTTCTTAAATGTATTTATCAATTGTTGTTCAACTGAACCTTTCATATAATAAAAAGGCATGCCCATAAATAAATAGCTTCATAGCTCTAGGGTATTGTCCTTTGGGATTTTTTAAAAAAAATATATTCTGCTTTGTAAATCTCAATTATTGTACAGGATACGGTGGGATATATTCTTGGATTCATTTACTCCAGTTCAGTAATCCCATTAGTACAAATGTTCTCATTTCAACTATATTTAAATTCATTGTTAGCATCTAATTGTAATTATCTAACACAGTTCACCTGTTCAAAATCTCAATAAAGCTACATAATACGCATCAGTTATTATTTCCATGGAGCTAGAAATATCCATATTTAGGCTACTTGGAAATTATCACATCAGCTGTTTAGTTTTAAGAATAAAGGAATGAGAAGTTCTGTTAAAGATAGCCTCTCTCCTAGAATGTTTTTTTAAACAAACAAACAAAAAACATTCTCTTCACAAAAACAGAATTAGCGTAGAATAGGTGTTAAGTAGGGACACAGTGGCTCAGTGGGTTAGGACGCTGAACTTGTTGCTCAGATGGTCGGCAGTTTGTTGGGTCTAATCCCAAGTGCCACGTAACAGAGTGAGCTCCTGTTACTCGTCCCAGCTTCTGCCAACCTAGCAGTTCGAAAACACGTAAAAATGCAAGTAGAAAAATAGGGACCACTCCGGTGGGAAGGTAACAGCGTTCTGTGCACCTTTGCCATCTAGTCATGCTGGCCACATGACCACGGAGACGTCCTCGGACAAGCACTGGCTCTTCGGCTTTGAAACAGAGATGAGCACCGGCCCCTAGAGTTGGAAACGACAAACCTTTACCTTTACTTTAGACAAAACTGATGAAATCTTCTTGGCAGATTGTTGTTGACTCTTGCCATGCCACTGTGTACCTATGTTCAAGTCTTACCAGTTACTTCAGATGTAGACCAAACAATGGTTGGAAACTGATCAAAGAGAGAAGCAACCTGGAATTAAGGAGAAACTTCCTAACAGTGAGGACAATCAGCCAGTGGAACAGTTTTGCGTCCAGAAATCATGGGTGCTCCATCACTGGAGATTTTTAAGAAGAGACTAGACATTCACCTGTCTGAGATGGTATGGGTTCTCCTGACAGAGCAGGGGGCTGGACTAGAAGACCTCCAAGGTCCCTTCCAGCTCTGTTGCATTCTATTCTAAAATTGATAATGAATTTATGTGAGATTAGGTTTGGAAAACTCTTAATCTACTTGGAACACTGTATGTCATAGTGCCCTGAGGACAATGCCAAGAAAGAATTTTTCTAGGTTATTATCAGTAATGTTGACATTGTCAGCTGGGAGTTTTTCTAAACTTATTACAGCAGCATTCTTCTCCTCCTGCTCTCCCCAATCCGCCCCAACATTTTGCCAACTTTCTTTGCTATGTTTATGTGGACTCCATAACTGATATTCAGGACTGGAGATGTTCAGCATAGAAGTCGGGTACACAATAGAAAGACTGGTTGTAAATGGAGATGGGGAGAATGCTGAGCCAAAAAGCTCAGTGGACAATTGCAGGTGTGAATTGTGGAGATGGAGAAAGAGAAGGAGAAAGGAGCATGCAAGAAAGACTTATGGGGGAAAAACATGGAATAAGGGATCAGGTGAAAGTTATGGCATCCTTCATTACCAGCATTGTTGAGAGACTGAGAGTTAGCAATGAAAGACAAGGGAGAGTTTGTCATTGGCCAGTACAGAGAAAAAGATTGGCTTGGCTTTGCGATTTCTTGGCAGGTACTGCCAAGAACTGCTATAAACAGCATTTACTCAGTGGCTGATATTAACAGACTTGAAGGGCCAACCTGGGGATGGATCATCCTGGAGAAGCTATCTATATAGTTGCGAAGAATTAACACTGAGTCGATGGCACATAATCAATCAATTAACCACTGATGTATTAATAGTAGAATTTAAAGACTTAAAATAAATAATCTTATTCATTTAATATTCTGGCAATATCATGCAGCTTATAGCTTAATAAAGATACAGTAGTGTCTTGGTTGACAATTATCACTAAAAGTTCCATTGAGAATAAAGAATTAATGGTAAATAATATCACTGCCCTGGTGGCACAGTTAGAATGATATGATAAGATAAGATAACCTTTATTGACATTTTTTTTTACTATGGGCACAATGGCACACATCAAAAATGAAATTTAGTTGCCCGCTCTCAAAGTGAAACACATACATGACACACACCTAAACATACTATATATGACATATGTATAGACCCATACCCCTACATATACATAACAATAAAATATTAAATACTGTCCATCTTGAATATATAACGGAAGGAGGAAGCCTGAGAGTTCACAAGGTTAATGCTGTATGGAATGAAACTATGGCTGAATCTGGATGTTCTGCTACGGATACCACGAAGCCTCCTCCCAGTAGGTAACAAGGAAAACAGGTTGTGAAGAGGATGAGAATGCAGTATTTCAGGCAAACTCTACCCACAGACTGGAGTTCGATCCTGACCAGTTCATGGTTGACTCAGCCTTCCATCCTTTTGAGGATGGTAAAATGAGGACCCAGATTGTTGGGGGCAATATGCTGACACTGTAAACTGCTTAGAGAGTGCTGTAAAGTACAATGGAGTGGTATATAAATTTAAGTGCTATTGTTATTACCAATAATGCATTATTGCAGTCAAGGAACTAGAAATAAAAGACAAAATAAGCTATTTACACTTGGTTATAAACTAACGAAAGACCTAGAGAATACTATAAAAATGCTGCATAAATTTTATTAATCTTAATGTGACAAAGCCTAACAATAACTGGGATTTTGTCATCAAGAAATACTTGATATAACTGATATGCAATTAGTGCTCTGGTTTTCTGAATGATGAGCATTCTTGATTGGAATCCTGATCTGAAACATTCTAAGCTGCATAAAATATTTGCAGACAATGTAACTTAATTTATAATGCAACCAGAGTTACATGCCAGACATATCCAGAATCACCAATTATTTATAAGCATTAAAAAATTTTAAAAATGTAGCAGGGGTGAAACTGGAGGTGGAAGAATCATGTTCAAATACTCACTTGGGCACAACATTTATTTTATTAAGGGCAACACTTGTTAAAATTATTGTTAAAGACCATACCTCAGATTTAGCTCAATCCTGCATTCAATTGAAAGTGATTTGAGAGATGTCCAAGCTCAAGCAGAATTCTTCCAAAGCAGTCAAAATGCTTATCTGAAATTTATCAGCTGCATTGGTAATATAGAAATTGGAAGGCATGCAGAGATACTAGATACAGATACAAATATTTGTCTTTTTCCTAAGCTTTTTATTGACTGATATTCACCAGAAGACTGTTACAGAGTTCTTTACCAGTACTATTTCTCAAGACTACTAACTTTAAAAGTGGTTATGGTTATGAAAGTTGGACCTTAAAAAAGCAAAAGAGGAAGAAAAGTTATTCTTTTTATGCTCTGGTGCTGGAGAAGAGTCCTGCATATTCCTTGAACAGAAAAGGTGACCAACAAACAAGTACTGGTGCACATGTCACTAGAAGGCAAAATCACAAAACTGTGTCTCACGTTGGCCATGCCATTTAGAGGAATTCACTGGAGAAAACAATTATGTTTGGAAGAGTTAGCGGTAAAAGGAAACCAGGTCATCAGAGAACACAGTAGCTGGACACCATCAAAGCTGACCACCAGCCAAAACATAGGACAACTCAAAGAAGTAGTACAAGATCAGAAGATGTGGAGAGATCTGACCCATAGAATTGCCAAGAGTTGGACTCAACTGAATGGATAACATCAGCAGGCTGCTTATAGCACTGGATCTTAGGAAAATTCTTGATGTCCATATCTGCATCCCTTTAGTGCTATATATTACACATTTATAATATAGTCTATCTATCCTATCACATTTTCTATATTTGTTATTCCAACAGAAGAAAAAATAACTAAAAACCTTTAAGAACATTTTCCTTTATTGTTCTTACCTGAATCTCTCCTAAATTTTTACAGATTTCTTGCCCCAAGGAATATTTATTAGATGGAAGATTGTCTAACAAATTGCAAAGAATAAACAGAGGAAAGGGAAATCTAAATATATAACTAAATCACATATGGACAAATTATTTTGGTGAGGGGGTTTACTTATAAGCAAATTGTCACTCTAGATCAGGGGTAGGCAACCTTGGCTCTTTTATGACTCGTGGAGTTCAATTCCCAGAACTCCTGAGCCAGCATGACTGGCTCAGGAATTCTGGGAGTTGAAGTCCATGAGTCGTAAAAGAGCCAAGGTTGCCTACCCCTGATCTGGATCTACTCCTTGAAATCAGAAAACTGTTTTATTTTAGCAATTGTGGTGTTGGACTTGTATCAGAGCACACAGATGCAAATACAGAAAACCAAACGGGGGCCTCAAAACAGTCATTACTAAATCTTTGAGTAGCTGTAGCCACAGATGCTTCACAGCTTTCAGGAACACATCTAAGAAAGATATTTCAATGGCCATGGGCCTATTATTTCCACAGCCCCAAATATTAAGACTCCATTCTGTTAGAAGCACTGGTAATATTTTCTGGCAGTTCACAAGTGGCCTCCAGTCTTCCACAATCCTGTAAAGATGGATAGACAGACAGGCAGACATGAAAGGATAATGTCTTGTACTAGTTGAATCGAATGACTCCTATTGCTTGTGAATTTATTGAGGCCTGGTATTCAACCAAAGGAGCAATTAACAAGCATATTGAACTAGATCAGACATGTCAAACTTGCGATATCATGTGATGTTGTGCAACATATCAGAAGAGTTTTGCCATTGCCGGCAATGGGGTGGGTACGGCTTCCAGATGATGCATCCGGCCCTCAGGCCGACAGTTTGACACCCCTGATCTAGATCCAGTATATGAATATGTAAGAAACCAGACCATTCAAAGTGCCAATCAACAAGAGAACCAATCAGCTGCTCAGAATTCAAGTATAGCTACAAACAAACAACTGCATAACCAACTGACCACCCTGGCACACAAGACATTTATGAGCTAAGGAGATTAGGACCAGAAAATCCTGCTGATGATGTTACCTAGTTTGGTACTGAAACATTCAGAAATTATATTGAAACAAGCTTGGAAAACAAACCACAGCCAAAACCTATTAGTTGTGCCTAAGAATAGACCTGGGAGTGAAGCAAGGTTGAGGAACACAACTTTTATTGAGCTTAATAGCTACATTAAAAACATATCCATAAGCAATTCTATTCGTTTGTTCATTCATGAAGAATTCACATACTGTATTTCTCTCATTAGTTTCTGTTTTTCAACTGTTCTGGAACAATTATGGGAAATTGCAAAATACAGGGTTTTTTTTTTAGCAGAATTTCAGATTATTCCACAATAGATGTCTTGCCATTTTAGCTTCTTACAGCTGAGTTTTGCACATTCCTTAAAAATGTATTCAAAAATAAATAAATAGATTTGAACTCGAAAGTAGAGATTTGAAAAGATGTTCTGTTTTCCATTTTCAAAACTGCCCTCCAAGGATTTGATTTAAAAGTCAATAAATGAACTCACATATAATTAGTGAAGAACTATAGTCTGATCTCTCAACCGTGGTTCAGCTCCACGTTCTCAGCAATAGAAAAATGTTTATTTATTTCTCTGTGGACAAAATATACTTTATGAAACACTTTACTGAGTACTCTGAAAGGTTCTTCTCCCACTCTCCAACACACCAGTGGGCTGTGAGAGAAAAAAATGTTTAATTGCCTTTCTGTTCAGTTATATTGTAATGCTTAATGTTTGGCATATTCTAATTCATCAAAAAAATACGCCAAGCACATGCTGGAAATAACTTTTGATACAGTTTGTGGTGATGAAATGCCATCCTGATGATGGAATTGATGATTCTTAAATCACTCTTTTTTTAAAAAAAAAATATAAATGCTTTCTGAACAATGAAACAGCAAGGAGTTTATTGTGTACTGTATCAAATTTTAATCACACAACAAAAAGATGAAGTAGTTTCATTTCCCCTATTTATGCCACCATTTCATTAGAACTCTCATTTTCTACACCGGGAGGCCAATACAATCATGGACAACCAGATAAAAAACACTCCAAGCCAAAAAAAAAGATAATTGGAAAGAAAAAAAAATGTTTTGATGAAGAACCAAGATATAAAATATCTGGAATAAAGTTACATCCTTTTTATTTTGTCTAACTCTACTTGAGCTAGTATATTCTGGCTACCAATAGCTCACCTGATATTAGGTTTTTGATCTTCATACCAAGAAATCTCAAAATGGAGGAAACAGAAGTACTGAATGTGCCAAGTTGTGTAGGCTTGAGGGATTCTTGCAAGAGAAAGAGACCTCCAGTGTTTTCAATCTTGGCTCAGTACTTCAGCCATCCTCTTGGCCATTTGGCATCAAAAGGGGTCCATCTCATTATTATCTTGGGGATTCGATTGTTCTCCATCTAGGGAATATGACCTGCAAGTTGGAATCTTCTGCATGAGACAATGTTATGAGAGACTCTTTTGGAGCAAAATGTCTATGGAGATTTTCAGTCATCCTGGTCACCGTTTCCCCAAGGTGCTTTTTCAAAAAGCAACTGGACTTTCTTTGTTTTTCCATGAAGACATTTTGCTTCTCATCCAAGAAACATCTTCTGTTCTGACTGAATGGTGGAGAATGGAAGGATTTATATTCCTTGCAATCATTTCTTTTGGAGCACTTCTTCATTAGTAATATAGTCAAAATAGCAAATCTTTAATAGTCAACGGAGGCATCTTTGTTAGAAGACGTCAAGTTTCTGTTAATACTTGCTGGCACCTTCCAAGCCTTACCAGCATAGATGACTGTCAGAATCACTATGGAGGTCACCTAATGAAATGTAAGTTTCAGTGATGTAGATGACAAGGACCAGATTTTATTCATCCTCTAAAACAGCAAAACAGCATTCCCCAACTTTTCCTGTTTAGCAGACTGAGTGGGGGGGAGGGGAAGGAGAGGGAACTGGTTATACAAGATCAGCAGGCGAACATGCATGCATGTACACAACTCCATTTGTGTGAGCAGCAGGCACAAATGGAGCTACTGCTCCTCCTGCCGCTCTCACAAATGGAGCTGCACGTGTGTGTGTGCACTTGCCCCCTGCTTGCTCAAGTGGAACGGCACACATGTGCATGTTTACCTACCACTTCCACAGCCTGGTTTTGATTGGGTCAAGGTCTGGTAGTGGGCCACATCCTAGGGCACGGGTTGGCAACCTGCGGCTCTGGAGCCACATGCAGCTCTTTCAGCCTTCTCCTGTGGGTCCCAGTCATCCTCTGCCATTTGCAGAGAGAAAGAGACAGAGACAGAGAGAGGCACTTGCACTTCCCTTCTCTCTCTCTCTCTCTCTCTCTCTCTCTCTCTCTGTGTGTGTGTGTAAAAAAGAGAGTGGCCTCACACTGTTCTCTGAGAAGCTGACAAGCTTATTGGGTGGGGCTCCTGCCTTTGCTGCGTCTCCACAGGAAGCAGGAAGCAGCAGAAAGCAGGGCAGGAGAGCCAGTCCAATAAGAATGTGTGTCAGCTTGTCCAAGAACAGTGTGAAGCCAGCTTGCCAGGTGAGCAGAAGATCAGAGAGAGGGAGAGAAGGTGGGGGAGAGAGAGAGAGAGAAAGAGAGAGAGAACTCATGCAAAGCAGCCTCTATTTCTTTTTAATTAAACTCTTCAATCAAGTTCACCCCCTTGTGTGCGTGTGCGCACGTGCACGAGTTTTGTGGCTCCTAGTGTTTTTTTTTTCCCTCTGGGAAATGGGTCCAAGTGGCTCTCTGAGCGTTTAAGGTTGGTGACCCTGGCCTAGGGGTTGGGGACCCCTGCTCTAAAAAAACAGCTGCTGCTCTTTCAGTGCAGTACTTGACGTCTGTCTCTGTGTCTCAATTTCAGGTAATTATACTACCCAAATAGGTAAAACTTTCTGCTTCCTCAAGCCACCATGATCTGAGTGTGATTCCCCACATCTGTGCACTGGAGATCACATGTGTCCATAGCAGAACTATTTTCAGATGCCTCCCCATCTGTTTTTTGTTTTGTTTTGTTGTGTTGTGTTATGCTTTCTTTTAACAGATCATGGTACTGTTGTTATTCTTTTTCTGTATCAGTCAGAACGTTCTCCTTGCAGAATGGACTAGGAACAATTAATCCAAAAACTCTGATTAATAGTATTTATTACAAGAAAAGGGAAAGTTATATTCCAAGAATTCCAGTGAGTGTTTTAGTTTCAAATGAGTCATCCATAAATTTTTCTTCCTATTTTTTTTCTTTGCAAAGGATTAGTCATCTCTTCTTTTGCGATGATGGAGTAGTTTGTATCTGTGCATTCTTTTGATAACTGACTTTACTTTTTTTATTGAAAAGTTTTATAAAAGTTACAAAAAAATCCCCAAAACCAACCCACCATAAACCCCCCTCCCTCCCCCACTTCCCAGAGCTGAGTACAGGGTTACAAATATAATAGTAATAATCTAACTAACATTAACCAACTATATAAATAACCAAGTTCATAATGAGCTTTAATTCCCCTTTAACATAAATACAAGCAAAATAACAGTATATATAATAATAATAAAAACATAAACAAATTAAAATCCAAATTATTAAACAATACAATATCCAAGTTATTAAACAATACTAATACTAAAAATAATAATAATACCATATACTTGAAACTAATAAAAATTCCACTATACTAAACTATTATTAATAATAACAATCTAAAACTTACTCATAGGCTAAATGGAACTTTTTAGTTCCATATTTATTCTGAATTTAATCTATCCATCTTCTCCAGACCGAAATGTATCTTTCTTGTGAACGATCCTTCAAATAAGCAGAAATCTTAGCCATTTTTGCTAAATTTGACACTTTAAGCGTCCATTCTTCTATAGTAGGCAAGCAATCCTTCTTCCAATATTGCCCTACCAATAACCTTGCAGCTGTTATCAAATTCAACATTAAGTTAGTTTCTTTAGTATCACAATCTGTAATAACACCCAATAAAAATAATTGTGGAGTAAACTTTATCTTTCTCTTAAAAATCTTTTGAATGTTCCAGCAAATTTTAATCCAAAAAGCTTTTATTTCTACAAGTCCACCAGTTATGAAAATAAGTAGCAGCCAAACTGCCACATCTCCAGCATTTAGGCTGTAAATTAGGATACATACATTTTTTAGGATCCAGATGCCATCTATAAAACATTTTATAAAACTTTTCTCTTAAGTTTTGTGCCTGGGTAAATTTTACATTTCTGGTTTCTCTTCAGATCATATAAAGCTTTCGCCTTTTACTGACTTTACTTTTATCATTGTGACAAATAAGTCACACACCACTTTTAGCCTTTGTATATTTGTGTGTCTATACACACACATGTACATATATATATATCCAGACATACAAGTAGATTTACATATATATACATACATATTAAATGTCATAGACTGTATACACTTTTACATCCACTTGATGTAAATGCTGCACTTTGCAGAGGAGAAAATAATCTGTTCAATAAAAAAAAACCCAGAAATACAGGTAGTCCTCAATTTACAACAGTTCATTTAGTGACCATTCAAAGTTACAACAGCACTGAAAAAAGTGACTGATGACCATTTTTCACACTTACAACCCTAACAGCATCCTCACGGTCACATGATCAAAATTCAGATGCTTGGCAACGGACTCATATTTATGATGGTCGCAATGTCCCAGGATCATGTGGTCCCCTTTTGAAACATTCTGACAGGGAAACTCAATGGGGAAGCCTGATTCACTTAACCATGTTACTAACTTAACAACTGCAGTGATTCACTTAACTACTGTGGCAAGAAAGGTTGTAAAATCGGGGAAAATTCACTTAACAAATGTCTCACTTAGCAACAGAAATTTTGAGTTCAATTGCGGTCGTAAATCAAGGACTACCTGTACTAAAATCAGTGTTTTAAGTAACAAAATACAAATATGCTAGACCTTGTCATTCATTTTGAATTTTAAGATATTTGCTTATAAGATGTGAAAACAAGCGTTTCAGTAGTAATATCAGTAAATCCCCATGTAAACCATCTTGACTCATGAACAATAGGTGGGTTAGAAATCTTAACACATAAACAGTACATAACTTTAACTTTAACAGATTTTCTTGTTGTAACGTCTTGAGTCTTTGACAGTAAAGTGATCTGGGAATTATTGTGTGGAAATCATATAACAAGATAAAGTAGTGCCCCCTTGTTTCTTGTGGATCACAGCAAAACCCTATTCTAAGATCCATGTTGGTTCTTAACATTTGTTTCCCCTCTTTTAATAGCCTTCTTTAATCTGATGAGGGGTTTTTTCCCCTAGCATTTTGTATGACCATATGGTTGATATACATACACAAAACCCCAACTACAATAGAATGGGATGAATAGGAGTCAGCTGGCACTAAAATATTGCCATCTCTATAGTATTTATTTATTTATTTTCTTTTTAATTTCCCCTTTAAGGCATAAAAGCTCTTTTTTTCTTGTCCATGGAATAACACAGAATCAAAGCCATCTGAAGATACGCTCAAGCAGACTAAAAACCTATTCATCCTGTTTATTATTATTTTGCCTCACATTTGTCCAAGAAGCTGCTCTTAGAAACACTTCAAAAATAGTCCACCTCCTCCACAGTAGCACCTCTCCTCTTTACAAGAACACAGTCAGGCACAACTGAGAGGCAGCTGGTATGTGGCTGCAGAAGGGATGGGTTGCTTCAAGCTTCAGTGAAATCAGATTCTCCATTCTTTCCTCTCCAAGGGAATTTCGCAGATGTGGCAGTGACTTTCATTCTAAAAGAAGAAGAAGAAGAAGAAGAAGAAGAAGAAGAAGAAGAAGAAGAAGAAGAAGAAGAAGAAGAAGAAGAAGAAGAAGAAGAAGAAGAAGAAGAAGAAGAAGAGAGAAGAGGAGGAGGAGGAGGAGGAGGAGGAGGAAGAAGAAGAAGAAAACCAATGGACTATCTTGACTATCCAGAATGGACTAAACTTTGACTATCCAGAAATCAGCATCAGCAATCTGTATTTAATCAAAGTCATCCATGCCATTCAGTTCATTTATTGTCATTATCCTAGAAGATGAAGCATTTCTTGCTGAGTGTTTAGTTCTACATTACTTTTTGGACTTGATGGGCTGTCAGGAAGACAACCTTATTCATCCCAATTTTTATAATGTGTGATTTAATACATGGCCTAGCCTGTTATTAGATTTCATTATTGCACAGCATGTGCTGTCTGTAGCTTTCAAGATTGGTGGCTGAATTGCATAATTAAAGTCAAACAAACTATTTTGTCCCCTGACTTTTGTTAAATTATTACCTTTCCTTTGTCTGCTTCTTTGTGCAATCCCATCAGACGCATGGAGTTTTATCTGAGACACTTGAAAATGGGTAGTTTTAGGACTTTCGCCAAACTTTCAAATGAGCTATAAAATACAAGCGGTAGGTGAAACTACCTGCTGGTTATTTTTGAACAGGTCCATTAAATGCCATTTACATAACATTTTCAAAAAAAATATGTATATTAAATCTTGCAATTAATGTTGCATTTAAGAACAGACATTAATCTGATCAATACAGAGAAGGCCTGGGAGGATCACAGTCAAAGGAAAAGAATTCGTACGAAGCCACAAATAGAGGGTCACTTTGAGAAGAAGGTAGATGGAAAAGAAAAAGATAAATTCGGAAAAGAAAGAAGAATGGCAGTACCATGTGGTTAGGACCAGAAAACATGGTTTTATCACAGAAGATACATCAAAATTTGAAAGGCACATTTCGCTCAGTCTTCAAACTCAGACTGAACCTAAAACTAAGCCTGCATAAATCTTGCAATTTCTTATTAATTAGCATATTCAGTGAGAAAGGCTCCACAGCAGAGTGAAGCTTGTCCTTAGAAATGAAGGGACCACATTGCACCATGAAGCACTTTCAAAAGTTCATGGCTGAACTCCTGAAGTTTTCCAACAGCCCCAGTATAGTCATGTAGTTCACATTTCCTAGCCCAGTGGGGTTCTCAACCTTTTCTTCCCCACAGACCCTTTTTAAATACCTTTTGTGTCCATGGACCATGGCCACGGATCCCCAAGACTTAACTCAAAAATTAAATCATAATGTTTTTTTCAAGCCTTCGTGGACCACTCGTAATAACATTGACACCCCCCCGGGTGTTGTGATTCAGGGTCAGCCTGTGGGTTCGGCAGTTGGGTCGGATGACTCAGAGGAGGAGAAGGGGGGGTGTTGAAGAGCTTGCTGAGGGGATTGGACAGCTTGATGAGAGCCCCCAGCAAGGCCCCTCTCATCTGGTCATGATGCAGACCCAGCTGTGTGAGCCTGACAGCGTGGATGAAGATGACCCACAGCTGACCCTGTTCAAGGACGCCCGACGCAGGAGGCAGTCAATCAGGAGGAAACAGAGGAAGGCAATGGGGCACCTCGGAAGGAGGCAGAGAGAGGCCATGCCCTGAACTGTATTTAAGGGGAATGTGTGGGAGGGCTGGTTTGCTGAAGGCAACCGCTTGGATAGTTCCTGTTTCTTAAAACTCCTGTTTCTTGGTTCGTGTCTTGTTTGTTTTTGTAGCTATAAATTTGGCAGGCGTAATTCCAGCCTCTTGCCTTCTTGTAAAAGGGGTTGTCCCTGCCTTTTCTGCAGGGCTGGTAGCAAGCTGGTACAGAACTCCGGGGTCCATGGACCACAGATTGAGAACCACTGTCGTGGACTATGATGTAGATCTCATTTATTCTTTGGAGTTTGCAATTCAATTCTTGGCTCAATAGCTGTCCAAAAGTACATGTATTATTGAAAAAAATGCATATTCAATGTGTGCATTAAGGAAAGGAGAGACAAGCTGTTCCTTCTAGTAGCTTTGGATGGCTGTTCCCTTAGCTTGGTCATGCTAGCTTAGCCTCATGAAAATTGGTCCAAAGCATTTGGAGAGCATTGTGTTGCCTATCTCTACATTGGGTTGGGGGGGAGCATAGTAGAGAAAGATTCATAAAAAAATATACACTTTCACTTTTTTTCTAATTTTCAGAATGATACGGAGATTTATGAATTTATGACTGAATCCATGCCAAACTGAAATGGACAAGCTAGAAACTGAATCTATATCTCCTAATTCTAATAACCCGTATTGAGGATGAGCTTCTGTTGGAAAAATGCATGGTTTACTTATTCCCTTCTTTTTTTCCAACACTTTTTCAAAGCTTTCGTCTGTCTCAAAAGACTTGGCTAAAGATCACAATTAAGGTGTAATAGTACTCGTTCTCCCTGACATACCTTTTGCCTTTTCCTTATTTCACTGGGCAGACTTTAATTCAAAGCGCTATAACTTAACTGAATTTTTTACACTACATTAAATTCTAGTGTAGCAACCCATGGGCTTTTGTGGTGGCAAACTACTATTATTTATCAGGATGATCTTGTCTGAGGTGAACTCCACTTGATTTTCTGAAGCTGATAAGTTTCTTGTTAGTTATGGCACTTCACTCGTACTCTTGTATTTCATTCTTATGCAGTTCAATGAGGCTGAGACTGACACTTTATTCACCACTTGTATCCAACTCAGACAAATTGCTTTGTGGCTTTTGTTCTCTTCCTATCCATCTGGTCCTTCATGGGGGAAAAATGGTTTTTCATCATTATTTGAACCTAGCAAATTTCCTTCTAGTGGTAGCATACATGTATTATGTAGGCCGTTCTACCTTCCTACCACGTTTTTAATATTATTTATTGGCATAAAATATGCTTGCACTCGCACTGTCCATTAAAAGCCTTATGAACTATTTCAGTTTGAATTAAGATTTGCAGTATTCCCAGGGAGTGAATTCTACGTGCAGGGTTTCCTTAAGTACAGCCCATGATAAAGATGCCTTTGCTCCTACCTCCAATACATCTTAGACTTCAAAGCATATTCCTGAATTCCAATATTTTAAACAAGAAGGGTACCAGAAATTGAAGAAAAAAAAGAATATGTTCTGCCAAATGCAATTATTGTTGTCCAGGAGTCGCAGTTTCTGATAAGGCAGAACTCTTAATCATGGAACTTTGGGGTTACCGTAAGAAAAAAGAGCTTAGAAAGAGATATTGTAAGTTACAAGATGTTTATGTATCAGAATTAAGTAGCTTTCAACAGCCTAGTGAAATCTTCCTAGCTATTTGACAGAATAATAGAAATCAGGTATAAATAACCTGGGGCCTTCCAATTTTTTTGGGGTACAACTCTCGTAATTCATTGCAGTGATCAGTGGAAGGGATGTGGCCAGCATGAAGTTGAGGCCAGCATGAAGTTGAGGAAGGAAATATTTCTGGGGCAGTCAAAGGCAGAATGAAATATTACCATAGTCTCAGGGAAGAGGAGGTATGGTGGAAGGCATAGGGCACACCACTTCAGGAAACATGACCCCCAGTATGGTATAGCCCAGGCCAGGGGCAGGCAACCTTGGCTCTTTTATGACTCGTGGACTTCAACTCCCAGAATTCCTGAGTCAGCATGGCTCAAGTTGGAAACCTCTCCCTTTTCCCTCAGCATGGCTGGCTCAGGAATTCTGGGAGTTGAAGTCCACGAGTCATAAAAGAGCAAAGGTTGCCTACCCCTGGCCCAGGTCCTTGTACTCATTTTCATTTCCTGGTCTTCAGAGACCTGGGATCTCAGTGGTTGCTGATGCAGAATACCAGATCCTATTCCCAGGTGAGAAAGCTGAACTGATGTGCATTACCGAGACACAGATTGTGAGTCCTCCCAAATAAACTAGACAAGAAACATGAACTAATGAACTCATTCTACTTTGTCATAAGACTACATTAATGGAATCTTGCTAGTCTTTTAACATTTTAACATTGTAAGCCACAGGAGTCATTTGTGTGTGAGTTGAGTGGCCATATACCTTTGTATAATAAATGAAATAAAAAATTTAAAAAAATCTGAAAACCCAATCTTCCCATCACCACATTTAGCTTTTTGGCCCATTAAGGCAGGTCCTTCTTAAGCTTCTTTCTCTGACCATTGATCCACTGGGGACTCCTGCCTCTCTTGTCTTATTGTTTCTAGATAGCATCTCTTCCCCTCATTCCTCAAGATCACCCACACATTCCATTACACAGTTGGAGGAGTGCCCATTTGGAAATGTGCCTGCCTGGGTTTTGAGTGTGGTATCAGCTGAGAATCCAGGCTGTGATGAGGAAGTACCTGCAGTCATCTGGCATTCTCTTGTGGGATGCAGAGAGATTATTCCATAGATGATTGGATATGACACCCTGTTTGTTTAGATGGGCTCCAGTAATCAGTTAGGATTCTTGCTTTGGTACTAGCCTTCCTGCTGCATAGCATTCCTCTCTTAGATTCTGAACTTTATGTAGACCTGAGGAACTTCAACCTGAGGATGGACTGTCCAGGGGCTCAGAAATTCATGGCCACCATGACAACCATGCATCTGATGTGATCTACCAAAGGCTTGTTACATAACGATGGTCATATGCCAGATGATTGGTCGGGGCAGCGACAAAGTGATATGGAGTTGGGGAAAATTTCCATTACTCCCCTGTCATAGTAAGATTATTTTCTGGTTGCCCAGGAGATATGTAGTGTTTCTCCTTTTTCACGGAGGCTGGATGCATTCCATCATCCTGCTTCAGATGCTTGATGAACTTTCTTGGATTCCAGAGTGAACTTCAGGCTATTCCTAAAGTTTGTGCAAGTATTTATTAGGGTCTGTAATGGTGCTGTTGGTGTAAATAGGGGACAAGTTAGATATCTCTGGCTTAGAATTTTGTTCCCATGTTAACCTTGTCGTTGTTTCTGGTTGATTGCATCAAAAAAGTACTTATACACATTATATAATCTACTATGTAATTTATAAATAAATTTCAAGATAGATATAGCTGAATTAAGATGGAAATGTCTTCATTTCTGCTTAAAATATTAATTTTCTCTCTCTCACACACACACACATTTCAAGTTTGTTTCATTCCATTTGTGATCAAGCAAACATACTCTGCTCCTTCTTAAAATACTTTTAAATTCTGTTTTCTTTTTGCTACTTTCCTTTCCATCTTTACTAGCCGAGTCCTGTTCACTGTGTGAGTCAGAAACAGGGTGCTTGCTGTTAGACTATTGTGTAAATCACGGACTATTTCTTTATACCCTTACGGTTTGTTTAATATTGGTATCGCACACAATTATCAGTTTTATCTTCTTTAAATTGCCTGAGCAGCACATAACATGTCACCTCAGAGGTAGCTAACCATGCCAAAAAATAATGCAGAAATCCTAGCACTCCAAAAACCAAAATCAAAGATGGATAGACTCTGCTAATTTATTTATTTATTTTATTTATTTTATTGGATTTGTATACCGCCCTATTCCCATAGGACTCAGGGTGGTTTACAGGGCAGTTAAAACAATGAATACAAAAAATTAAAAACAAATAAAACAATTAAATTAAATTCAAGCCCCAAGAGTAAATCTAAAACCCAGTTAAATTAACAACCCCACAGTCTGGACCAAACAGATCAAAGAGCCAAGTTTTCAGGTCCCGGCAAAATGAGCGAAGGTCAGGGGCTGATACATACCAAACCCCCAGGAGCCTTCAAACACCTCGGGGAAACCCCGACCCGGCAGCCGTTGACAGTTGACAGCTGTCAAAAGGCTGCCGGAAGAAATAACGCCAGGTGAATTGTCTCATGAAGGACGAGAGGGAGACCGTAGGCAAAGTTCAGACGTTTATTTAGTTCAGCTCCGGATAGCTGACAGGCAACATAAACTGGCTTTTATAGAAAACTGTCAAAACATTTCAACCAATCAGTGAACCATGCTTTCCCACCGCTAGGGCGGCAACCAATAGCCTTGCAGCAGTCTGACAGCTCTGGGGCTGTGTATTTGGCTGCTAGGGGAATCCTCTCAGCTGAGCGGCCGGCTCAGCTGGAGGACCTGATTGGGGACCGCCGTGCTGACAGCTCCGGCGGCTGTCAGCTGGATCGGTCTTGGCGCGTGCCTGTTTGCTCCCGGCAGTTCTTTTGACAGCTGTCACTGTCAATGGCTGCCTGCGGGTTTGCGTGCATGCGTTATTTCTTCTGGCAGCCTTTTGACAGCTGTCAACTGTCAACGGCTGCCGGGTCGGAGTTTCCCCAAGGTGTTTGAAGGCTCCCGGGGGTTTGGTATGTATCAGGGGCAGTCCTAGGTTCTGTGGGTAGTTGGTTCCATAGGGCAGGCGCACCCACAGAGAACGCCCTTCCCCTGGGAATAACCCGCCGGCATTCATTAACCGGCGGTACCCTGAGAAGGCCCTCCCTGTGGGGGTGCACAGGATGATGGGAAGATGATGCTGGCAGCAGGTGTTCCCTTAGATAGATAATTAATAACAGCCTGTTTTTAAACAGTTTTTATTTTTTAAAAAATGGAATAGGGCATCATGGCATAACTTCTGTAATGATTCTTTTTTGAACAATTTGGACAGTCATGTGCTGTTTTTATCCCCCTGAAGCACAACAAGAAAAATACTGCTACACAAGTGGCTGAGCTCCAGCACAACGTAGAAATAATATCACTTCCATGCTTACCAAAGAACAGAAGCCCAGCTGAGTGAGGCCAAAACACATCTTAGACTAACATTTGTGTTTCTCACAATTGCCAACCAGATGTCCCTGGAATAGTCACAAGTGGAAGTAGAGATATTACCCTCCCCGCACTGCTACTGTAATTTGAAGATATGCTACTCAGTGCTACTCAGTCCTTCTTTTTTCTTTAATATCAGAACTCTTGTATCTGATGCTCTGCCAGACATATATCCTAATTCTCTTTCCATCTGGCCATATTGCAGCAGGACATATTATAGTTGGACATGGGTTTTGTTCTTGGACATAATCAGGTTCCTGGTGAATTTGGAGCAGACAAATGGAAGTAGTTAGGGGTTGTTGTTATTGCTTGTTTTTTTCACTACATTGCCTTATTGAGTCATCCCCACCTTGGAAGGCTTTTAATACCATTTTGCCGAGCACTCTCAAGCTGACTGACTTGAAATTTTCCCCCTCCATCTGCGATTGGATTCAAGACTTTCTCAGGGACCAGTTACAAACAGTGAGGGTCAGGTCTGTTTTATTCATCCCCCTGAAGGTTTGTACCGGCTCGCCAAAGGGCTGCGTGCTTAGCCCCTACCTGTACTCATTGTACACATATGATTGTGTATTGTTGGACCCATCTACTGCGATAATTAAGTTCACAGATGATACCACCATAGTGGGTCTTATTACAGGTGGAGATGAGACAGCATACAGGGCAGAGGTACAAAAACTATCCATATGGTGTTTCAAGAACAACTTGTACCTTAACATCAGCAAGACGAAAGAGATGGTGCTAGACTTACGGAGGAAAAAAGAGGAACCTGCCCCACTTTACATTGGGGGAGGGGCTGTGTGGAGAGAGTTTCCTCCTTTAAATTTCTGGGAGTCTACCTCTGTGAAGATCTTACCTGGAAAGTTAATACAACTCAGGTGGCCAGAAAGGCCCAACAGAGACACCAGTTCCTCAGGGACTTCTGGAAGAACAGGGTAGAACAACGGCTAATGACCCTCTTTTACCGGTCTACTATAGAGAGCGTCCTGTCATACTACATTGTGGTTTGGTATGCTGGTCTGTCAGCCGCGGATAGGAAAGTATTACAGAGGGTGGTGAGCACAGCACAAGACATTGTGGGCTGTCCCATGACACCACTGGATGACATCGCCAGGGCTCGCTGCCTTGGAAGAGTGAGGAAAATTCTCAGGGATGACTCACACCCTGGTCGGTATCTTTTTACTCTCCTACCATTGGGTAGGAGATATAGGAGTATAGCCAGCCATACCAACAGGCTGAAGAACAGCTTTTATCCATGGGCTGTTAGGCTCTTGAATGGGAAATAATTTTATAATTTTTATGTATGATTGACTTGCAAGGCCAGTGTGTTGTGCAATTAGCTCACATGGTGTAATAAGATGGAGGGTTTGTTGTCACTGTGAGTTGTGAGGGGGGGAACGAAGGGAGGCTCAGCCTATCTCAATGTATACATGGTTCATTCATAGACTCCAACTTTTTTTGATGTCCAGAATCAGTAGCAGAATCCTCATTACAAGAGAAGAAAATATATGCTGCTCAGGGTTGAATTTTGGAGTCCTTGGTGCTCTCTGAGCTTGGTTGTTTGCTTGCATATATTTCATTACCTGACTAGTTAATATCATCAGTGCATGTGAGTGAGGCTTTTTGTCTTATTGAATTCAGTAACTTCACTGCCAGTGTTGGTGGTGCATTTTTTCCCCCTTAGTAGTTCTTTACTGTACAATACTAATAATACTAATACTAGCCATGCTATCTCAAAAGTGCTTTTTCAAAAGGCAGCTGAACTATCTATCTATCTATCTATCTATCTATCTATCTATCTGTCTGTCTGTCTGTCTGTCTGTCTGTCTGTCTGTCTGTGTGTAAATTACTAACAAAGAATTAAAGGAGACTAAGATGCATTTCTGACTCTTTAGTCTTCATCAGTCAGTCATATTCTGAGATTTGAACCTGGACTGATTGCATATTAGGCAGTATTTTTACCTCTGTAGCTCAAGAGGTAAAAGAGAAGAAGAAGGAAGCAGAAGCCACCAGACTGATGATGACGGATGGGATTCCGTCGAAACGTCGCCCCTACACCTTTAGTTCTACGCGCAAAACTTCTTCTTCCTCAAGGGAAAAACATGGTCCAGTTGCCTTTTGAAAAAGCACCTTTGAAACAACCATGACCTAGATGACTGACAATCCCCATAGATACTAGTCATGCTACTAATACTACTAATACTATTACAATCATACAGCATTACTATAGCATTAAACTAGCTAAAGCCTTCCAAAACATCTTAAGTAAACCAAAAGACTCAATAGTCTAAAAAGAAAAACCAGGAGTCACTATGGGCTCAATTATCATCAAAAGTAAAGGATTACCTGTATTTTTATTGTTATGAACTGAACCTGTAATGTTTGTGTGTTTTTAAATATACTGTTATATTTTGGGGATTCTATTATATATTCCATGTGATTTTCATTTGCTTAAGGGTAGGCTCAATCATGGCAAGTCTTCAAACAAACAGCCTTGGGCAGATTTAATCTCCAAAGGTTCCAGATGTTAACTAGGATTCTGAAACCACAAACATGTGTCACAGTTAAAAGTGAAAGATGAAAACTTGACAATGAAAACTTTCCCCTTGATGTGAATGAAATGAAGAAATATTATATTGAATTATAGATTGGAAAGTTGCCTGGGGAAGTCTACAGTGCCACTAAGTGAGCAAACAGCTATGTTGAATCCAACATCTCTTGATAGACCATGATTGGTGTTTCCAAATTCTAGTGAAGAAGGAAGGGTCGACAGGACTGACCATGACAATCTTTCTTATACATATGAACCCTGAAAGTTATCCCTCTCATATACTAAGGAAAGAGAGCCTACATGGTTTGTATGTTTGTGGATGTGAGCAGTGCTTTTTTTCTAAAAAAAAAAAAGGTGCCGGAACTCTCACCTTGTTAATCTTTTATTTATAGAATTATATTTATATATTTATTTATAAAATTAAAAATTATATATTCAATTCTTCATGCATCTTTCAGGCATTCACCAAATAAACTAGAATTTGTTGTGAGCATCTTCCTAAATACAAAGAGCTCATAAGCCAGACCTACCTATATTAGCAACCACATTATTGATGGCTTGTACATACCATTTTAAAGATATGATCACATTGGTTCAAGTGAATGAGATGCTCCTATAACCCAAAATGCATGCTATTAATTCATCCCTGCCAAAATAGTTATTTTCATCAGACTTAGTTCATGTTGAACTTAGAACACTAAGTTCTGTTTTATTAAATTAATCATGAAGACAGCATGGTAGGCTGCCATACGGGTGAAAAATTGTGGGATAGCTCCCCCATGTTTATATACTGCAGGTGGGTATAGTAAAGATGGAATATATATATATATATATATATATATATATATATATATATATATATATATATATATATATATATATATATATATATTTGTTTTCAGTATGAACAAGCGAGACGACACCTCCCGCCTACATGCCATTTGGAAACCAGCATTGATAGAGAAACGAATTTCAGCAAACAAGGATTTAAAAAACCAACAAACAACCCCAAATGCCACCAGCCCCAGCAAGACTTATCCACACCCAGAACAAAAACTCTCCCACACAGAAGACAGAACAAGTCAAGCAAAAGTGCCATCACCCAAGCAGAAGAACGCACACACGAACCTGACTGACCCATACCAGAGATACGTAGCAGGTCCTCGAACTCGGAGCCAAACCAAAGCTCTGGAGGCCACTACACAGCCCACTCCTCAGGACACCAAATCACAACACTCAGGATATTACAACACAACAAAAAACTCCACCCATTCAGAACACACCCCACCCAAACAGAAGACAGCCACGCCTCCAACCAATCAGAAGACAACCACGCATCCACCCAATCAGAAGACAGCCACGCCTCCACTCAATCAGAAGACAACCATGCCTCCACCCAGTCAGAGGACACCCCCACCCAATCAGAAAGCAGCCACGCCTCCTCCCAGTCAGAACACAGCCACACCGGCAGTTGGAAGGAAAGGAACAGCCAGACCACGCATTGCTCCTGGAAGCAGCAGGAGAAACACTCCGGCCTGATGATGACGGATGGGATTTCGTCGAAACGTCGCCACAACTTTCTGAAGATGAAAGGAATGCGGGAAGAAACCCGAGACTCTAGATCTACATACATATATATATATATATATATATATATATATATATATATATATATACTGTATATATATATATATATATATATATATATATATATATATATATATATATATATATATATATATTCCATCTTTACTATACCCACCTGCAGTATATAAACATATATATATATATATATTGTCTACTTGGAAAATGATGTGTTGCACTTTAATAGAGGAGGAGACAACTTTTGCATATATTAAGTTTCTTTTGGAAGGACTAGCAGTGGGAGATAATAGATGTCTAATACAAGTGCATATGCTGCCTTCAACATATATGTGCTTAATTGATGGAGTCATGTTACTGACAAGATAATGAATTGCAAAGAAATTGTTTTTAGTACATAAGTTAAACATTTTGTTTCTGTGTCTTTACAACTGCTGATAAAAAATGGCCTGGCTATGTTCAAATTATACACACAGGAGAACAGGCTTAGGTGAGGGGGGAAAGTATTACAATTCAGTCTATTTATGAATATGAATGAATATGTCCATAATTGCCCAGTTTATTTTAACAATGATATAGAACTGTGCTATGAGGAGCTTACAATTTATATTTCTTATTCTTGGGGAATTAATGACAGAAAGAAAATGGATTGAAAAAAGTAGATGCAAAAGTAACATTAGATAAATATGAGAAAATATAGTTGCATATCCTTAAGTAATTTATGAAAAAATGCTTAAGATTACCACTTCAGATAGATGTACAAAATCTGCAAGAATCCAGATAACCACTAAAATAGTAGCCATGAGACACAGTTCCTGGCTAAGGGAGTAAAGGAGACTTATCTTTTAGATAAGATAACTTTTACTCTCAGGGGCCATTGAGGACCACCTCCTGAGCTTGGAGCTAAGTAGGGTCAAATCTAGTTAGTGCTTGGATGGCTGACTGTCAGGAAATCTCAGAGATGTAGGTTAGATTGGGGAGTTGGGGGTGGGGGTGAGGGGTGGGGACAGAAGGACACCATAAAGGAGACAATGCAAACCACTTATATACCGTTGCAAAAATAAAGGCTACCCAGATGTCTCCATGAAATGAACAAGAGAGGACTTTAACTGAAGAAAAGTTTACCTTGCTAATCCTGCATGGTTCTAAAATTAAGAAATTCTCTCCCTTGCGAAATGCACAGGTACGACCAGTGTCGTAATTCACAGGACCTTTAATGGTCCTCTCCCTCCCCCCAGGCCCTCTTCCTTCACACCTGCTACTAAGCTGCGGCTCAGGAGGACTCGCGTGCCTCCTCTGAACTTTGCTCACAGCCGACACGGCAGCAGCAGCTGCCTCCTCTGAATTTCTTCCCCTGCTCTTCGGGATTGATGCGCAACCCGTATCTGCCAGCGTGGAGACCTCCCCAGTTCCCTCTCCAGAAGGAGAACAAAGAAAGACGCTATTGGCTTTCGAAAGCCAATAGAGGGAGTAACACAGCTTGTGTAAAAGTTGAAAAAAATCCATCAAAAAAAGGTGCCAGAATGCCGTTCTGAGCATTCTATGAGAAAAAAAAAAGCCCTGGGTGTGAGTATGAATATGTGCGTATTTGCTGCATGTTAAATATTTTCAATTTAATGGAAAACAAAACATTTGATCAAGGACACTTTAGTGAGATTATCCAAGGAGTGTAATGTGAAATCTCATGGGCCAGAGTTTGTGTGTGCTTATGTCTGTTATAGTGCTCTTTCCTACAACTTCCCTAACTGTCTACACCATGGTTAAATTCCAAAAGGGAATAACAGAAGAAAACACTTTCCATGGATTTGTTTAGCTTTGAAAGTTCGATGGGCAGTCAGGGAATCTACATCATGATGAAGAGATTTACAGCTACAAAGTGATGGTACCCACAGTGTTCATTTTTAATGGGTAACAACATCAAAAGAAATTTGAATGGACTTTGAAAGTGAAAAACAGTAGCTGCTTTCTCAAGATAGCATAACATTTAGGAAATATTAAGATATTTCATTACAGTGTGAAATAGCCTGAAAAGTATTGGAGGGAGGGAGAGAGAGAGAGAGGGAGGAAATGCAGTCCTCATAAATAAACACACACACAAAGAAGCAGATAAAAACCTGCATAAGTCCACATTGCCTCCAGAGTACATCATTTATTTATTAGTTGAATTTATATACCGCCCTATTCCCAAAGGACTCAGGGCGGTTCACAGGGCAGTTAAAACAGTACAAAAAAGAGAATAAAATGGAATTAAATTAGTACAAGCCCACAATTAATAATAACAATAATAATTAAAATTTTAAAATTAATTTAATATGATTTAATATGATTTAATTAAAATACTTTAAAATTTAAAATCCCTCAGTCCAGGCCAGACAGTTCAAACAACCAGGTTTTTAAGTCCTGGCGAAACGAGCAAAGGTCGGGGGCAGTCCGAAGCTCCATCGGCAGTTCGTTCCAAAGGGCGGGTGCACTCACAGAGAATGCCCTCCCCCTGGGAATCACCCGCCAGCAATCTCTAACCAGCGGAACCCTAAGGAGGCCCTCCCTGTGGGTGCGCACAGGACGATGGGAAGCTGATGCTGGTAGCAGGTGCTCCCTAAGGTAATCCAGACCCATGCCATTTAGGGCTTTATAGGTCATCACCAGGACCTTGAATCTCACCGAGACGGCAACTGGAAGCCAATGCAGCTCGCGGAGAAGAGGTGTTACATGAGAGTATCAGGACACTCCCATTACTACTCGTGCAGCTGCATTCTGCACCAGCTGAAGCCTCTGAGTGGTCCTAAAGGGCAGCCCCATGTAGAGAGCATTGCAGTAGTCTAACCGGGAGGTCACGAGCGCATGAGTGACTGTACGTAGGGCATCCTGGTCCAGATAGGGCTGCAACTGGCGCACCAGGCGAACCTGGGCAAAAGCCCCCCTGGTCACGGCTCCTATATGATCTTCCAAACTGAGCCGTGAATCCAGGAGGACTCCCAAGTTACGAGCCCTATCAAGGGGGGGGTAACACCTCATACATAACAAGAGAAAGGGATGATGGAGATGGGGTGAACTGATATAAGAGTGATAGGCAATTTATGGAGGTTGGAACAGAATTTAGCATGTGTATGATTCAGAGTCAGAAGGGCTGGCATTTCCTGTCAGATATTCCTTTCTTCAAATATTTATCCACTTATAATGTTTGCTTCTAAGGTTTATTGGAGTTTCTTCCACTCTCTTTCTGTTTCAGAGCAAAGACGATGTGGAACAAAATCTTCAAGTTTGGAGGTCATTGGAGTAAAATCCACAATATTCCTCAGTTTTCATTTCTTCAGAGGCTTGCTTGGGTATCTGTGTGTACATGATAAGGACTCAGACCAACCAGTACATCTTTAGTTTACTGCAGTTCATTTCAATTCTGAGAGTTTCATTTATTTTGTGGAAACAGTATTGGATGCAGATGAAAATACTCTCTCTTCTGTTTGTATTTTTTTCAAAAAAAAAATCCAAAACCTAGGCTACCACCTAGTATTCACAATTAGACATTTTTAAAATCAAGCAAACAAATATTCTCTGATATTGATTTCAAATGCACAATATTGCACAATACTAACTTATCATAACACCTCAAGTTACGTATGTTTAATTAAAATGATATGCTTTGAATCGAGGAAAGAGAATCCTCTTTTATAAATAATCTGTCTTTGTCAGGTTCTGTTTGGACTGCTAGGTCTTTGATAAAACTAGACTTTAATTCAATGCTGCAAAGGATTCACAAATCCTTTTGGTTTCCCCAGCTGCCACAGAAATTCTCATATGTACAGTACATAGGGGGAAGCTGCGGACCTGTTGTCATCTAGTTTCTCTCCAGTGTTTTCCTCTAGTTTTGTTATTCTCCATTTAAAAAACACAGCCATTATTTAAAGATTTAAACATTAAAACGTTCATCTTTCCTCAAAGTCCTACAAATCATCCTTTAAGCTGAAAGTTTTGTTTAAGCAAAAATTCCTTCCTTTTAGGGAATGTATGCTATTTTCAATAATTAACCTTGCATAGTTTCTCTAGGGCTAGATTTTGCTTTGATTATCTATGATTACTTATCATAATAGAATAGAATAGAATAGAATAGAATAGAATAGAATAGAATAGAATAGAATAGAATAGAATAGAATAGAATAGAATAGAATAGAATAGAATAGAATAGAATAGAATAGAATAGAATAGAGCTGGAAGGGACCTTGGAGGTCTTCTAGTCGAGCCCCCTGTTCAAGCAAGAGAACCTATACCATCTCAGAAAGGTGATTGTCTAGTCTCTTCTTAAAAAATCTGTAGTGATGGAGAGCCCACGACTTCTGGAGGCAAGCTGTTCCACTGGTTAATTGTCCTCACTGTCAGGGAGTTTTTCCTTAATTCCAGGTTGCTTCTCTCTTTGATCAGTTTCCAACCATTCTTTCTCGTCCTTCCATCTGGTGACCTGCTCTTCCTTGTGGCAGCCCCTCAAATACTGGAATACTACTATCATGTCTCCCTTATTTCTTCTTTTCTTTAGACTAGCCAAACCCAAGTCCCTCAGCCATTCTTCATATGTTTTAGTCTCCAGGCCTTCGATCATCTTAGTTGCTCTTTGAATTTTTTCCAAACTCTTAACATCATTTTTGTGATATGGTGACCAAAATTGGCTGCAGTATTATAGGTGTGATCTTACTAGGGTTTTATAAACCAGTACTAATACTTCAGGGACACGGTGGCTCAGTGGGTTAGGACACTGAGCTTGTCGATCAGAAGGTCAGCAGTTTGGCGGGTCGAATCCCGAGTGCCGCGTAGCAGAGTGAGTGCCTGTTACTCGTCCCAGCTTCTGCCAACCTAGCAATTTGAAAGCACGTAAAAATGCAAGTAGAAAAATAGGGACCACTACAGTGGGAAGGTAACAGCGTTCCGTGTGCCTTTGGCATCTAGTCATGCCGGCCACGTGACCACGGAGACGTCCTCAGACAAGCACTGGCTCTTCGGCTTTGAAACAGAGATGAGCACCGGCCCCTAGAGTCAGAAACGACTAGCACACTTGTGCGGGGGAACCTTTACCTTTACCTTTTACTAATACTTCACATGAACTTGATTCTATGCCTCTGTTTATACAACCCAGAATTGTATTAGTTTTTTGGTTGCTGCTGCACACTGCTGGCTCATAGTCAAGTGATAGTCCACTAGAATTCCAAGGTTCTCTCACAATTACTGTTTTTAAGCCAGGTCTCATCCAATCTGTACCTGTACCTTTGATTTTTTCCTGCCTAAATGTAAAACTTTGCTTTTCTCCACATTGAAACTCATTTTGTTGGATAGGATCCATTGTTCAAGTTTGTTGGTTACTCCTGTCAGTTTGGTATCATCTGCAAATTTGATGAGTTCCCCTTCAATTCCCTCATCTAAGTCATTGATGAAGATATTGACGAGTATTGGGCCTAAGACAGAACCTTGTGGTACCCCACTGTTTACTTCTCTCTATGTGGATGTAGAGCCGTTGAGTATATATACTCATTGAGTATCGTTTGTCAACCAGCTACAGATCCATCTGGTGGTGATGTTGTATATTCAACCTTTTCCTAGCTTACCAAGGAGTAGGTTGTGGTCTACTGTATCAAATGCCTTACTGAAATCTAAGTATACTACATCCATAGCATTTCACTAGTCTACTAGTTTAGTCACTTTATCAAAGAATGAAATAAGATTCATGCTGGCTACTGGTTATGACTTTGTTTGCTTCTAGTTGTTTGCAGATCTGTTTATTATCTTTTCCAGGATCTTCCCAGGTATTGATGTTAAACTGATTGATCTGTAGTTTCCTGGGTCTGTTTCCCCCCCGCTTTCTTGAAGATGGGAACCACATCTTCAACCACATTTTCCAATCCTCAGGTACTTCCCCAGTGCTCCAGGATTTATGAAAGATATGGTGCAATGGTTCTGAGATAGCATATGCCAGCTGTTTCAGAACTCTGGGATGTAATCTATCAGGCCCCTGTGATTTATATTTGTCAAGGTCAGATAGATTCCCATGGTCCCATGATTGAAATTTGGGTATGGCAACTGGCTCACATTTACTACTGGTTCAGCCAATTTTGCCACTCTCTCTCAAAAAAAGAAATGCTCATTAGGGAAGCTGAATTCACCTGACTGTGTGATTTGCTTAATGACTATGATAATTTGCCTAATGACTACTGTAAAAATTGTTGTAAAACCGGGTCCAACTCAACAATCATTATATCGTACAATGGAAATTCTGGCCCTAATTGTGCTTGTAAGTTGAAGTCTAGCTGTGGGCTGAATGCGATTGTATGCTTGATTTCAGTGCCTCCCGAGACATACAGCTAATGGATAGGAGTACCACAAATTACAGTGGATGACTGTCAACTGGCTGTACCCTGAATTTCCTACAGTCCTCTGTATATTGCCAGCCCAATGATAGTATCATATTTTGAGTCTCAAAAGCAAGAAAATTGATGAAAAAGATGATTTTTTTTTAAAAAAGCTAAATATCTGCATATTGGTTGTAGTAATTTAAAACTACAGTAACTGAGGCTCAACAGAAATATACCAGACAATATAAGAAAGAGTTCAAGATAAGGCCAGCATGACTGTCTTGGAAGTAACCAGGAAGCTGGAAAAGCTAAGAAGACTTCCTCTGGGAAATGAAGAGGTTTTATTGAGAAGAACAAAAGGAAACAGAGCCCGGCAGGGGGGAAAGGGGATAATAAGGAATACCAGAGGACAGAGGGGGATCTTGAGAAACACGAGGAAGAAATGTTAAGCAAAAAAGTAGACCTTATAAAAATGTACAGTATTTAGAGTATAAAACCAGCCAGGGAAGCAGATGGGCCATTAGGCATTAAAGGAGTGAGAGGATGCTTAAAAGAGGACATGGAGATTGTAGAGAGATGAACAAATTCTTGCATCCATATTCATTGCCAAAGATATCTGACAGAAACCCAACCCTCTATTGACTTTCCAAAGGGAAGAATCCCAACAACTAAAGCAGTGTTATTCTTCATTAGTGATAGTCTTGCAAGGTAGTCTAGACAAGAAGCACACCCAGACATACTAGCTCTACTGTAAGGTTACATTAACAGAATCTTACAAGTCGGAAAGATTGCCCTCCTTCACCTTTGCAGTCCAGGAGACTTGAGAGGGTTCATTCTGAACATGTCTTTGTGGATTCAGCTGCCGTTTGTCTGCACCTTATCTGCAGCTATTCCTCCTGTCTCCCAAGGACATTCCCACATGCAATTTCAATTATAGTCTTTGTCCAGGCCAGAACCAAAGATATGCTAAGACATTTGAGAGACATCTAAGTATGAAATTAGGGTTCTGGTGAGATTGACTTCATAGTTCTTAAAGAATTCAGATGGGAAAGGCCAAACTCACAACAAAAATATGAAAATTGTCAGTTAAATAAGTTTCTGGGCCAGAGGATTGGATGGCAGCCAATGTGAAATTAATTTTTAAAAAAGAGTCCAAAGGAGATGCAGAAAATTACAGGCTGGTCAGTCAAGCAACTGTTCTGGGTAAACTGGTAGAAATTATAATTAAAGGGGGGAAATTGCTAAGCATATAGAGGAATTGGGTTTGATGAAGGAAAAGGTAGGAGTAAATTTTGAATACTAAATCCTGCTTCACTAACCTTTTAGAGTTACTTGAGTGGATACAGGTGTTCCAGTCAACAACATACTTTTCAATGAAACCTTTTGAGTAAATCTACCATTCATGTGATAAGATTATCTTTTATGTATTGCTTATAGGTTACAAATAAAAAGAAAGCAAAGAGTAAAGATAAATGAACCATTTTGTTGATTCAAGGAAGCAAAAAAGTGAAGTCCCTCAAGCATCCATGTTGGTAGTGATACTTTTTATTTCATTTCTAAATGATCTTAACTTACAAATTCACTAAATATATCATAGTATTCATGGTGGAGAAAGCCAAAAATGTGTGCAAAGAGCTCAAAAAAGATATCTTTAAATTGGATAAAGGGTTAATCAAATATCAAGTGTGGTTCAATTGAATTGTAAAATGACTTAGATTAGGGCAAAATTGGGCAATTTCACATACACACTGTTGGGGATCTGCTTTGTTTGCAACTACACAGGAAAAAAAAATTTGAGGGTTTATCAGCTAGTCTAGCGAACATGATGTGACATTTTGTATTCGCATAGAAAAAGAAATGAAAATAAAACTTCTATAATTACAAAATCCTTACACAATTCCTAACTATTTGTTTGTCCTCTCTCTCTCTCTCTCTCTCTCTCTCATCTGTCTCCATCCAATTAATTTTATTAAATTTGTTTACCATTCAAACTCTCAACAACTATGGGCTCTATTTGATAGGATATCTATATCATATGTAGTCCTGGTTGCAGTGCTACAGAAAGGATTTGCTATGTAAATTACAGACAAAAGATTAACAAGCAAAGAAATTGGAGGCAGAACAGGAAGAAAGAATAAGATTTTTTTTGTAAATCTGGTTTATACAATCATAATCCTATTAATTCCTCATATCTTTCTGTACATGCAATCCATCTTTATTCCCAGCACAACCACAACTGCTTCCTGCATTCCCTTTTGTATTTTAAATTATTCATCTTTGTCTTTCCAAGGATTTCAACTCCACCTTATCACTACTTTCTAAGTTTTTGCCTTGCTTCCAACAAATTAATAATTCTTTCCTATATTTGTCTTGTGACCTGGTCATTCATTTTCATTATATGAACAAACCATCCTGAGGGACTTCTTTCATAATCATGATTTACTTTTGTATTCAGTCCATGTTCTTTCACAGCCATTCATATCTGGCATGTTCTCTTTTGTGTTACTCACACTGTTCTTAAATGATCCACATTCAACTTATTTTTGTGTTTTTCCTTCCATAAGCAACTTTTATTTCTATATAACATATGGACAGAAGCATGCATTTATAAATAATTATTTTTGTTCCTTTCAACAAACATTCTTCATAGAGACTACATTGCACATGAACATTTTCAGATTTGCAAATACACATCTTAAAAATTGAGCATACAATTTTCCATCTTTACTGAACATTGTACAAATTGATCTATTTGCTGTGATACTTCCATTATTTAATGAAACTATAACTATTTATCCCATGTACTTTGTCTAATACAAACTCTTTGGAACATTAATTTATAGAGCCATATTTTGTTGTATTACACTATCAAACACTTGCTGCAAATCATTCTACTTTTCAATCAAACACAGAAGTATCTGCTTTGAAAAATATCATATATATATATATATATATATATATATATATATATATATATATATATATATATGATATGTTGTATATGATGAAAGAAAATTAGCAAAGGATACAAGAGTGATAAAAGTTTCCAAATGGCAGATAATAATAATAATAATAATAATAATAATAATAATAATAATAATAATAATAATAATAATAATAATAATAATAATTTAATTTCTATACCTTCCTTCTCCTGAAGGACTCAGGGCAGTGTACAGGGCAATACAATAAAATACAATATACAAAAGTTAAAAAAAATATTAAATACTACAGCCCAATTCAATAAGTTAATACAATAATATTAAAATACCCCTAAACCCATCAGATCAGGCTGGCTTGTTCAAATAAGTATGTTTTTAGGTCATGTCGGAAGGAGCGAAGGTCGGGAGCCATCTGGAGCTCAACCGGTAAACGGTTCCAAAGGTCTGGTGCGCCCACAGAGAACACCCTCCCCCTGGGGACCACCAGTCGACACTTTTTGACCGACGGCACCCTAAGGAGGCCCTCTCTGTGGGAGCGCACTGGACGAAGGGAAGTTGATGCCGGCCGCAGGTGCTCCCGTAAGTAACCTGGACCCATGCCATTTAGGGCTTTATAGGTCATAACCAGCACCTTGAATCTTACTCAGAGGACAACCGGAAGCCAATGCAGCTCGCGGAGTAGAGGTGTTACATGGGAGTATCGGGAAACCCCCACCACCACTCGCGCGGCCGCATTCTGCACCAGCTGGAGCCTCCGAGTGGTCCTCAAGGGCAGCCCCATGTAGAGAGAGTTGCAGTAGTCCAAACGGGAGGTCATGAGTGCATGAGTGACTGTGCACAAGGCATCCCAGTCCAGATAGGGCCGCAACTGGTGCACCAGGCAAACCTGGGCGAAGGCCCCCCCTAGTCACAGCTCCTATATGATCTTCCAAAGAGAGCTGTGAATCTAGGAGGACACCCAAGTTGTGAGCCCTATCTACGGGGGGTAATATCTCACCCCCCATAGTTAACGATGGAATAATCTGAATTTCCCGAACTCCACAAATGAGAGGCCTTGAGGCCGACCTCTGCCCTCATGCCAACACCGACTGCTAACGTCCCAAGAGGTAGGAGGAGAACCACTGTAAGATGGTGCCTCCCACTCCCAACCCCCGAAGACGCCGCAGTAAGATACCATGGTCGATGGTATCAAAAGCCACTGAGAGGTCTAATAGGACTAGGACAGAGGAACAACCCCTGTCCCGAGCCTGCCAGAGATCATTCACCAGCGCAACCAATGCCGTCTCCGTGCTGTACCCGGGCCTGAAGCCCGATTGGTACGGGTCTAGATAATCAGCTTCCTCCAGGAACAAAGGAAGCTGCTGCGCCACCACACTCTCAACAACCTTCGCAAGAAAGCGAAGGTTGGAGACCGGGCGATAGTTGTTTAACACAGCGGGGTCCAGGGCAGGCTTCTTGAGGAGGGGTCTCACCACCACCTCCTTCAAGGCGGCGGGAAAACTACCCTCGCTCAAAGAAGCAGTTATCACTGCCTGGAGCCAGCCTTTTGTCCCCTCCCGAGCCGAATATATCAGCCAGGAGGGGCAGAGGTCCAATAAACACGTGGTGGAGCTCAGCCTCCCCATAGAATTGGTAGTGTCCTGAGAAAAGATGGACATGGAGGAAAAAGAAATAAATGTAAAAAATATAGAGTAAAAATACAGAATAGCAAAATGAAAATAATCGGTTTTTTGTCAAAAAGCATTATCAGAAATATTAACCTTCCAACAGAGTGATTAGTATGTGATATAGCAGAATGATTATTGCAGAAAATGATAACAAATGGAAGGTATTGTGTAACTTATATAAAGAATTAAAGATAGTTGTAAAGAATAAAGTGAAGGGGGAAAGTGTAGGAGAAGAATAAATGCAGTACAATTTTAATGGAAAATGTTTTTAAAAATATTTTGGAAGTGATTGACGAAATCAAAAGATTCTCAAGCAGAGAATGAATTAAGAAAGGAAACAAAATAATGTGGGATGAAACTGAAGTGGGAGTTTATTATTATTATTTTATTTACTTTTTCTTGCTTGTGTGTATATGCAGGTAAGGTATTTTTCAGACATTTGTATGGGAATGTTCATTACATTTCAAATAGTACAATTGAAGCAAATTCTAGGAATTTAGTGTCCAAGAAAAAAAAATGTTGATGCAAAGTATAAAATAATGAAAAAATGTAAAATGGTAAGATGAAAGATATAAAAAGTGAAATCATACCATGCTTAAAGTATGAACTGCTTTGCTTAGCAATAGCAGTAGCACTTAGTCTTATATACCATTTTACAGTGCTTTACAGCCCTCTCTAAGCAGTTTACAGAGTCAGCATATTTTCCTCAACAATCGGGGTCCTCATTTTACCGACCGTAGAAGGATGGAAGATTGAGTTAATCTTGAACTGCTCAGGATCAAACTGCTGGCAGTGGGCAGATTTTGCCTGCAATACTGCATTCTAACCACTGCACCACCATGGCTTTTTATGAAAAACCATGCTTAATTTGTGTGAAGATTGTATCCAGGCCTAGACTACCATTTTTGTTCCCATAGCCAAAAGGAAAAGAACATAAAAATTACATTCTTGTTCATTCTTAGGCTTCCAAAAGAAGCCTATACACTATCATCTTATTGCTGCACATTCATTCTTTTCAACAAATGCAACATCTCCCTCTTTTCAATAACATTCATTCAGAATAACCCCTAATTTCTTCAAACATATGTCCCTGGTCTTTCCATTATCACTATTCTCTGGAGTGTACCATTCAACTATCATCAACCTATAAATTCCTACTTTTCTATTATCTATGGCAACGTAGATCAAACTAACTCATTTTTTTCACATATTTCATTAATTCATATATAGATGTATTAGAAATTTCACTTTTCTCCTAGTTTCTAATACAAAAAATAACATTTTTTCCCTTTTTTCTTATTTAATTTACACTCTTTGTTTTAACTATGTTCTTCCATTTATTCCATGTTGCCAACTTGATCTTCGTTGCTAATCATGGGGGGGGGGGTGTTGTGTAGTGACTTCTTTGCTGACAATAAGCGAGACAAGAGGTTGCAAACAGGAACATTGCTTTATTGAGGCAAACAGGAACAGAACTGAAACAGACGCTTCTGCGCAGCTACTTATATGGTTGGCCACTAGGCGGTGGCCACTAGGTTTAAAGGAATCCATTCCCACCCCAAATCAACCAATGATCTTCTTGGAGACAGGAAGTCTGGCTAATCAGTGACCGTTACACAGACACACCAATTGAGCATCCTTAAGCAGCATTCAAACAGACATGTGAAACCGTTCAAGTAAAATCCCAATAAATTACAGGGGGGAGGAGGAGGAGGAGGAGGAAGAAAGTTAGTAACACGGTTGTTAAGTGAATCTGGTTTCCCCATTGACTTTTCTTATCAGAAAGTCATTGGGACACTGTAACCATCATAAATATGAGTCAGTTGCCAAGCATTTGAATTTTGATCATGGGGACCATGGGTATACTGCAATGGTCATAAGTGTGAAAAATGGTCATAAGTCACTTTTTTCAGTGGTGTAACTTTGAATGGTCACTAAATGAACTGTTGTAAGTCGGGGACTACCTGTACCTCAATAGGTTTCCTTCTTGGCAAGTTTTTTCAGAAGCAGTTTGCCACTGTTTCCTTCCTAGGACCGAGAGAAAGTGGCCGAGGGTCATCCATCTGATTTCTAGAACTTCTAAGGTAGTACTAGAACACACAGTCTCCTGGTTTCTAGCTTGATGCCTTCACTCCTACACCAAAATGGCTTTCATGTTTCCATTGCCACGCTGCAAACCCCTTTGGCAGCTGAGGTGTCTTCACCTGATCCAGCTTAGCTCTTCTTATTTTTAAGAATAATATTTGTTTATATAAAATGCTAATGTTTCCCAATACTCCCATGTAACACCTCTCCTCCGCGAGCTGCATTGGCTTCCAGTTGCTCTCCGGGTGAGATTCAAGGTGCTGGTGATGACCTATAAAGCCCTAAATGGCATGGGTCCGGATTACCTACGGGAGCACCTGCTGCCAGCATCAACTTCCCTTCGTCCTGTGCGCTGCCACAGAGAGGGCCTCCTCAGTGTGCCATCGGTCAGGGATTGCCAGCTGGAAGCCCCCAGGGGGAGAGCATTCTCTGTGGGCGTGCCAGCCCTTTGGAATCAACTGCCTGTTGAGCTCCGGATGGGTCCCGACCTTCGCTCTTTCCGCCATGACCTGAAGACTTCGTTGTTTGAACAGGCCGGCCTGGACTAAGGGTTTGGGTTTATTTTTAACTATTTATTGTTAGGGCTAAATTAATTTAATTTCACTTTTAACTTTTGTATGTAGTATTTTATTGCCCTGTACACCGCCCTGAGTCCTTTGGGAGAAGGGTGGTATAGAAATTTAATAAATAAATAAATAAATAAATAAATAAATAAATAATAAAAATAGCTTTTTTTTTGCAGGGAGTCTTCCCATCCAGCTGACTTACAGCTTTATCCAGGAAAACGTCCGCTTCAGTCATTCCCACACCAGGAGTAAAATATATGGATTCCCAATACATTATACATCATCTCTAATCATTTAAGCTGAATGTGTTCAAAAATGCCAGCACACTGTGATACTTCTCCCTTGATTCTCAAGTGTTCTGCTGGAAAATCAGCTTTTACTGCTGTACATCAGCATAATTAGAACAGGGAAGAAACTCTTTTTTTTAACTGTGAATTTCCATTCTGTACAGGTTGTATCATTCCCACTGTTAAGCAAAATTAGGTTTTTGGCAATTTGGAACAATTCTTCATAGTTTTGTAAATTATTCCCTTTCAGCAGCCAGTCCAGCACTCTGTCTTTGTTAGCATGCCATTCAGTACTTTACTATACTTGTAAAACAAATAAGTCAAATTGAATCAGCAGAGAGTGGGACGAGAGGGGACTGAAAGTACCAAGCATCAATCATTTTCATCACAAAAATCTGTGCAATTCTTTTTTAAAAAGAGGACCCTTTGCAATGAATTAACTGGGGATTGGCAGATGAAGCCTTATTTAGTGGCAAGTCAACATGACAACTGTGGTTAATAGCTTGAAAGAAATGACAAACCTGATCAGAAATTTCAGCAGAACTCAACCACATTTAAAGTTTGTCTCACTGTACGCTGTTCTTTTACAGCCAACAATGTCCGATGAATATTGTTTATGTCCCCTGCAACTGTAAGGTACAATCTAGGCAGATTTCACAGTCCTTTACTAAATTCAGTATGAGTGAAGAGCTCTGCACTAAATCGTAATCTAGCTTTCTTGCATACAGAAGCACAAGTAAAAAAAAGTGAAGGTGAAAAATATTAAGATAGCTTGCCTGGTTTGCCCCTCTCTATTTTGCAAGCTATTTACTTGGCTGTGAACTCTACAACTCATATTTAGGTGATCACCTCTGTTTGTTTCTTGTCATTTCTCCAATATTCTTTAGAATGGGCCTGTGATGTTTCTTCCTGACAAACTTACAAGGTAACTCAAGAACATCCAAAACATCACTTTTTTCAGCTCTGTACATTGTATATCTCTTTCACTCCGCATTTCTTTTGTTTATTTAAAAAAAACTGGAGGATTATTTGATATTCTTTAATTTGTAATTCCCCATGTGCCTGAAACTGGTCTCAACTGCATTTATAATTTGTCAGGGCAGCATTGCACAAATATACATAAATTATACCTGGACATACTGACAATGCATTTTAGGCATTGATCCAGCTGTCTGGTTCTAGTATAAATTCTCCCATATACCCTGGAATCAGAGCTATAACCTGTATTTGCACCTATGATACTGAAATAATTAGTTCCTGCTCTCCCTTGGATCTTAATACATCCCTAATTTTTCCAGAAATCCAGAGAACTTGACTAAGAACTTCCAGGTTCTGTGAGTATCTTTGTCCAATGGTTGATGGGCAGTTGTGAAATGGATCAGTGTAACTTTTGTCAGTTTGTAACTTACCATTGGTAAGTTGGAATAAAACCTGCAAAGATTTTAATTGCATTCCTTTAATTTAATACAAAATAATGCAACAGTGGCACATATAAAGTCATTGGGGCTATAGGAAATCTAATTTAACCTACCACAAAACAATGAAGATCAATAGTTTCCATTTGTATGAAGAGAAAGACACTATTCTTCTTTACAATTTTATTGTCAATCAACAGTAAGTTTGTTTTGGTTTGTGAGGGTGCCAAATACTTCCAAATAAATACTCCTCCAAATAAAATTCTAAGAAAAAGAATAATACAGATGATACAGCACCTGGCAACTTGTAACTAGAAAATTGTAACTAGAAAATCAGATTGCAATATCAATGCAAATATAAAGCAATTTGAGCAAATCAGCCTTCAAAAATCCAATCCTTAGATCAAATCATCACACTCAATGTTTTGAATCAATGCTTTTGAACTGGTTTGAAAATTTAATGGACTTTTGTTCCACTGTTAATAAACTGAATATAAAAGTTAAATGAAATTGAATTATAAAGTCAAACTGAATTGCACATTTGATGCAGATCTCAGATAATTTACAAACTCTCAATAAAGATTAGAGGTCAAGCTTTATTTTCCATGTATAAGCCAGTGAACTATGTGTTTTTAACTGCGATTTAACAAGACTTGTGGAAAGTGATAAGGAACAGTAAATGTTCTTTGGTTCTTTGGTAATCAATGCCCAAGCAAAGCGTATCAATGTTTTCTACTCAAGTTTACACTTGGAATTAAAATTTTCTCTTTTCCGGATTGAATCAGTTTCCTTTTATGATAAAAATCCAATTCTGTTATATTCAGTTCTCCACCCAGGACTTGCTTATTTCATATATTGAGAACTTACCCTGGACTCTCCTCTTGAAATCCAGTACGTATCTTCAACTTATTCCCACCTCCAGGAGAAAAAAATACGAGATTATGTTTTGAAGGTTCTTCTATAAATAAATAAATAAATAAATAAATAAATAAATAAATAAACCCAAACCAAATGTGATGTGAATAGTACTATGTTCCTACAAAGCATACTAGGATGCTTAATTGCCTTCTTGCCTGGAAGAATTGGATGCTGTAATGTGCAACTAGAAGAACAGTCTCTACTGTCTATGGAGATTTTGGTCCATTGTAAATTGTGCCAGCATGCCTTGCAGTTACAATAATATTTGTTCAGACTTCCATCTTCCAATCAGCTACCATTCCTAACTAATTCCATAGATAGTGAGAACAGCAATTAAGGCACTTTGCAATTTCAAGCATTATAGAAAGCTTGTAGCCCTTCCTTCCTTCCTTCCTTCCTTCCTTCCTTCCTTCCTTCCTTCCTTCCTTCCTTCCTTCCTTCCTTCCTTCCTTCCTTCCTTCCTTTTTCTCTCCCTCCCTTCCTTCCTTCCTCCAAAATCATGGGCAACCTCAGTTGGGACAGCATTTTTAACCTTGTCAGATTTTTTTTTTCTGCATAAAGAAGTAGAGACCTCTAGTGGCAGCTTGATTAAACACATATAATTACAGTATCCCCATGGGACTTCTTTCGCACTTCTTTCGGACTTCTTGGGGGGGGGGAAAACCCTTTCCTCATCCATCTAGTTTTCAACAAGGTAAAAAAAAGTGTATCTAAAAAGAAACATTCTTTGTATTATTGGTTCTGCTTGAAAGCATTGTTTACATCATTGCTTTCCATTTATTTCCCTTTTATAAGTCACTTTTCAATTATTCAATCCCTAATGCAGCATTCTAAACATGGATGATGAGAGGCTCCTGTTGATTAAAATTTATCCGTCTACCTTTCTATCTATCTGTAAGAAAATTTCAAACCGATACTTTTTTTTTAAATTTGGAAAGCACAGACAAAAATATATATCATGCTTGATGTTGTTATTTATTTATGGGCAATCAAGATTATGATGATCTATAGAGTTCCCAGAAAGGGCAAGCAGACTGTAAATTACTCCTCTGCAATGGTCTCTGTTAACAAATAGCACTGGCAAATAACTGTGATTAAAAATATCCAGATGTGATATTAGAAATTGCTGATGTAAAAAATACTCACAGCAGGCACATGTTTTATGATGTTTTAGAACATAACATGACACAGAGACTTGATTCTATAAAACTTATTAAACATTCTTGAAATAAGTTACATTGAACTTTTTAAGAAATTATCAGGGTTATATCAAGCTGGATTTTCTGAACTAAATTAGTATTTAGCAAAACAGAAACAGAGCTGGGCAGCCTTTAAGCGAAATTAAGAAATAAATACAGTGGAAATCTATTGAACCATGTTTACTTTCCTAGTGCTAAAATACCTTTTTTAAAATACTGCAACTATAGCAGAAAAGAATATACTTAAATTAACAGAGTTTATCAGCTTCCAATGCAGAGGTCATACTGGCTCATACATCTTTAACTGGGTAAACTCATTTTGGGTATTCGGCAACTGATTGATACTTATGGCCATTTGCAGAATTCCCAGTTACAGGACCATGATTTATGATATTTTTGCATTTACTTCTATCTTCTGGCAAAATAACTCCTCATAGCGAACAAAGGGTTTGCTTAACGACCATCACTGTAGCTTAGGGACTGCTGCAAAAAAGGTTGTAAAATTGGATGTGGTGATGTGGTGATCCACATTATGGCTGTCATGACTTACGACTGAAATTGCAGGCTTAATGATAGTTGTTAAGTTGAGGTCTACCAGTAACAATATTTTGCAGAGAAACATTTTTGGCTTTGAGAAAATGCCATAGAAAGAAAAAGAAAAATACTCCTCAATTTCTGGAAAGGGCATAAGATATTGATTTTAAAGTCCCATTCAACCAATCAGAATAGGGCTGGAAGGAAGCTTAGAGGTCTTCTGGTCCAACTCCTTGCTCATGCAGAAGACCCTATACCATTCTAGACAAGTGTCTGTCCAGTCTCTTCTTAAAGGCTCCAATGATGGACCACCCACAACTTCTGAAGGCAAACAGTTCCACTGGTTAATTGTCTTCACTGTTGGAAAGTTTCTCCTTAATTCCAAGTTGCTTCTCTCCTTGATTAGTTTCCATCCATTGTTTTTTGTCCTGCCGTTTGGTGCTTTGGAAAATAAGTTGGCCCCCCTCCTCTTTGTGTCAGCCTCTCAAATACTGGAATACTGCCATCATGTCACCCCTAGTCTTTCTTTTCTGTAGACTAGCCATACTAGTCTAGAGTAGCCATCAGTGAAAGCATCTCTATGCTCATCTTCCCTGGGACCCCTTCCCTCCAGGAACTAGAGAGTAGTTTTCTGATTTTCGTGCACCATTTGTACTTGTTAGACTGCACTGGTTAGACCAGGGGTCTGGCAACCCTGAAAACTTTAAGACTTGTGGACTTCTGCTCCCAGAATTCTTCAGCCAGCTATGCTGACCAAGGAATTCTGGGAGCTGAGGTTCACAAGTCTTAAAGTTGTCAAGGTTGCAGACCCCCGGGTTAGACTCACTAAACTGCATGACACTTATTTTGGCCATGCCCTAAGGGAGAATTCACTGGAGAAATCAATCATGCTTGTAAAATTTAGTGATAAAAGGAAACCAGGGAAAGAACACAGTGGCTGGACACCACCAAAGCTGACACCAGCCAGAGCGTAGAAAAACTCCAAGAAGTAGTGCAATATTGGATGATGTAGAGAGACCTGGCCAATATTGGATGAAGTGGAGAGAATCACCAAGAGTCAGATATGAATGAGTGGATGACATCATCATCACCACCACCACGATCTTTATCCTCATCATCCTGCACCTGGAACTGTGGTACCCATTTCTGAGTATCATTCAGTAAAATGGAGATGGAAGAGCTAAAAATGTTCACCAGAGAGCTACCAGGTTGAAAAGTGATCTGGAAATTGAGCTTTAGGAGGAAAGGTTAAAGGAACTGGGCAAACGAAAAGGCTACCAGGCTGTCATGTGGAAAAGGAGGCAAAGATGTTCTTTGTTGAAATTGAGAACAGGATGAGAACAAACAAAACATAATTAAAAGAAAGGATACTAGGAGACACTTGAAGCTCTTAAGCAGAAAGAAATTATCATGGGAAATTATGGAACACAATAATTTCTAATAGGCCCCTATGACTTTGCATAGTAACTTGGAAATGAAATTAATGATGTTTATTTGGAACTGGGTGTCGGTTGGGCAAAATCCAATCAGCTGAGAGGGTACCATTTCTCAAGAATGTCTACATCTTTTTTTTTAAATCTTTCTTCTAAATTACTCGCCTGCTCTCTCAGCTTTGTGTCATCTGCAAACTTTCTAAGTGCTCCCATAATTCCTTTATCTAAATCATTGATTAAAAACATTGAATTGCAGAAAGGCCAGAACAGAGACCTGTGGCACTCTACTCAGTACTTTGCTCTAAGCTAAAGCAAAACCATTTGAGGCCATTGGATGTAGTCATTCAGCCAGCTGAGACTCTGTCTAATATAGTATTACCGTATTACACAGATCTCTTCTAGATTTTCCTCTTGCCTTTCCAAGTTAACTCCTTGGTCTGTCATTGGGCAAGAATTGACTTTGTAGGGAACCATATTATTATTTGATGTATATTTAACGTATGTTCTACCTTTATTTACCGATTATATAATATTTATATGCAATCCACATGGCGAGGTTTGGGGCAACTTGCAATATTTTGAAAATCATAAGATTAAAACATAAAAGCAGGGGTTTTTTTTCTCATAGAACACTCAGAATGGCGTTCCGGCACCCTTTTTTGCACAAGAAAAAAAAAAGCTTTTGAAAGCCAATAGGAATTGCTGCTGACTGTGCCAAAAGGCAAGTTGGCAGAAACTTTGCATCCCTCCCTGCTGCCCAAATACACCATCTCAACTACGTAAGTAAGAGAGCACAAGGAGTGGGAGTTGGGTTCTGTGGAGTCCATGTGCACTCCTTCCTTGTGCTCACCCATGTCAGCCAGGCTGGTGGCCTACCTGGTGCTGGACCTGCACCACCGTCACCTTGCCCTGCGCTCCTAAGTAGCCACCCTGCATCACCTGGCCTGCTCCACCGCCCGCTCCTCGCAGCCCCACCATATAGAGTGGGCCCCGCTGCTCCCACAGCACCAGCCCTGGGGGGCAGCTCACCAGCAACACTCCTCACACACATGACCACAGCAGCGCCGCCCCTCTCCACCCCCCTGCCTCCTGCGCCCACCAAGATGAGAGTTCCGGCACTTTTTTTTTTAGAAAAAAAAGCACTGCTAGGATGTAATCTACACATCTAGTCCTGAAGTCAAATTGATTTTAATCAGCTAAATCTTCTTACACTCTATTTGTCCTAAATTGCATTTCCTTTATTTCTTCAGTAAAACAGCATTGACCAGCTGGAATAAAATTCCTATCAGACAAAAGAACAATACAGAATAATATTATGCTTCTCACCATCACCCATCCTCAACCTACCGTTTCTCATCCCTTTTGATCAACCTTCTCTAACATGCCCAAATAATTCTTTTGTGTAATTTTTGGAATCTCTCTCAAACTTAAATATCATATATTTCATAGAAAGGAAATACCATATTTCCCATAGAAATATCCTTTGAATAGTGACAATTCAAATAATTATTTTAGGAGATTCATTATCACACTAATTCAGATGTAACTGAATTATCATGCCATTTTGAAAAATTACACAGACTGGAAAAATAAACTTAGAGGACTTTGAATTTAATGGTCCTTAAAAGGAAAGCAGAATGGAAAAGAGCTAGTTAAGTACATGAAATATTTTTTCCTCACTTTCGATCTAGTTGCATTATGTTTCTGGTAGGATCAAGGATAACTTTAGCCCAGTTCAAGTGTGAGGGAATGTAGTCTGGATTCTCAGGAGGGAGGAGTGCAGTCCAGAGAAGTGAGATCTCAGTTCAGTTAGCTTGTGTGGAAGAAAGAGGGTAAAGACAGTTCCTCCCTAATAGTTCCCAGAGTATATGCTTTATATTTGCTTTAGTTTGTCGAGATTCTGTCTATGAGTGAGGAACAATAAAGAAATCTGCTTTGGAAGAATTATAGCATGTCTTTCTTGGATTTTTTGAGCCTGACAGCAAGAAAGAAGTGTAAGAATTTCTTATTAGATATTGTATCCCCTTAAATTAGTCTCAGTATGCTAAGAATTTCAGCACAGGTATCTAATAGGTGCCACAGCAATGTCACATAGGGGTAGTCTCCGAATTACAACAGTTCATTTAGTGACCATTTAAAGTTACAACAGCAATGAAAAAAGTAACTTGTGACCTTTTTTCACACTTACAACCATTGCCACATCCCCATGGCCACGTCATCAAAATTCGGACGCTTGGCAACTGACTCATATTTATGAAGGTTGCAACTGTCCCAGGGTCATGTGATCATCTTTTGCAACTTTCTGACGAGCAAAGTCAATGGGGAAGCCAGATTCACTTAACAACTTTGCGATTCACTGAATGACTGTGGCAAGAAAGGTAAAAAAAATGGAGCAAAACTGACTTAACATCTGTCTCACTTAGCAACAAAAGTTTTAGGCTCATTTGTGGTCATAAGTTGAGGGCTACCTGTATGTCACAATGTGGTCACAAAATAATACCAATATGTGTAATTTGACCACATTTTTTAAAAAAAATTACCCTGTGGTAAGATGGGCAGCCCATAAATTTAATAATTTTTTTTTTTTTTAAAAAGTGAATCCAGTGAGCAAAGAATAAAAAGGAAAACAAATTTTTAAATTTTTACAGAGCCTTGGTGGAGCAGTGGGCTAATGCCTCCTTAAGTAACACCAGCTGCCTGCAATTAGTGCAGGTTCGCATCCCACCAGGCTCAAGGTTGACTCAGCCTTCCATCCTTCCTAGGTAGGTAAAATGAGGACCCAGATTGTTGGGGGCAATTAAACTGACTTTGTAATAATGCCGCTTGGGGTGTGTGTGAAAGCCCTAATAAGCAGGCATATACATAGAATGAAGGCTACTGCTAAGCTTGTAAGCCGCCCTGAGTCTTCGGAGAAGGGTGGGATATAGATGGAATAAAAATAAATAAAAAAAATAAATTGAACAATATGGATATTTGATTCTTTGATTCTTCCATTTGCGGATAACTGGAAACCCCTTGCATATTTTTTACCAGAAATGCAAAAAAAATGCAGTTATGACATGTGGTTTTGATTATCAGGAAAAATGGATAAAGAAAAAACTGAGCTTTTAAAAATCATATAGTAAGAGATAATTTTTAAACTGTAATTATATTTGCTGCAAAGGAAACTGAAAGCTTCTTATTTTTATTTCTTTTTTTTCCTTTCATTACTTTTCCTTTTTTCTTCTTCCTTTGCTTCTTTTACTTTTCATTAGTTTGTGTTGGTTTTTATGCTCTTTGTGAAACCTTTAATAAAAATTCATAAAAAAGATAGATGATGTTTATATCTCACCGGTACAAAAGGTGAGATATAAAACCAATGAATAAATAGTAAATTAAAATTCATCAAGCTTTGCTCTAAAAATCAGCAGAAACAGGACCTTTACAAATGTCAGTATAAGAGTGCCTTTTTATTTCAGATAAATTATAATAGGATAGAAATGATATATCTAAAGTTAGAAGACTTGAATAAAATGTTTATTAGCAGCAGCCGCCTTTAGCTCCTTCTGAGAGTTAAAATGTTGTTTTTATTTATCAACCATATATAGTCACTCATCTCATGAGTGTGATTTTAGGTGATGTACAATAAAAAACAACAATTAAAATAAAACTTTAAAAACAATTAAACAACTAAAACATAAATACAAATAAAATGCAGGAGAATGTCTTCAAGATCTTGTATATGCTATAACCGTTTCATGGGCACCCCATTTCCACGTCATTCCCAAACCTGCTGATACAACCAAATTTTAAGGGATTTCTGGAAAATCAGGATGGTTGGGGTCAATCTCCACTTGGAAAGTTAAAGTTCCACAGGGTGGGTGCCACAAAAAAGGTTCACCTCCTGAGTCCCATCAGATGGAACCCATAACTTTCTCCTCCTGCCAGACCTGATGGGATAGGTGGATATAATTGGGATGAGATAGTCCCTCAAATTTTGGGAGTAGATAGGAAGAGAAAAATGGGATCTAGAAGGTAGGGATGAAATATATTGACTATGAAGAGGTTAAATGGCATATACTTCTTTCTGCATTGCTTCCAAAAATGATTTCTACAGGGATACTTTTAGATCTGTGATTCATGTCATGGAGAAGGCAAATTAGATATCTTCATTTAAGATATACATAATCTAATATTTCTCTCCAAAGCCCATTCTGAGTTGCTTAAGTGTATTGTTGAGCATCAGTGAATTCCTAGCAAAATTCTAGGGAAACATCTTGCTTTGGCTCCATGTTGCAATGGGAAATTTGCTAGGACTCAAGCTGATAACATTTATATTATGGGAAAAACAGGGAGGGAGAAAGTGGTATTCCCACAGCACTGTTGAGGCATAAGAGTAAAACACTTTGTGCATAATGTGCTACCATGAAATCTGCATGCTGCAATACTTTAGCAAAACCAAAATGTTTGTCATGTCTGTTCTACAGGTAGTTACATACTGAGAAAGTGAGCATTATGGTAGTAGTAATGGCTTAGAGACTAAACCAGAAGGCATAATGCAGAAAGCTTAAGGATTAAGCTTGCTTTCTTGTCAGAATTTCGTGTACTGTACATGAGGCAGGCCATGAATGACACAGTTTTGGAACAGTCATTTTTTAAACAACTGATTGGGGTAACTTCTTTCTTCCACAAATCAAGACTTTGTACCTGTGAACTCTAAGATGAACGGTTCACCATATGAATCTGATAAAACTGCCAACAGTTTTGGACATTTGATGGTCAATCTAATGGGCCAGGCAGATATTCTTAGGAAGAGATGGTTCTGCAAATAACCAAAATAATCAGGATTATGGGAGAGGAGAGGGCTCACAATGGCTCAGTGGATAAAGACACTGGGCTTGTCAACTTGAGTGTGGACAGCTCAGGTTTGAGACCCGAGCTCTGCGCAATGGGTGAGCTCTCGTTCCTTGCTCCAGCTCCTGCCCACCTAGCTGTTCAAAAGCATGCCCATACTAGGTTAATAAATACCACTTTGGTGGGAAGGTAACCATGTTCTGTGTCCCTTTGCCATGTAGCCATGCTGGCCACATGATCACAGAAATTGTCTTCAGACAATTCTGATTCCCTCGGCCAAGAAATGGAGATGAGCCCCGTGCCCTAGAATCGAACATCACAGACAGGAAAATCTTTATTTTCACTTATGGGAGAGGTGGTAAAATGGAGCTTAGGCGCACCTTGGGCTATACTGCAGTTAGTTAAATGTTAACTTCATTTCATATGTTATCCAAAAATATCTCAGAAATTCTGAATGTTTTGTTCCACAATTCCATTTTTAAATGTATAAAACATCCCTCCTTGCAGCATGCTAAACTGCCTCTATATTTCTCATCCACCATTATAATTCTCCTCATTCTTAATCATCGTTGAGGTGTGTGGCCTGAATATGATTTCTTCCCTGGCCCCATGTACTCCATAGCCAGGTAATTAACCTTTGTCCAGGATTAGAGACATGAGAAATGTTGTGCTCCATGATCTTTCTGCTAGTATCATTTGTTATGTGGAATTTTTGCAAGGTTTCGGAACTGCAACTTGAATTCTAATAACAGTTGCAATCATATTTGCTGTACACAATATCATGTTCTATATTTCAACCTTATAGATGGCACAACGGTAGCATCTTTCTTTCTTTCTTTCTTTCTTTCTTTCTTTCTTTCTTTCTTTCTTTCTTTCTTTCTTTCTTTCTTTCTTTCTTTCACATACTCTATTTTTTGATCAAAGCTGAACCAAGCAAGATCATAAGAAACAGGAAAGAATGTACTTTTCTTCTTCAATACCTGGAATCCAAATTCAGGTATTTAGTAAAGGCAGAGAAAACTATTAGAAGAGGAAAATACAGTAGTGCTCAACTTACAACTACAATAGAATCCAAAATTTCTATTGCTATTGTTAAGAGAGTCCTGCCTCATTTTACAACCTTTCTTGATACCATTATTAAGTGAATCACATCAGTTGTTAAGTTAGTTACCGGGTTGATAAATGAATCTGATTTCCCCATTGACTTTGCTTGTCAGAAGGTTCCAAGGACCCTAGGACAGTAGAACCGTCATAAATATGAACCAGTTACCAAGCATCCAAATTTTGATCATGTGACCATGGGGATGCTGCAATAGTCATAACTGTGAAAAACGAACAAAAGTCATTTTTTTCAGTTCTGTTGTAACTTCAAATAGTCAGTAAAAATAAGGCTGTAAATCAAGGACTACTTGTAATGATTTTTCATTTAAAAACAGGGACCTTCTCAATAAACCTTTGTTGGGAAAGATAACCTGAAGTCCTCCAGATTTCTGAATTTCAGTTTCCACCAAGTCAACCATCGTGATGACTGGCAAAGATATGCAGAACAGCCGGAGCACTTGACAAGATTTCTTATGAGCAGTTCCTCCCTCAAATCATGGATCTCTGTCGCCTTTGTCTCCATAGCTGCTTAAGTGACATTTTTTATTCAATGTAGGCACTTCTAAAGGTACAATTTGCTTTAAAAGGCCACCACATTTTATATGCATCTTTATGAACATTTTGAGCAAAGAATTAACCACATTTTTTTATCTTGTATACTAATCTATTATAACGTCAAGGTTACTATGATAATTCATCCATTCAGTTTTCACATGGAAAAAACAAACAAACTATGGGATATTTGACTTTGTGTCTCACATACAGCTCTAATGTTCCTTTGTGGGCTTCTGTGCAAGTACCATTATGCTGACTGAATCAAAGGAGTTGTTGCATCAGAATGAATATTTTAATACTAGACAACCAGTGTCCCATGGGTCATTGTTTCAGACATATTTCCTTACCTGGACAAAGAAACAGGCAGGCAAAAAGGAAGTGAGAGCGGAAGCTACTTCTGACTTCCTGCTGGCTTGCCCATTGAGTTTTTTTTATAGGACCCTGGCAAGGAATATCAGAAATCTCCCTTCCCTTCCTCTTCCCCTTCCATTCACAGCAGGCAGGTAAGTGGGCGGGAGCAAGGAATTGCAAGACTGGTTGAGAAGCTGTCACAAAATGTTGATAATGATGATCATATGATTGCAGCAGCAGCCAGTAGCATTAAAGTAGTCACATTTTTTTCAAATTTGATTGCTTTGGGAGTCATGGGTCCTGGATTTGGGGCATATTCTTTATATTAGTCCATTTGGGATGCCTTGGTTCAAAACTTGTTGCCCTGTGATGCACTTGTTGCCCTGTGACACAGTTAAAGGTCGTGGGAATGAGAATTTTAGTAGTATACAGAATATACATTTAATGTAATATAGAGACAATTTGATGTAGAGATTAATGTGTTGGAGTGGAACGTAGGAGGCTGTGAGTTTTAGTCCTCCCTTATGCAGATGGGTGATTTTGAGCCAGCCATTCTGTCTCAGTCCAACTCACCTTACAGAGATATTGTTGTGAGGAAAATAGAATGCAAGAATATTTGGTTGATACTTTCAGTGGATCAAAATGTGTGAGTGTGTGTGTGTGTGTGTTAATGATAATGTTAGAATTAGAACATCTTATTCAGTAACATGCGTATGTGAGTACAATGAGCACAACAAAGCTTCTTAAGATTATCTATAAAGGCCACTTTACTCATGTTGGCAAAGGTCAGACAAAACTCTGTTTTATGCTCTGTTATTATGTGAATTCTCCAATCCATACAAAGCAGTGTGTTCCTTTTCAGACTGAACTAATCAGGTTTTGGTGCCTCATCCACTTTATGTGCATCTGTTTTATTTAGAAATGGATTATATTGTTTACTAGTAATTGGAACACCAACCTTGTTTTCTGGTCCATAAATTTAGCCATTACTTCCAGTTAGTGCTTGAAATCCTTTAAGTACCAGTGTAAACGAGAACTAGTCTATAGCTTCTGCAATGTAGTATTTACATTTTTAGACCAGATTATGGACATTTTAGCAGCTTGCCATATGGCAGTTATGCTATCTTCGGCAATAACAAAACCTATTTAAAAGGGTGAAATTATGGGTTATGTTACTGAAGTAGCATTTAGAAGGAGAAAGGTTGAAAATCATTCCAATTCAGCACTTTTCACAATACAGGTAATCCTTGCTTTATAACTAATTGAGCCCAGAATTACATAGTAAGCTATTGAGATCCTAAACTGAGGCTTCATGTGACTGGACCTGATCTTTCAACAGTTTTGGGGGCAGTCATTAAGTAAATGTGGTGGCCATCAAGCAAATCAAGTTTTCTCAGTGGGTGTTTTTGCTCTAAATAAAAAATAAATGCCAGTAACAGGCAAAAAACATTGAAGATTGCAATCAAATGTCTACAGGGTACTGCAAACAGCCATAAAGATGAACCAGCTGCCAAGCACTTAAAATGTGATCATGTGACCATGGCCTGAGTGTGGTGTGTATGTGTGTGTGTGTGTGTGTGTGTGTGTGTATGATAATTTTAAAAACAGGGTGTAAAGAACTTTTGGTAAGACCCATCATAACTTCAAACAGTTCTTAATTCTAGGACTACTTGTGTAGGGACGCAGTGGCTCAGTGGGTTAGGACGCTGAGCTTGTCGATCAGATGGTCGGCAGTTTGGCGGGTCGAATCCCGAGTGCCCGCGTAGCAGAGTGAGCGCCTGTTACTCGTTCCAGCTTCTGCCAACCTAGCAGTTCGAAAGCACGTAAAAAAAAGCAAGTAGAAAAATAGAGACCACTATGGTGGGAAGGTAACAGCATTCCGTGCGCCTTTGGGGTCTAGTCATGCCGGCCACATGACCACGGAGATATCCTCGGACAAGTGCTGGCTCTTCAGCTTTGAAACAGAGATGAGCACCGGCCCCTAGAGTCGGAAACAACTAGCACACATGTGCGGGGGAACCTTTACCTTTACCTTTACCTTACTTGTGTAGACTTTATGGGACAATCTAAGAAGCTGGAGGCATTGTCACATTCTTCTCCAGTTTATGAACAACTATTTTTCTCTGCAGTTTTCAGGTTCAAAGTACTACGTTGGCTTTTCCATCATTGAAATAAAAATTAGCAGAACTTAACGCTGTATTCTGGGATATGGTTTTTAGTGGCCTGTTCTGGCTGCTGTTCTGTTGGAATTAGCCAGACATTGGAGTAAGGAAAAGGCAAAAGGAAGTTTGCTTTTGGCTTTGAGGGACAGTTGTGCTGTCATGAGGCGTCATAAACTGGTGGGGAGATGTTAAAAAAAAACAGTCCCATTGGTCCACATTGGTTTACATGTGTCGTGGACTACAGCCTTGGGGAAACACCAATGTCCTCAGTTGCTGGGGACATGCTGCTGATCTAACCTAAAAATGGGAGAGAGAAAAAAGGAGAGGAGAAAAAAAAAGTCTGTGCATGCAGGAAACAAAATAGCTGGAGACAAACCTGGACAGAAAAGTTAAGGATGGAACCTTGGTACTCAGTCCAATCAGCCATCAGTAGACACATGGAAATAAACCACAATTACATACCACACAAAAGAGACAATAAAAAGCTAAGAAGGAAAACAAAAAGATCAGAAGACATCCTCTCCAGCACCAGCACCCAGATAACCAAGGATTAACACCAAACAAGCAAGCAAGCAAGCAGAAAGCAATCTAATTAAGGGACTACCAAGGAGAAAACCACATTCCCATCAAAACTGTCAGGGCAAGCTTCTGTATACTCACTCACCATACTCACTCATTGCTGATGTGATGTCGGGCAATGAAATGTCTGTAAGCAAACAACCAAGCTCAGAGAGCACCAAGATGTTCACAGTTCAACCCTGAGCTACATAGACTTTCTTCTATTAGAAGTGAAATGTGAACAACAGTTGTTTGTTCCTGGTCAGAAAGGGAGAAGAAAGGTCCAAGAGAGGCTTCCCTTGAAGAAGAGAAGTAAAGATCTAGACTAGAGGAATTACAGCTCCACCCAAGACTCAAGAAGGAGGGACCTCGCTAGGTGCAGATGGTGGCTTCATTCAAGTTCCAAGAGGGAAGGAGATCAGTTGTCAACAGAGAAGCCCTGGTTCGTGGGGAGCTCTTCCCGCAACAAAAACTCTGCCAGCAGTTGATTGGTTCCAGAAGGAGGTCAAGCCATGATGAGCACACTACAGTAAATTATGCCCCTTTTTGTTTTCTTTCTCTTTTTCTTCAGCCCAGAAACAGGAAAGAGAGAGAAAGCGGAAGGATAATCCCTAGGAAGGGGACTTAGGAAGAAACTTGACACTGGGTGAATACCAGTAGTGTGTTGTACATACTTGTTATAAATATCTGCTGTAAACAATGTCACTGTATATAGTAAAAAAGCATAAAAGTCTCCTCTGTCTTGTTTTCCTGTGTCAATTGTCAGCTATGCAAAACAGCACACATCCCTGATTAAAAAAGCAGACAGAGATTAAAAGAAACATTTGCCATACAAAACCAACTATGATAAGTGAAAAGAAATACAAGTGCAAACAAAGTGAAAGCATAAATGATCTTAAAAGCATTTTTTTAAAAAAAGATAAAAGGAAGAAAGGTTTGAAAAGCAAAAGAGTGGGAAAAAAGCATAAACACTACTATCTTCTGGTAAAAGATAATATAAAATAAAATAATGCCTTCGGATTATGCTCTTCTCTTTTATTGGAGAAATTCCAATTCATTTGATTGGCGTTCTTTTTGTCTGCTTTGCTACACCTACTATTGAAAAATATTTTCTCCTTCCTGAAGCTTCAAGACGGTGCACCAGATTTACTTACCATTCTGTTTGATTTAAACATTAATTCTTAATTAAATTAACCTGGTTCAATAAGTTATCTCCCTGCAGTTGTCAGATTCATTGAAATGTACTATTAAAGGATATTTTTTACATAGCCTGCTTGTTCCTTTGTACCTTTAAAAGAAGATCAGCAACCATTTCAGGTTCCAGGCTCCCATCTTCCACTGAATGAATGAATGAATGGACCACAATGGCAGAATATCTCCATATCACATGAAATTTTGCCACTCTTACTTATATGGCAAGATCTTATATGATTGCAAAATCTTATGCATTCTCATCTGTGGTTTCTGTGTTTTGGCAAACCTATATGAAAACTCAGGAAATGCAAGGATATGCAAACTGCCCAGAGTGACTTAGGACAGTGAGATGGGCAACATATACATTTGATAAAGAAACACACAAACAGACAAACAAATAAATGCAATTGAAAGGTATTTGATTATCTCACAAGATTACAATAATTTTGTTATTTTTACAATATATGTTTAATTTTAGGCTTTAGCAGAAGGAATAGAGCCCTCGCAAGTACTGACCTAAAACAATGTCTCTGACCTAAAATGTGTGTGTCTGTGTGTGTCTCTGTGTGTGCATGCGCGCATTAGAAAAATTGGTTTTTCAGTTTCAGGAATGTACTAAAAGTGGTCCTCAACTGATGACTGGTTATTTAGCAACTACTGAAAGTTATGATGAGCCCTCCAAATGTTACTTACAACACAATTTTGAAATACTGACATCAAGAACACACATACACAGGGTTACATGGCAGCATTTGAAACACTTGGACAGTAGCCCACTTTTACCGTCATTTGCAGTGCCTTGCGGTCACCTCACTGTGATTTATGACCGTTTTACCAATTTTACTTTACTTTTACAAAAACAGCTTCAAAGCGAATAACAGGTTCTCTGAACAACTGTGGTGTTCACTTAACAACCACACTGTTTGCTTTACAACTGCCACATTCATTTAATGTCCACTGCAAAAAAGGTCATAAAATTGAATTGATCCACTTGACTACCTATATATACCTACAACCACAATTGCAGGACTCAATTACAGTTTTAATAGGAGGACAACCTCTGAAGCCTTTAGGGAAAAAGCTTTCCACTTTTAACTGATTAAGATCTTGTCAATTTCAGGGAGCAGCGTAAGTTAGCTCAAAGATACTAGCCAAGTTCCACACAGTGGAACATGTTAACTTGCAGTTAGCACTTATTAGGGAAAAGCTGTGCCATAGAGAAAAGCTTCTCAGGAAAAGATAGCTTGAAATACACAAACATCCAGACAAAAGTTTGTTTTTCCCCCCAAAATTATTATGAGGTGAGTATAGGAAAAATATGAAATATATTAGTCATTAAATATGTAAGAGGATTTTTTTTAATTATTGTACATTAAATTCTTTCTGCAATAATCATTTTAATTCAATTCAGTTCAGTTGCTGTTTTCTCTCATTCCAGAGTGCTAGACAGAAACAAAGGCTTTAATTTACAAGAATGTAGATATTGAATAGATATTAGAAAATATTTCTGAACAGTAAGAGCATTTGACAATGCCACCATAACTCGAAGGAGGTGAAGGGCACATGTTCACCGCAGAGGGTAGATAGCTATTTGGGAGCAGGAGACAATGGTCTAAATAAGCTTGTGCAAATCTATAATTCCAAATAAATTTGATTTAAATGTAAAGTAAAGCAATTCAATATATACCTAATTCAATAATTAACTGTATAAATTAAAATTAAATAACAATTAAATAGTATATATAATATGTTCTACCTCTCTCTCTCTCTCTCTCTCTCTCTCTCTCTCTCTCTCTCTCTCTCTCTCTCTCTCTCTCTCTCTCTCTCTCCTTTCTCACAAAGGAGAAAGAAAAACTTCCGAAGTCAACAAGTAGACTGTTTATCGCAGTCTTTTTTCTTGAACAAGTGACTTAAGTTTTTGCTATTCTTTCTGAATGTTCTCTTTTCGTCCTCCTACCGGTCAGAGAATGCCGACTGGTGGTCCCCAGGGGGAGGGCGTTCTCTGTGGGTGCGCCTGACCTGTGGAACCGTTTACCAGTTGAGCTCCGGATGGCTCCCGACCTTTGCTCCTTCCGACGTGATCTAAAAACCTATTTGTTTGAACAAGCTGGCCTGGTCTGATGGGTTTGGGTTTTAATTATTGTTTCTAAATGATTTATTTATTGTATTTGGACACTATGGTTTAATCTGTTTTTAATTTTTGTATTTTGGTATTTTGGTATTTATTGCCCTGTTCACCGCCCTAAGTCCTTCGGGAGAAGGGCGGTATACAAATTAAATTAAATAAATAAATAAATACTGTCTCAGTCACACACACAAAACTAACAGCTCTTTATGTAACCGAGCTGCAGGCTTCACAGAAGTGAAATGACCTTCAGATCTCCCCAGATATTTATATTTTTCATCCTGGATCTTTTCCCAAACTGGTTTTGTATTCTCATATGACTCTTTCATGTTCATAGCATGGCCAGATACACAGATAGTGTTTTATTTGGATTTTGAAGAAGAACAGCTTTCAAGTACACTTCTGAGGCATCAACGGACAAGTCCCACTTATTTACATAGTATTTATGACCAAGAATCTCCATAATCAAACAAGCATCTATATTGTAAGCTCTGGCACCAGATTGACAAGGAATTGTTCTCCACAAGTCCAGACCTGAATAGCCTGGCCCATTTGCTCTTTTGTCATGCCTTCTATCTTTATCTTGATGCAGGGGTGTCAAACTCACAATGTCACACAATGTGTCGTGACGTATCGTGACTTTTTTTCCATTGCTGGCAATGAGGTGGGTGCAATTTTGGCATGGCACATCCAGCCCGTGGGCTGGCAGTTTGACACACCTGTCAATAACAATTAGATTTTGCTGAAGGATTTTAACAAATATACTACTACAGGTGGACCTTATGACCACAATTAAGCCCAAATTTTCTGTTGTCAATTGAGTCATTTGTTAAGTGAATTTTGCCCCATTTTATAACCATTTTGGCCTCAGTTATTCAGTTGTTACTGTTACTGCAGTTGTTAAGTTAGCAACCCAGTTGTTAAGTGTTTAGCTTCCCCATTGACTTTGCATATCTGAAGACAGAAGATCACAAAAGGTAATCACTTGATCTTGGGACACAGCAACAGACACAAATATGAACCAGTTGCCAAGCATCTGAATTTTGACCACATGATCATGGGGATACTGGAAAGGTTTGTAACTTTGAAAAAATGGTCATAAATCACTTTTTTCAGTGCTGTTGTAACTTTGAATAGTCACTAAAAGAACTGTTGTAAGTCGAGGACTACCCATATTGCTAAAATATAGTACCTTTATGTCATTAATTCAACAGAATAAAGAAGATGGGGTCACACGAAAACTAGAGAGCCAGTTTGATCTGGTGCTTAAAGCACCAGGCTAGAACCCAGGAAATTGTAAGTTTTAATCCCACTTTAGACATGAAAGACTTTATTTTTATTTTATTTCTGCCTTTTTTTTGTTCTGGCTGTACCCACTTTCAGGTATAACACACACATACCTCAAGATTCTTCACAAAGTCTAAGTTGCCTATAGCCTAAACATTGATATGTCCTTGCTGTAGCTGAATTGAATTCACTGGTATTTAAATGCACCTAAGAGGTGACATCATGAATGCAAGCTGCCTTCCTCCTGGCCTTAGACTTTTGGTGATCACATATAATAATAGAACCTTATTATATGATGACCTCTAGTGAAAGGAAGTGGGATGCGGTGGCTCAGTGGGTTAGGACGCTGAGCTTGTTGATCAGATGGTCGGCAGTTTGGTGGGTCGAATCCCGAGTGCTGCGTAACAGAGTGAGCGCCTGTTACTCGTCCCAGCTTCTGCCAACTTAGCAGTTCAAAAGCACATAAAAATGCAAGTAGAAAAATAGGGACCACTACGGTGGGAAGGTAACAGCGTTCCATGTGCCTTTGGGGTCTAGTCATGCCGGCCACATGACCATGGAGACATCCTCGGACAAGCGCTGGCTCTTCGGCTTTGAAACGGAGATGAGCACCAGCCCCTAGAGTCGGAAATGACTAGCACGCATGTGCGGGGAACCTTTAATGAAAGGAAGCAGTAATGTAGATGACCATGGACTAAAAAAAGAGTACAAAAATAAAACAGTGAAGAAGCGGAGATTCATATTTGATTTTTCCAGTGAGATGTGCTACATTTCCACCTCCTAAACTTCAGTTGTTGTTGTTGTTGTTGTTATATTATTATTATTATTATTATTATTATTATTATTATTATTATTATTATTATTATTATTATTATTATTTATTATTATTATTATTATTATTATTATTATTATTATTATATAAAACTTTTATTCATAAAACATGAAACTCAGTCAACTGAATACTCAAATTGACTGGCACTAATTGTTGACACGGCTTGCTGCCAGCATCCTAGGTATCAACCAAGATTTTTATTATTATTATTATTATTATTATTATTATTATTATTATTATTATTATTATTATTATTATTATGGAGTTCATTTTTATGCTATGAATTAATGCTTACTTAGGCGTTAATTAAATTAAATGAATACTGAAAATTGAATAAAGACTGTATTTTGAGAAGAGCAATTTGAATTGACAGGGAGGGGAACATATTAGCGTGAATTTCCATTTCTAGTAGATATACCAGGAGGTAAATTGTAGCTTCTGAGATGGTGCCAAATAAATACTCATGAGATGAGATTCTCACCAGCCTAATTTACACCAGCATATTAATAAATACAGTGATTATTCACATTCCACGCCTTCCCATACATGCTTCCCACATTGTGGTTATACAATGTCACAGACATTGTAGCTAGTAAATGCTGCATGCACCAAGTTTTTCTAGTGCATTAAAAAATATAATTCAAGTTTTTGTGAAGCAAGCTGCAGTTTTGAAGAACATATGCAACTGCAGCTAAAAGAGAAGGGTACAAAGTGAATCATGTACAAGCCATGGAACTGAAGTGGCAGTTTCTTAATTGTGCCCTCAGCCTCCCTATCTTTGGGAAATGTTCAATAAGAGAAATTATTTGATAAGATGCCTTTGAATGTAGCAATGGAGGCCATTCCTTTATTTTCCTGCATCAAACCTATTTGCTCTTTTAGCTATTCTCTATACCCATAGCCATTCTTTTTGTTAATTTGGTTTTCCAAGATGAAATATTATGTTATCCTTGTCTCCTGTTAAAGATGGGAATGTATGTCCCTTCTCCTTAAAACAGAAACACATTTTGTCCATGACATTCTTTCCTTGTAGCATGGAATAAAGGCCCTATTCCAGTTAAATCCTCTTTTGGGGATATTATACCATTGTCATGATAGTAAAAGCAGGGATTGAGGCATTTTTTGATCGCTGTGCATGGCTTATTTTGACATACAGAGGGAGAAGATGTCCTCATGATTGTATTCACATATTGTTAAAATGATAGAATGAGTGGGAATGTTGTTGTTGTTGTTAGTTGCGAAGTCGTGTCCGACCCATCGCAACCCTATGGACAATGTTCCTCCAGGCCTTCCTGTCCTCTACCATCTTCTGGAGTCCATTTAAGCTCACACCTACTGCTTCAGTGACTCCATCCAGCCACCTCATTCTCTGTCGTCCCCTTCTTCTATTGTCCTCAATCTTTCCCAGCATTAGGCTCTTCTCCAGTGAATCCTTCCTTCTCATTAGGTGGCCAAAGTATTTGAGTTTTAGCTTCAGGATCTGGCCTTCTAAAGAGCAGTCAGGGTTGATCTCCTCTAGGACTGACCGGTTTGATCGCCTTGCAGTCCAAGGGACTCACAGGAGTCTTCTCCAGCACCATAGTTCAAAGGCTTCAATTCTTTGGCACTCAGCCTTTCTTATGGTCCAGCTTTCACTGCCATACATTGCAACTGGGAAGACCATCGCCTTGACTATACACACTTTTGTTGACAGGGTGATGGGAATACAAATAATTAAATATCCAGCTTCTTTGTTGTGTGGATCTTTTTTTTTCAAACTAAACACAAGCTTGGAAATTCATTTAATACGTGTGTGTGCAAGATAGGCACAATTCATGTAACTCAGTGTGCTTGATATTATGCCAATGTTAATGCAATTGTGTCTCTCCAGCAGAACAACTTTGCATAAAATGCTCACTTTGTATTAGTCAGAGTTATAAAAGATCTCTGAAAAGACTTACTTTAAGAGTAAGTTAGTTAGTTCCATATTAAGGATAAAGAAAGTGATGGGGAAAAAAGTCTGATGCTAGCCTGCACTCTTCTAGTCTAGCCAGTGTTGCAGAATTCTTTTGATACGTGTGTACCAATGCTAGATTCATATGTAAGACTTGGATTTTCAGAGCAATCCTCCCTATTCTGGAGAATGGTTGTCAAAAATGAAAGAATTATTCTGAGATCTAGAAATCAAAGGGTGATTTTATGAAGCCATTAGTCCTAAAGAAATGTTAAAATGAGCTTAAATCCAAGTTAAATATGTGTAGTTTGTAAAAGGAGACAAGCTTTATCCCTTCAAGACATACTGTGTTCTAATCTGGCTTCCCATCTAAAGTCAGTTATCTTTCTTTTCCTTGTACACTCATAATATCATCCTTCTAGGATGCCTCATTGTTTTGTGGCTTAAAGCCAGTCAAGATATGTTCCTGTCTTTGTCTTCTATGCTGCTAATTCTACCACTCCAACCTGCCAAGACCAACAACTTAGCGTTCACCTATATATTCTGTTTCAGCTACTGTTTTCAGGCTCCAAAAATGAAGAAAGACAGAGAGTTACTTCCAAGCAGTTTCCTCTATTGTTTCTCAGTTGTAGACGGAATCTTGCCAATAGCACTAGCACTAGCACTTATATACCACTTCATAGTGCTTTACAGCCCTCTGTTAAGTGGTTTACAGAGTCACCATATTGCCCCCAACAATGGGTCCTCATTTTATCAGCCTTGGAAGCTGGTCAGTATTGAACTCCTGGCTGTGGGCAGAGTTAGCCTGCAATACTTGCCTTATTAAACACATATTCTGAGAACTTCTAGAGAAGTGCTGACTTGATCCTCTTCCTCCCAACCAAACCATCTGAACTATGCTGAGTCATATTCCCCTGCAATGCACTCCCTCTCTCTCCTGGGAATCAGGACTACCTTCCACATCCCTATATTCTTAGACAAAGCACTATGCTGAGTCATATCCCCCTGCAATGCACTCCCTCTCTCTCCTGGGAATCAGGACTACCTTCCACATCCCTATATTCTTAGACAAAGCACTATGCTGAGTCATATTCCCCTGCAATGCACTCCCTCTCTCTCCTGGGAATCAGGACTACCTTCCACATCCCTATATTCTTAGACAAAGCAAAGGAACCTCTCTTAGCCAAACTAAGGTGACAGCAATAGCAGTAGCACTTAGAGTTATATACTGTACCATAGAGCTTTACAGCACTTTCTGAGTGATTTACAAGGTCAGCATATTGCCCCCCAACAATCTGGATCCTCATTTTGTTAACATTGGAAGGCTAGAAGGCTGAGTCAACCTTGAGCTGGTCAGAATCAAACTATTGGCTGTGGGCAGAGTTAGCCTGCAATACTGCACTCAAACCACCATGGCTCCTAAGGAAAGTACTTGCCTTATTAAAAACATATTCTGAGAACTTCTAGGGAAGAGCTGGCTTGATCCTCTTCCTCCCAACCAAACTGTCTGAATTATGCTGACTCACGTTCCCCTGGATTCCCCTCCTGGGAATCAGGACTATCTGCCACATCCCTATATCCTTAGACAAAACAAAGGAACCTCTCAGAGCCACAGATCATTCCTTGTTCCCAATTTTTCCTTTCTGTGAAAGAAAAAGAAGGCTTTTTCTGACTGTAGAGTTAAAATGCTGTCTATCCGTCTTTGAATCGTTGGAAAATTATACCAACATAAATTCTACTGTTCCCATTGACAATTCCCTTCCTACCTCTATTGCCTGTAATTACTGACTGCCCTTCCAGGGCAAAACCTAATAGATTTTACACACCTTGAGGCTGCTCTTAGATACTGTTGGAATAAAGTGAAAAACTGAATTTTTAACATCTGTATAGCTAAAGAAGACCCGAATGCGCCTCATTTGTGAGCTGGGGAATGAGATTTATTTATATGGTTGTTTATTTAATTAGAAAACCTCTATGTTGCTGCAATCAAAATGACTCTTGGTAGTTTACAGTATACAGTATTTGAAACAAGAATGAAAACTTCCACAGTCAAGAGAAAACAATCTCAATCCCCATAATAATAACAACCACATACAACCTCACGTCAAAAATATTAAGAAAACGGGATACAAAGATAACAGAAGAGAAATACAGAGGGCAAAAAGAAAACAAGAGAGTATTTAGCAGAAACTTAAGAAAAGGGCCTACAAAATAGAGTAACTCAGTTTTCAATATTTTCTGGAGAGCTAGTAAGAAGCAGGCCAGCTTGATCTCTGTCAGGAGACTGTTCCAAACCACTGATATTGCCACAGAAAAGAATATCACCTCCAGTCTCTCACTGAAGAGACTGAAAAATGTGGGTCATTAATTAATTTGTCCCTAGATGTTCTAATGCAGGGGTGTCAAACTGCCGGCCCGTGAGCCGGATGTGTCACACAGAAGCCACACCCACCCCATCGCTGCCAATGGCAAAACTGTCCCGATTCATTGCACGACGTCACGTGATGTCACGAGTTTGACATGTCTGTTCTACTGGGTCAGGGTGACCCTACTTGGTGCAGGCAGTAGTGTAGGCATGAAGAGATGAGTCATGAGAAATAGCAGGGGGGAGAAATGTTGTTGGGCAATAGATACAATAGGTAGTAAATTGGATGTTTTTAAAACAAACAAACATTTCCTGCTTTTGATATTCCCCCCAAAAATTACATAAATACTTTAATTATGCAAGTTTGATATGTGTTAATTATTAAAACAGCCTTTTAATTGTGTGAGATTATTGTATATGTGCAATTGGAGTACCCATCGTAAAATGGCTATTTTTTAAAGATCTCTTAGTGAGTATTTGTTTAATATTTATTTATTTACTGCAATTTATTTACTGCAATCCCAAAAGATATCTGAGTGGTTTAAAAATGTGCTTACATCAAAGAGGTTAAAAACAATCAAGCTGCATAATTATAACTAAATTATAAATATGCACTAGGAGGTGGCTTAAAATTTGAAGCATGTTTCTGGAACATGTCTGTTAATAACATGAAAACCTGGTAAAATGATATTAGAAGTAGAATTAGGTAAGAATGTTTGTATGGGCTAAAGATTAATATATATATATATTCTCCTGGCAGCAGATTTGTTCTTTTTCAAAGCCAGCATAGTCATACCATACCAAACCATTTTCCTCAGGAGTTAGAAATCCAAACCATTTTGGAAATATGGTGACTTGTGCTCTTACATCTTTTTTCTTTTCCTATTAAAATGTAGAATCATTTCCCACATGGTTGTTCCATGAAGTGCTGCAAAGGAAAAGCAATATCTGTAAATATGACGTTCATCAATAGCAATAACACTTAGACTTATATACTGCTGTTTAGTGCTTTACAGCACTCACTAAGTGCTTTACAGAGTCAGCATATTGCCTCCAACAATCTGGATCCTCATTTTACCAACCTTGGAAGGATGGAGGGCTTAGTCAACTTTGAGCCAGTCAGGATCGAACTCCTGGTTGTGGGCAGAGTTAGCCTGCAATACTGCACTCTAACCACTGCACCACCACCCCAGACAATGGCCCAACACTTGAATTAGATTCGTGCAGATTAAGATGAAATATTATCCTCAAAGTTAAGAATCAGATTATTTCCAATTCAATCTATAAAGATTCCTGATCCTTCAGCTCCCCTTTTTAGCAAGTAGATAAATTTGTACAAACGCTGGTAGAAACGTTTCTTCAGAGGAATGAACATTTATGGAAGGAAGCAAAAAGGTCTGAGTAGAAAAGTATGCTTCTCCTCACTACAGTATGTTGTGTGGGAGTGAGTTGGTTGGGTATGTGAGGAAAAACATTTTTAAAAAGCTGAATGCAATAAGAATGGGATGTTTTAAAAGGATCTGTAATCAAACAAAGAGAGAGCCAAGAATGAATATGCTTTCAATACAAAAGTGAGTGCTCAAGATGAAGTTTGTTAAGCTGGTCATACAAACACACAACAATAAATGAAGAGTGAATGGATTGTGAGGAAGGAAAACTGGAAAGTCATGGTTGGATAGAACCGAAGACCTGAAAAGGGGATAGGTATAAAGCTTGAAGAACAAAAGCCTTTGTATGAAGTAGTATATGCACATGGTAGAAATAAGGTTATGTAACAGTGTTTTTTTTCCAAACTGCAACTTTAAGATATGTAGATTGCAACACCCAAAATACTCCAGCCAGAATTTAAAATCTAAGAAAGAGGAGATCAGAATTTGGTTCAATGTATGTGTATGAACATACTGTTTATGGAATGGAATCTTCCCAAAGAGGCTAAAATTTGAAATATCTACAGGCTGAAACCAGATTGGTCTATGACAGGGGTGTCAAACTGCCACCCCGCAGGCTGGACTCTTCATCCCAAAACCGTGCCCAATCCATTGCCGGCAATGGGGGAAAGGCTCCAAAACATTGTGCAACATCACGTAATGTTGCGAGTTTGACATGTCTGGGAGTCCTAGGGGGTTGAAATTTTTGAAAGGATTTATAGCAATGCAGCTTTTAAACAAAGACATTCCTCATAGCTCAGGCATACTATCATCTAAACCCAGTTTTTCACTTTTATGACAGAAAAAAACAAGAGAAAAGGGAATGAAAAACATAGAGTCTACTATCTTTAGTAACTACTAAATATGCCAACTCATACTACTCATGTTTTCCTTTCCTTTGACATTTCTGTCTTTTGTGCATTCAATCATTCTGGTCCCCAGTAAAAGAAATCTCAATGTAATTTAGAGGTACAGTAGTTTAAACATACTTGCACTTAAAAATTCCCAGACAACCCTGTGACCCATTAGGTCATCCTTTGAGACAAAAGTAGTACAGTCTGATGTGACCAGAATGAACATTAAATTTTAGACTGATCATATTTTTCTAACCAATGCAAAATGGCTCCGTGATCATCTAAGAAGAATATATATCATAAATAGAAAAATAATTATAGTGGCGTATGAGCTTCAATAATAAGTTGATTCCTTAAATGAAAGTGGAATCACTCCTTAAAGAAAGGAATTATTTTAAATCCAGCTGAACTCCTGCTTCCTATATAAAACAAGCCATAATGGATAAAGGGCTAGCAACTAAATGGTTGGGAAAATTCAACCAAGCATCATGAAGCCTTAAAGTTAGAAGTCATCTGAAAATCAGACTAGACAAGGTCCTGCAGATTCTTTCAGATTGAACAAAAAAAAAGCTGTAAAGTAAGTTGTTATGAATTTGATCAATGTTGCCTTCAGAATGTTTAGCCACATGCTTCAATGAGCTATTAAATGTTCTATATGATTTCTAGCCAAGAGAGATCTCAGAAGGCCACTCAGCAAAGCTCCAGCAGTGGCAATAGTAGAAGAGAAAAAAAATATTTTTGCCTCCATCACCTTCACAAACTAAGCTTATTAATAAACTCTCAGTAGACTTCAATCAAATTTGAGAGGAAACATCGGTCATCTGCATTCCAGTAATCTCCCAGTTTGTTTCATAGCCTTTAGCTGAATTGTCCATGAAAGATTTGCCAGTAACATCCATGAGAAAAAGCTTAGAAGCTCATTCAAGGCTGGACCACAACCAGTTTGATTTGCAAGCCATTTACAACCCACTGTAAAACTGACCTTCCTTTCCTCCACTTTATCCTCTTTAATTGAATTTGCAAACCTTTTTCAAGAGCTTGTTACTGCTGGCTGAGTGAGTGTGAAATGACAGCTGGAAGGTGATGGGGTATAACCAGTGGTTAGACTCTCCAATAAAATACAAAGCTTAAGTGAAACATACTGGACTGCCTTTTTCACTTGACACACAGGCAGAAGATAGAAGAAAAATTCTGGTACTCCAAATGCAAAGCAATAATTTTGGGGTCCTTGCTTTACATCAATGATGTTTTGCATCTGCTGCCATATTATCATTTTCCAAATGCAATTTTATTATGCAAACTAATAAAGCAATATAATTTCAACTGATGGAAATATATCCTATAGCAAACATGAATTACAGCCTTATGTAGTAGACTTCAGTGTGAAACCCTGGGGAATTCTATCTATGTTTGCAGGGAAGGTTGTAATAGTAGCTCTTAGTAAGACAGGCTTTGCATGAAAAAAGATTCCATGTTCTATCCCAAGAAAAAAATCTCAGCAGGCTATAATACTGTAACAGGGTTTGCAAAGATCTCCTTGAGTTTCCAGAAATCTATTGTCTGTAGGAGTAGAAACTAAAAATACTCAAGAAATCAATTGTCTGACTCAATGTAAGGAAACTACAAACTCGTACATCAGCTATCTCTCACATTAAATCTGTGTTTTCCATAGCTGCCAGTTTCATGACCATGAAGGAGTTGGATGCTTTGGCCAAGCATTCATGTTTTGATATTTCTAAAACGAACTCCATTTCTGTCTCTACAGGAATACTCACTTCAGTTCATTATCTTGAAGATTAACTCAGTCACTGAAGTCTTAATTCAAGAACACTTATTGTTACTTCAATAGCACCTAACTATCTATCTTTGGAAAAAGTCTAGAATATCTACAACTAGAATCTCTAATACAGCAATGAAATTGCCACTGGTAACACATAAACTTCATTTTGAGAAAAGTGAATTATTTTCAGGCTGAATACATTCAGCACACAATTAAATTATTAGTATTATATTTCCAATACACCTGTAACATTTATCCATAAAATGTTAAACAAATTTTAATAGAAGGTCAAGTTTTTCTTAAGGCAATTGGTTATTCTCAGTGATTAATATCCCTCAAAGTAACCTTCTGTGTCCATTTTGAAGAGTAGTTATCATGCTAATTTGATTTGTAATGGTCCACAGGCCTGATAACTTTATTATGATCAAAAAATAAATCATGTCATGGCTACCAACATTGAGACCTATTCACTGAATAGGTCAAATCTTCTGAAATACAAAATCATGACAGTAAAGCACTTTGCTTTATTTTGGATAAAGAGTTGCATAGATTTACAACTTGTTGTCATGCCCTTGGAGTCTGACACAATTGCAGTGCAGGTTGCTCAAGACATTGACTTGGACCCCCAGCAATTCCTCCTGTGCTGTTGTGCTAAACTCCAGCATCTGACTTGTGGTACTTGGTATCTAGTTATTTACAGTCATGGATTATGACAAACCATGACCACGTCTTGCCCTTGATTTGTCATTATAAATCTTTAGTTTGACTTTGGACTGCTTGACTTCGAAATTTGCCTTGCCCAGCTATTTTTTTTACAATTAATTGCTTTTTTCTGCTGCCTTGCCATTAGGATTTGCAGAATAAAAAGGAATAGGATGTGACTAATTTAGTAAAAAGAAGGACTACAGGTGACATGATAGCAGTGTTCCAATATTTGAGGTGCTGCCGCAAGATCAACCTATTTTCCAAAGAACTAGAAGGCAAGACAAGAAATAATGGATGGAAACTAAGAAGAGAAGCAACTTAGAAATAAGAAATTTCATGAGAACAATTAACCAGCAGAATGGCTTGCCTTCAGAAGTTGTGGGTGCTCCAACACTGGAGGCTTTTAAGAAGTGACTGAACAGTCATTTATCTGAAATGGTATAGGGTCTCCTGCTTGAGCAGGGGCCTGGACTAGAAGACCCCCAAAGTTCCTTCCAACTCTTATTGTGTTATTAACCTCTTCCCCTTAGAAACTCTATCTGACTTCTGAAGGCATGTGTCATGGTTTCGATAGATGAGTCCGGTAAAAAGAACAGTTTACTTAAAGAACATATTTATTTGGCAAGATAGTATCGGCATGATCAAAGGTGAACCCAAGACTGAATTTTTCCCTGAAGGTTACAATGTTACAAAGTTGAACTTCCCACCCCAGTAATGTTTCATAAATCACAATCCCCAATTAACTACTTGCGCGGGCTTTCTAACGGAATCTTTAGCCCACCAAAATGCAACCAGTAATGACCTTGGTTCCCAGAGAACAATTTATTGTTTTGACTAAGCTAAAAAACACCCGTCCCCCTCCCAATTCTCTGGCAACCGAAAACGAAGGGAAAATATCTTCAGCCAAATTCGTTTGTAGAGTTGACAGCATGCTAAAATAGGCAGGACATGAAAATACTCCTCTCTTAACAATGATAATTGGGACCAGAATTTCTGTCACTAAGCAGTGTGACCTTAAACTGTAATACTGGTATTGCATGAATGCATTCTTAAACAGTTACAATCCCTGCAGTCTCCATTCCTGTCATTAAGCAAAGGTCGCAAGTTATTAAGCTAGGATATCTTGCAGCTTCCTGCTGGCTTCCCATAAACAAAGTCAATGGGGAAACCAGCAGGAATTTGCAAGTTCCAGCAATTTGCAAGCAGGCCAGAGGGTAGGCAGATAGCTGCAGCTGAGTGAAGGAGAATTTCCTACTGCTACAAACAGCGGGTATTGCAGGCACGCAAGCTCTATGTAGTATAAGATTCCAGGTTCCTCAGTAAAAAAAAAAAAAAGCACAGGAGCATGGGCAGCCTATAGGAGTAACTTGTGACCTTCCCTGCCAATTTCCCCATTGACTTTGCTTATGAGAAGCTGGCAGGCAAAATCACAAATGGTGATCACATAACCATGGGATGCTGCATAGCAAGTGTGAGCCATTATACTGTTTGTTATACAAAGGAATCATGAGAGAGTCACACTTATATGTCATTTCCTATGAAAACTGGGCGTTTTGCACTCTGCTAATGTTGACAGACTGAAACTCATCGTGTATATAAGAAACACTGCCAGGTTTTGTGCCACTGGCACAGTTGTTAGAGGTCAGAGGGTACTGTCAACAGATGATTTTATTAAATTACATGTTTGTATAACTATTTTATTTTATTTTATTATTATTTTATTTTATTATTTTTTGACTGTCCTGGAAGTACTCATCCATTTTTTTTGTCGTCATCTGGTCTAGAACTGAAATTAAATAGTGAATATAAAAAATCCTTATCTTACTCCCACTAGATTTTTTTAATGATTATTTTAATAAAAACAAACAGGAAGAAGGCATATTGCAAAGTTAAACAGCAACCTCTCACTTTATGTTTGTTTGCAGAAAGGTGGGCAGGTAAACTAGCGTCCATTAAACCTGTGCAGAGTTACTTACCCTTTGCCTTCAAGCATCCTCTTATCAGACTACCTGGACCTGTTGGGAGGTCCAGACATGATCTCTGCCATGGAAAGTCAAGTCTTGGTAGAAAGCCCTTTTGCACTTGTACAGGAACATCTTTCCCTGCCTGGATCAAAGTAGGGCAGACATTCTAATCCAGCACTTCAAAGACCAGCACTCCTTTGGTTTCAAGTGGCCATTCAGTAACAGTGTTGCCAAAACTGCTGCGCTCCTTTGAAGCTCTGTCTACATGATGCCTATATCTGCTCTGAATATATATATGCAGCAATCAGCAATATGAGTATCTTCACAGCCCTTGAGAAATGCCTTCTCCCCCCACCCAACACGTAAAAGTCTTCAGAGCTTCAGCACTGACATGATCTACCACGGTGCTTAATAGAGAGTGCTAGAGACAATGGGCTCCACCTTGTGAAAACATCAAGGCATGGCAAGTGGTTTCAGTGCATACACTGTGCCAACCCATGGACCACTGAAGCGCAGAGAAGTAGCTGAAGAAAAGCAGCAGGACACTTCAGATGTTCCATATAAAAATACCTTGCGGTGCTTTCCCACGGGGTGATGCAATGAATCATCTTCAAGTTAAATCGCCCCATGAAAGCTTTGCAGGAGCCTCCTTCACATGACATTTTTAACATTCTCTTTGGAGGTTTCAAAGTCAAAAGCCTATGCATCCTGGAGCAGAGTGAAGGAGGGGAGGTACACAAAAGCCTCTTTTAAAGCTGGCTGAACCTGCAACGGGATTGAAAAAATGTGTAAACAATGTTCTTTCAGGTAGCTACTGAAGCAATATTTAAGGCAATAGTAATTAAGGAACAATAGGTGTGAATAGGCACTATTTTTTTAAAAAAAAATATGCATCAGCTGAGAGCACAGAGTGTAACATTCTCCTCAATTGCAAGTATAAGCAAACAGCACAAGCATTCGGGAGTAAATGTAGGTTAGTTGTTAAATATTGTTGACAAAGCAACGCTTCCCAGAAATGTGACATCAAATTCCCAAGGTAATTTTGGCTTGGCATCATATTTCTGGAAAAAGAGAAAGGGAGAGAGAATGCATGTATACCAATTGAAACCAGTGACCAAAATCCTTAATAGCAAACTGTGAGCCTTTCCTAAAGCATATGGTGCTATCAGCCATTCTTCTTGCAAGATGTTTGTTCCCTGTTCTCAGTCTATTACCCTGCACACTCTGTTGCCTCTGTTTTAAAGGTGGGGTCAACCTTTTCTCCAAAGCACCTGAAGGCAGGACAAGAAGCATTGGGTGGAAACTAATCAAGGAAAGAAGCAACCTAGAATTCAGGAGAAGTTTCCTGGCAGTTAATGCAATCAATCAGTGGAATGATTTGCCTCTGGAAGTTGTGGGTGCTCCATCATTGGGGGCTTTTAAGAAGACACTGAACAGTGACTTGTCTGGAATGGTATAGGGTATCCTGTTGAGCAGGGGGTTGGACTAGAAGACCTCCAAGGTGCCTTCCAACTCTGTTACTCACTTGCTTTGCTATTCTTAGACAGTGTCAAAATAAGTGGAAAAAATAGTACTTAAATTCTGGGATTTTTAATGATAACTTAAGGCTCTTATGCTTGAGGACTGAAGATGAGATGAAGGCAATGTCATGGGGGCACAGCAGAAAAAAAAAAGAAGTTTCCAGGGCATGTTTGTGTTGTGGTTTGGTTTGCTTAGTAAGCTTAAGTCTGCCAAAGAGAATGTTGAACCACGTGCAACCTTTTTCTTTCTTCTCTCAATGAACACATCTAGTTTACAGCACAGAAATACTTTCCATCAGTCCAGGAGCTGGTTTGGGAGGGAGCTACCTACATTTGCAATTGCTATTCTGCTAGGCAATGGAAAAAAAAAATAGAGGCTGTGCCTGCAAGAGAAGCAGACTTGGGCAGAAATCACATTTTTTGGTGCAAGTGACCTGTAGCTCTTCTGCGATCAGCTCTCTGACCCTGCATTTAATAGGGTGCAGATCCACTGTGGGACATGGCAGCTCAAAATGTTTCTTTTTTCCTGTCAAAAAGAAAGTGTGGTGGGGAGAGATTCTTTAGCTACTATTAGACTGTTGTACTGCATGGGGAGAAGTAGGGCCTTTTTTTTGATGCAGCAAGATCTAGCTGCCATGAGGTCACTTATGCCTTTGTGGCTTGTAGACTGGGCTAGTACAATGCACTTTACATGGGCTGCCCTTGAAGAGCGTTTGAAATGAAATGCAGAATGCAGTAATGTGGGGAGTTAATTGTGTCAGCTTTTTGGTGCACGTGACACCATTGCTTCATGAGTTGCATTGGCTCCCTTTGTGCTTCTGGGTGCAGAAGTGATGGTACTTGGGGGGGAAACTTGTGAGAAAAAATGAAGATAACCTGCTAAGTCAGAGGCTCAGAAGGGACTCTTTTTCTCAGGCTGTGAGAGAAAAAGTGGAAGATTTTTTTCTTGCAGACTTGCATGATAATGTAGCTTTCTAATAAAGTAGAATTAGTTTACCTGGTCTTATTCAAGGTGCAGATAATCATCTTTAAAGACTGTCATGACAGTCTCATGCTACTTATGGGACCTTCTCTTACCAATTATTTCTACCCATGCCACCCATTTTATCAGCTAAGGAGTGTCTGTTGGTGGGACCCAGAAGGAGGGCTGTTTTTACCAAGGTGTCAGTCCTGTGGAACATCATTTCATCTAAGAGGAGATTAGCCCCAACCTTGCTGGCATTGCCCAGACCTGGTGCCCCAGATGATGCATGATAGAGCCCCTCTCTAGATTTTATATGTGGTTATTTTATTTTATGATGCTTGGCATCCACATGTTTTTATTTCTACATTAGTAATGTATCTGCTTTATCTTTTTATTGTAAACCACCCAGACTCATGTATGTAAGACAGGCATCTATTTAAGTCAAATCAATATCTAAAGAAGAAGTGATGTTGAATGGCTTCTTTGACATCATGTCTTCAGTCCCGTTGAGTGAGCACTTAGTAGGGTAAACAAAAGACTTGTTTCCTGGTTCTCTTCTCTCCTGCCATTTTGGCCACATCCCCAGCAAACGACTATGTCTAGTCATTTTCCAAGAAGATCAATGGATTGGGCTGTAGCTGTTCTACTGGGGCTACATGGGCAGATTTACCATGAATGGTGGCAGCTAAGAGCCACTTCCCCCTATTTCTTCTTCCCCAACAGTACCTATGGGATGGGAAAACTAGTAGCAGAAAATTGCTTCCAATAACACTACAGAAACACGGACACACATTTCTTGTCATCCCACTAGCAGCTCAGGAATCTCCTTTCAGAATATCTTGACTTTTGTTCCACTAAAATATGATCAGCTTGGAAAGGTCTGATTGAAAAATTTGTTTGAAGTTATTTTTTTTTCCCCTGAGCTCAAAGCCAAATGTATTTCTTCTTTCATATACATTCTACCTTTTGGGGGAAATTATGGATTCAGGCACAATTTTATATGATGTAGAACATAGAATAATAGAGTTGGAGGGGACCTTGGTGGTATTCTATTCCAACCCCCTGCTTGAGCTGGAGATCCTATACCATTTCAGATAAATACTTGTCCAGGCTCTTTTTGAAAGCTTCCAGTCATAGATCACCCACAACTTCTGAAGGCAAGTTATTGCCTTGATTGCTCTCAATTTCTCCTTAGTTCTAGGTTGCTTCTCTCCTGGGTTAGTTTCCATCCATTGTTTCTCATCTTGCCTTTGGTGCTTTGGAAAATGACCAGAGGAGCTTTTGCCCAGGTTCACCTGGTGCACCAGTTGCGGCCCTATCTGGACCGAAATGCCCTACGCACAGTCACTCATGTGCTCGTGACCTCCCGGTTAGACTACTGCAACTGTCTCTACATGGGGCTGCCCTTGAGGACCACTCAGAGGTTTCAGCTGGTACAGAATGCAGCCGTGCGAGTTGTGATGGGAGTCTCCCGATACTCCCATGTAACACCTCTTCTCCGTGAGCTGCATTGGCTTCCAGTTGCCCTCCAGGTGAGATTCAAGGTGCTGGTGATGACCTATAAAGCCCTACATGGCATGGGTCCAGATTATCTTAGGGAGCACCTGCTGCCAGCATCAGCTTCCCATCGTCCTGTGCACTCCCATAGAGAGGGCCTCCTTAGGGTGCCGCCGGTTAGGGAGTGCCGGCGCGTGATCCCCAGAGGGAGGGCATTTTCTGTGGGCGTGCCTGCCCTTTGGAATGATTTACCTGTGGAACTCCGGACCATCCCCGATCTGCGTTCATTTCGCCGGGACCTGAAAACCTGGCTTTTCGATCTATCAGGCCTGGACTGAAGGGGTTTTAGCTTTTTAATATTGTTTTAATTGTTGGGCTTTAATTAATTTAATTAATTTTAATTTTATATTATCTTTTTATATTGTCTTTTATATGCTGCCCTGTAAACCGCCCTGAGTCCTTCGGGAATAGGGCGGTATAGAAAACTAATAAAAAAAATTGACCCCCTCTTCTTTATAGGAGCCCCTCAAATGTTGGAACACTGTTTATCAGTGGTTGATGTCTGCCAAATTCTTTGTTGACTTCTAAATAGTTAACAATCCTACTTTTCCCTTTCCTGTTCAACCAATGATTGCAAGGTTTTTCTACATAATGCTTCCACAGTACTTAATATTTGAGGAATTAGAAAATAAAGTAAATAGGGAGTTATGTTGAACTGCTCTCTGTTGTATGCTCAGGCTGCAAGGTCATTTCTTCACAGTCATAGAGAAAGAAAAAATATTGGAAGCAAGGAAAATGCACACAAGAACAAAATATTGGAAGCAAGGAAAATGCACACAGCAAATAATGGGTTTATTTAATGACTGTGTCATTCACTTAATGACCACTATGTCCACTTAACAGCCACCACAAAAATGGTCTTAAAATTGGACAGTTGTGTGATGACTTATAATTATAGTATTGGGCAGGTGATGCTTTATAACTACCATGTCTACTGAGTGTAACTGCAGGTTCAATTACAGTCAGAAGTAGAGGACTACCTGTATTCCATAACAGTGAGATTATGGAATGAACCTGAACCTACAAAAGTTTTTCCCATAGTTTTTGGAGTATAACGAACTAAAACAGTAAAATGAGGGTTATTTGTTCTCAAACATTCTGCTCAGTGGTGGGATTCAAATATGTGAACAAATGGTTCTCTGTGTGGATGCCACTTCCAGAAGTCCATTCTGGACTTGGGCAACAAAAAAATTAGCTAGTGATTCTGCTGAACTGGTATGAACTAGCTCAGGGGTGTCAAACTCAATTTCATTAAGGGCCGCATCAGCATTTTGGTTGCCCTCAAGGGGCTGGGTGGGTATGGCCAGGGTGGGCGTGGCCTACTGGGTGGGCGTGGCTAGAGTGCATATGGCCTACTGGGTGGGCATGGCCAGCTCTACATCGTTCGCATCAAGGATGCCTATGGGGGCCTGGGCAGGAGTGGGACAGATCTGAGGGTCTCTGGCAGGAGGAGGGTCTCTGGGCCAGGGCCAAGGCAGTGGGGGCCGTTCCCTCACTGTTTCCAGGATGGCTTCGCGGGCCGCATGAAACCACTTCGCGGGCCGGATCTGGCCCCCGGGCCTTGTGTTTGACATGTCTGAACTAGCTGAATCCCACCACTGATTCTGCCTATAAAAAACAATTTTGCTTAAAACTATATACATATGATAGAGATATATGAATAATTTTTAGGCTTTGGGATATAGATTGAATTGATCCTAAATCACCACCATTTGCTGAACATTCTTCAGAAGAGTACATCATCATCATTATCTTAATGATTAATTAATTAATAATCAATGGGGACCACTGATTATAAACCATATTGCTCTCCAACACTGAAACAGTTTCTTAATCCTGATTAAAATATAACATGACTTAACATTTGGAAATTTTCATTTTGTTAGCCAGTACCATCACATTAGAAATTGCTTCTGACAGCCATTCCTGTTTAATTAATTTCAGTATCATGATTAAAGTCATTCATTTTCCTCAAACATTTTCTTTTAATGCTCTTTGAAAAACTTTTCATTTTCAGCTAGTTCCAAAGTTTTCACCTATGGAAACAAAATTATTAATTGTTCATAGTCTCTTCTATTTTTATGAGCGCTAGTTCAGCTTGATTTTTTTTGGGAAAGTGTTTAAAGTGTTAAATGTTGTAGGGTTCACACCAAAGTTATTTCCTAGTGTTAGAAATTATTTTTGAACTGAGAATAGAACCATATTCTATTTATTGTAAATTAAAAATAACTATCTAACACCATGTGGAACTCATGGAACAACAGAAATAGGATTAATGCTTTAAGGGAAAATTTGTAATTGTGAAACTTTATTCAACTTTGTAGTTTTTTTAAAATTATTCATTGATAGGTATAAGCCGAGAAGGCTTTGTAAAAATTGCTCAACCATTGTCCAAATCCAACATGGCATCACAGTGATATTGACATGGTTGAATAACAGATCTGAAGAGGTAAAAACAGCAGACATTTTGTTCATGTCATCTAAGGATGGCAACTATTGTCAGTTCAGTACAAAAACTGGATAGATGTGGATATGGATTTTTGTATGCAAGAAAACAGTAATGAGGAGAGAAGTTCTAATCTGAATGGACCTATTTGAATAATATTAGTTTGGAAGATTCCTTCTTTCAATCAAAATCTACCTTCCGTATCTTAACTCCATTATTCTGTAACCTGAACTTTAGGAGGCTTGATAGCATTTAGATCTTTTTCCTGTGTTATGCTTATAAGACTCAGCCAAGTAAGATTAAGACTTTTGTACTTTGAGATGAAAGCAACAATTTAACCCTAACAAAAAGGTAATTACTTCTTTGAAATTTATATATTTAAATATGAATCATTTGCAATCATCTTGTGTCAGTATACTGCATATATCTCCTAATTAGTAAGATGGAGACAAAGAGCAGGTCTCTAGATTTTAGATCCAAATTTGCAGAGAGTAGTATGTGGCTTGTTTATATTTCTGCCCATTGTTGGATTGTATTTTAGCAGGATTTTTTTGTTTCTATTACTTCTGTTTCTATTACTATTGTTTCTATTAATAATACTTCTAATCAAGGAAAGAACCATCCTAGAACTAAGGAGAAATTAGAACAATTAATCAGTGGAATAGCTTGCCTTGTGGGTGCTCCAACACTGGAGGTTTTTAAGAAGAGATTGGGCAACCATTTGTCTAAAATGGTAGAGGGTTTCCTGCCTGAGCAGGGGGTTGGACTAAATGACCTTCAAGGTCCCTTCCACCTCCAACTCTGTTATTCTTTTATTGTGTTAAAATATATCCTTCTATTATTATCCAGTTATTTCTATTCCTGACATTATTGTACATTTCCTGGGATTGCTTTAGTGATTGAGAAACAAATAAATGAAATCAGTCAAGAGAAGAAAAAAAAACTTTCACTGTGTTTCTGGTATGCTGGCATAGTGCTATCTTTATTAGCAGGGAATGGTGCATGTTGCATAAAAGGTAAAGGTAAAGGTTCCCCTGCACATGCGTGCTAGTCGTGTCTGACTCTAGGCTCATCTCCGTTTCCAAACTGAAGACTCAGCGCTTGTCCGAGGACGTCTCCATGGTCATGTGGCTGGCATGACTAGAAGCCAAAGGTGCATGGAATGCTGTTACCTTCCCACCGTAGTGGTCCCTATTTTTCTAATGCATTTTTATGTGCTTTCAAACTGCTAGGTTGGCAGGAGCTGGGACGAGTAACAAGCGCTCACTCTGTTATGCAACACTTGGGATTTGACCTGCGAAACTGCCGACCTTCTGATCGACAAGCTCAGCGTCCTAACCCACTGAGCCACCACGTCCCTGACCGGATTGTTGCATGGATACGACTAAAGTTTATATTTTATCTACTCTTCGTCTATTTTTCTAAGAAGCATTTTTTGAGACAAAACTGTAATGGCTGGAGAGGTCAATATGTATGGGAACATCTGTTGATGGCCATGGCCTATAGATTGAAAATTTAATTTAAGAGTGTGTGTGTGTGTGTGTGTGTGTGTGTGTGTGTGTGTGTATTGCAAATCTGATCTTTGCAAGTCATTGAGAAATCTATGAATATGAGAAAGAAGTTCATTCTACACTTGTTGATTTACAGAAAGGAGAATTTGGACTTTCTCAGAAAAGAAAATAATGGAAGTAAAATTTCAAATAAATAAATAAATTGAAGTGTGGCTTAAGAGACCATGGGGTGTGTGTGGGGGGGGGAGAGGAGCTTTTGATTGAACTAAGAGTTAAAAGAGACATACTTAAGAAATGGAATATGAGTGTAATCCCCAAGGAAGCATATAAGGAGGTAGCTAATGTCTGCAGAAAAACAACCAGAAAGGCTAAATCGCAAAAGGAAGTCAGGCTTGCAATTAAAGATAAAAACAACAAAAATGTTACTACTAAGAGGAAATAAAAGAACAGACCTGCTTCTTAGGGGAAATGGCAGGATGGTACTAAAATATGAGAAAAGGAAAATACTTAAGTCCTCCTTTGCTTTGGATTCAGCGGTACCCATACAAAGATTTGGGATTTCATATACTGTACCAAGTTTGAAATCAATTCAACTTCGTTAAGCAAATAAGTAGAGATGCTTCCGGTGGGTCACATATGGTTAGGATGCTGAGCTGACTATTGGTATGCTTGTTTTTAAAACCCGGTTGCCCAGTTGTGATGGGGTGAGCTCCAGTTATTTGCTCCAATTCTGCCAACCCAGCAGTTCAAAAGCAGGTGACTGAGAATAGATAGATGGGTACAACTTTGATGGGCAACTTAATGTGGACATGAAAGGAGCCCCCAACTGAGCATCCTCTGGGCAATGGTGATGTCACTGGTGTTATGTACATAGGGGATGTTACACAAATATAAGCCACTGACACCACCAGGTGGCAGGGTGCCCTGCCAGGATTGGCAGGGTAGTCTTTGGTGGGAAATCCAGATATTGGGATTGGTTCCAAGTATACCTGGCTAGGTATATAAGTGGGGCAGTTGCCCCTTTGTTCGCCCAGTCTGTGCTACATCAATAAAGTGTTGGTATGCTGAACCCCGGTGTCCTGAGTCATCCATCTTGGCCATGCAGTCCAGAGCCCATGATATAACACTGGCGACAAGGGTGGGATGCTGTTTCAAATGGAGCTGAAGTCACAAGGAAGGTGGAAAGGCAAATCTTTCCCAAGGAACCTTCCTATTGCTGAAAACGCTCAGAAGCAGGAAAGGCAAATATTCTGAATTTTTTTTCCTAGCGAAGCAGCATTCTAGGACTGATGCAACATGGCTAAGTTCGGAGCGACCAGCGAATTCCATTTCAACATCAATGAACCAGAGCGTTGGGAAGCGCACCTGGGGCAGATCAAAGGGTTCCTGATGATCAACAAGATTACAGAAGACAAAATGAAAGCAGTAGCGCTTTTGTGTCTAAGTGGTCAGGACATGTATGATGTGGCCGTGGGACTGTGCTCACCAACGCCCGTCACAAACGTCTCTTATGCTGATCTCAAAGCGAAGTTAGTTGAGCATTTCATGCCGGCGAGAACCCCTATGTATTGGTGGTATCAATTCATTAGCACAGCCAGCAACCCGGTGAGCCAACTTCGGAGTTCGTCACAGTGCTGAAACAGGCTGCTCGCCTGTGTAAATTCCCAGATCTCGAAGACAGAATCAGAGACCGGGTGGTGTTCGGACTGAGAGACCAGCAGTGCCGACAAAAGATCCTCGCCAAGCCGCCGATGAATCTGCCAGAGGTCTTAGACAAGGTGATGGCTTACGAAGCAGCCAATGACTCAAGCAAACCCACTCACTGCCCAAGTGGCAGCTCAGGTGCGACCATTCATCATGAATGTGCTTCGAGCAGTGGAAGTGGTGACACGGGTGGAGAGGCAGAGGTAGATGCAGTACAGCAAAGACCCAGGAAGCATCCATTGTGGCGGGACAACGATGGAGGTCACCAGAGACACACACTGGCCAGCAAAAGCACAGTGTGCAGTTGCAGCTGCAAGGAACAGAGGGGAGCCATCTCATCCAACCAGAAATGTGCCAGCTGTGGGGGAAATCATCCACGAGTGACTTGTAGGTTCCGATCTGCAAAGTGTCGCTCCTGTGGCAAGATGGGGCACATCGCAGCCGTCTGCCGGAATCGAAGTCAGGATAGCCTGAATGAAGTTCAAGCTTTGGCAATGGCACTCGAAGGTATTGTTTCCCCTCGGCACAAACCCTGGCTCACACCCTCCAACCCTGGACAGAGCAGGTGAACCGTGTCTCCCACAGAGATCCATCAGCTGCTCAAACCTAAAATAACAATACAGGTCCATCTGCAAGGGGTACCTTGCACGATGGAGCTGGACTCCGGTTCTGCAGTCTCAATAATTTCCTACGAGACATTTAAAAGAATTTGCGATCAGAGCAGGCAGAGGGTCCTCTTAAAACCTACCAAATTACAGTTGTCAGATCTCCAGCACACTCCCATTAAAATCAGGGGAAAGGCCCACTATGTTTGTGGGGTTTAAGGAGTTCCAGGGTCCTTTGGACATCTTGGTGACCGATGGGCAGAGTGGGGCTGGATTGGTTTGATGCCCTGGGCATTTGGTTGGGGGGAGTGAATAGCATCCAGCCCAAACATCTTGAATCCATCTGCAATGAATTTGCAGACATATTTGATGACAGGCTGGGAAAGTACATGCCCCCCCATCAAATTTAAACTGAACCCGATGGTTCCTCCCATATGTATCAAGCCCCGGAGAGTTCCATTTGCTCTCAAGCATAAGATTGACAGCAAACTGGACAAGCTGGTAGAACAGGGGGTGTTAGAGCCTGTGGATGGGGGAGACTGGGAAACCCCTATTGTGACACCGCTAAAGGCCAATGGGGAAATTAGAATATGTGCCGATTACAAGGCTATGGTTAACTGAGCCTTAAATCTGCACGCTTACCCAGTCCCGACATTCTGGCAGGTACTCTCCGCTATCCAAGGTGGAGCTTTCTTTGCAAAACTTGATTTGGTGCAGGCGTATCAGTGGCTCATAGTTACTAAAGAAACTGCTGATGCTCAGACAATAGTGACACACAGAGGAACTTTCAGAGATAACCGGTTACAGTTTGGCATTTCAGTAGCTCCTGGCATTTTTCAAGAAGTCATGGAAAGGACTCTGAAAGGCATTCCTGGTGTATGTCCTTATTTTGATGATGTCCTTATTGCTGGGGAATCAGGAGATCTTGGCTGACAGGCTGCAAGCTGTTTTAAGCAGATTTTGTTCTGCTGGGCTTAAACTAAAAAAAGTAAGTGCAGTATTGGTGTGGCTTCCACTGAGTTCTTAGGGTTCAGGATTGATGCCAAGGGAATTCACCCCACTGACTCTAAGGTAAAAGCAATTAAGTTGGCTCCAACCCCAACAAATAAAGCTGAATTGCAAGCTTTTGGGGGATTACTTAACTTCTATCACACGTTTTTACCTCACAAAGCAGCAATTGCAGAACCTTTACACAGACTGCTTGATAAGAAAACCCCATGGAAATGGACTGAGGTCCATGAACAGAGTTTTATAAATCTCAAACAACTTTTATCCAGTGACTCAACAATCACCCATTTTATAGAAAACAAGCCCATTTGCATAGTGTGTGATGCATCCCCTTATGGGGTGGACACTGTATTAAGTCACATAGAAAACAATGGAGAGCAAAGGCCCATTGCCTACTAGTCCCAGACACTGACAAAGGCAGAAAGGAATTATGCACAAATTGACAAGGAAGCCCTGGCAATTGTGTCAGGAGTCAAAAAATTCCATGATTACCTGTATGGCAGGGAGTTCACCATTTTTACTGATCACAAACCATTGTTGGGTTTGTTCACAACTGATAAACAAACACCACAAATTCTATCTCCAAGAATGCTGAGGTGTTCCATTTTTCTATCCGCCTATGCTTGCAAACTGGTCCATAAACCGGGGAGGGACATGGGCCATGCAGATGCATTAAGCAGATTACCATTAATGAACACTGATCCTGACCCAGCACCAGTGGAGCAGATCCTACTCATCCAAGATCTTACTGACTGTCCCCTCCAGGTGAAAGATATTGCTGCTGGTACTGAGGTACTGAGCAGGGTCATCTCATTTGTAGCATCTGGGTGGCAGGAAAAAACCCAGGACTGGTATTCCAGGCATATTTCATGAGGAGGCATGAGTTGTCTTCTCATAAAAGATGCCTGTTGTGGGGTAGTAGGGTTATTATCCAAGAGAAATTGAGGGAAAGGGTCTTGCAGTCACTGCACGAGGGTCATCCAGGCATTGTCAGGATGAAGGCATTGGCTAGGAGCTACTTATGGTGGCCTGGTCTTGACAAAGCCATAGAGGAGCAGGTAGCGGGGTGCTACACTTGTCAGAGATCAAGGCCAGAACAGCTACAGGCTCCCATTCACAAATGGGAAGCAACACACACCCCATGGTCTAGGTTGCATATTGACTACGCAGGCCCTTTCCAGGGACAATTGTTCCTAGTAGTAGTTGACAGTCACTCTAAGTGGTTAGAAGTAGTACCAGTTCCTAGCATGACCACTGCAAAGACAGTTCAAGTGCTCCGGGGACTATTTGCCACTCATGGGTTGCCTGATGTGTTGGTCTCCAATAATGGCCCACAATTCACATCTGCTGATTTCCAGGCATTCACCAGGGCCAACTTGATTAGGCAGGTCACATCGGCGCCTTTCCACCCGTCATCTAAAGGTATGGCAGAACACATGGTGAAAACAACAAAGGACGCATTGAGGCGCATCATCAGTGGAGACTGCCATCAAAGATTGGCTCAGTTTCTGTTGGCACAACATATCACACCATGCACTGCAACAGGCAAGAGTCCTGCTGAGTTACATTGGGGTCGGCGCCTGATTACTAAGTTGGACAGACTTCACCCTGACAGAGTGGCAGCACAAGAGGATCAACCCCAAATGGTCACCTCCAGAGAACTTCACATAGGTAAAATGGTTTGGGCCCGGAACTATGGTCATGGGCATCCCTGGATTCAGGAGGTGGTAGTCGACAAAACGGGGCCTGTATCATACATTGTAGAAGTAGAGGAGGGTCGCGAGGTGAGAAGACACATTGACCAGTTGAGAAAGAGAGACCCTGAAAAACCACAAACTGTGATTCCAGAGCAGCACAATGACATAGGGCTGGACAGGGCTCAGAATCTGGACCCTGCTGGTGACCCAATTGATGGCACAATTGCAGACCCGGTTGACCAAAACACAGGACAAACAGTGAAACGGCCAGCAAGAATTCATAGGCCACTGGTGTACCTCAAGGACTATGTAAGGTCTTGAGGACTAGGGGGTTATGTGTTAAAGCAAGCTCCACACTGCAGGTGTTTTGTTCCATTAGTATGTTCATTGTTTACATTGTTGTTGTTTTTGGTATGGGGGAAGGGGTGTTATGTACATAGGAGATGTTGCACAGATATAAGCCACTGACACCACCAGCTGGCAGGGTGCCCTGCTCAGATTGGCAGGGTAGTCTTTGGCAGGAAATCCAGATATTGGGATTGGTTCCAAGTATACCTGGCTAGGTATATAAGTGGGGCAGTTGCCCCTTTGTTCACCCAGTCTGTGCTACATCAATAAAGTGTTGGTATGCTGAACCCCGGTGTCCTGAGTCATCCATCTTGGCCATGCGGTCCAGAGCCTACGATATAACAACTGGCTAATCCTCAAAACCTGGAAGTTTTTCAGTGTTCCTAACATGAATGTATGTATGTATTTCTATAATGCCACACTGTAACATTTTTTTTAAAAAAAATCATAAGACATTTGAATTAAAAATTAGCACAGAATATAAGCTTTTAACTGAAAATATGTTGAAGGTCTTCCTATCCTTTCTTTGACTTGTCCTTGTGCAAATGGATTTTCAGCACTCATTAGTACAAAGGCTAAATACTCAAACAGGCTGAATATTATGCTGACTTCAAGATTTCTTTAACAAAATTTACTCCAGACATTGATAAAATATGAAAGCTCATGCATCCCATTAAGATTTATAATCAATATATTAGCTGTAGAGGAAAATACAGGATATTATTACAACTTGCTTTACTTCAGTGTTCCTTTTTCCCTTTTTCCTTTTTTAAAAATTCTGTTCAACTTTCAAAATGTTGGAAATAAATTATGTACAAGGAATCCAGTCTTTGTCCATCAGTGATACAACTCTCCCAAACAACAAAGTAAGGCCAAATGTGGTTTGTGGAGGTTGCTAGCAGAAAAAAAAAATGAGTTCAAAAATGGACAAATCTGGCTTGGGGCTATGGAAGAAAGAATCCATAAAATTATATCCCAATGAAACCTTATGAGAAAGAATGGGTGTTTAAAGTTTCGAATCTTGCAGAAATGTCTAAGATTTCTGCTTACTTTGAAAGATCATTCACAGGAGAGATATATTTCAGTTTGGAGGAGATGGATAAATTATATTCAAAACAAATATGGGACTAAAAAGTACCACTTAGCTTATGAGTAGATTTTAGTGGGATATTGTTATTGGTACGTTGTTGGTAGTTATGTTAAAAGAGAGTTAAAGCGCATTATGAATTTGGTTAATTGTATATTATGCATAATTTTTATTTAGAATATGATTATTGTAACTATAATCCTGTATTTAGCTCTGGGAAGTGGGGGGGGGAAGTGGCTGGGTTTGGGGTGGGAGGGATTTGGGGATATATTGTAAAATTTTGTTTTTGTAAAACTCTTTAATAAAAAAAGAAAAGAAAGAGAGCTGGGCAGCCATTTGCAATGTTTCCACTTGCTCCATTCAAAGCCCCCATTCTCTTTACAAATTACATGATCCAGACTAACCTAGAAACATGCAACTTGTTTCATCAAGTACTTGCCACTACATAAATGCACAAAAAAATATCCCCAAACACATCAGGGAAAGGGGGGAAGCAGAGACACATTTAAAGGAGAATATTTGGAGCTCAGGATTGAAATGAGGAGTCCTTGGTGCTCTCTGAGCTTGCTTCTTTTCTTGCATATGTTTCATTACCCAAACTAGGTAACATCATCAGTTTTACTTCATTTCAAAAAAATATTGGCTAAAAGCAGGAAGTCTAGTGTCTTGTCCTGTCGGTTTTGGTGACAGGGCAAGACGCTAGAATATACCCTGAGAGCAACTCCCACTCCTTTCCAACACGGATGGTGTTACCTAGTTTGGGTATTGAAATGTCTGCAAGAAAATATGCAAACTCAGGAAGCACCAAGGACTCCTCAGAAACACACTTAGATGCAACATATTACTTTGTTACACTGAAGAAAATACCAACCTCTCCTATATCTTCTGCTGGGATTAGGACTGGGAAGAATTCCACAAACCAAGTCGAAATTGTTTTTTTTAAAGACATAGATATGTGTGATTGTAAATACTCATATTTCTGATATGATTTTTTTCTACTCCTAAATCTGACTCCTCTGCTACAAAAGGTTGATAAAAACTTTTGTTCATGCTGTCAATAATATTAAAACTTATTTTGGAATGTTCCTCTGTTCCAAAAAGAAAAACAAATCCTCTATATTGGTCCGAGTCAAGTATATGGAAGAATTATGCAGTCTGATGCTTCTCTCCTGATTATATAGGACAATTAACTCTAATGGAGGCCAACTCATTAGTAAAGCAATGAATTAGGGGATACTGATTATCAGAATGATCTCACTACTTTTCCTGAATGTTATCACCAAATGAGAGAATCCTGCAAGCCCTCTCTTACAGGGTATTTTACAACCCTGAGTAAATAGAGATCTATTTTTTTAGGGCCAGCTTGAATGTTCTTCCTTCCATACTATTGGTGAGCAGATTTTATGAAATTCCTTTTATGACACTTAGTTGTGGTTCTAGCAAGATAGAAACTCTTGTTCACATCTTCTTATGGTGACCCTTATATGATATCCTAACACACACTTTGCTGTTCGCAAATATTTATATAATCAAGAGTTGTACAGATAATCATTATTTTTAAGCAACATTATCCAATTGCCAAATACTTTTCCAAGTCATACAATGAAGGAAAACATTGATTCAACTGTCTTCTCTTGTTTTGTGATAATTTCTTGATGATAGGTTTGCTGCTGGATTCTATTTTCTTCCTTGTATTTGTAATGTTGGTCAAAGACCATAACACAGAAATGTTACTTTATTTTTAAAAAAAAATATTCACTATATTCAGGAAGTTAGTCTAACAGGAAAAAGCCCATATGCCTTTTCTATGTCTGAGGGAGAGCGACCATTCTATAATACCAAGATTTTAAACACATTATTTTCAAAAGTGTTCTGAATTTTCTTATTTTTTTGTGTGTGTTTGGCTTATGGCAATAATAGAGCAAATTAAGGAGTTTTTACAGCCATTTCAGATCTCTCTGTCTGCCCTTGAAATCTGTCCATGTCCCAGAGCATTTATTACCTCAACCAAATGGCTTTTTTGCAGAGAAAATATCTGGCAGATTTATCAACAGTCTGTAAAGCAAACAGCCAAGTTGCCTCATTGGTCCTCTTGAAACTTTACTCCTGTGATTTGTGACCACACTGTCTTTTCTCTCTTAGTTAGCTGTAAGCTACAGATAACAATTACACTGGAGGTAGATGAAAACGTTTTATCTTCTATCAAGAAAGAGTGACTCTGTCGATCTTAAGCCATAAAACGGTCAGTAGGTAATGTTAGATATGTATGCAATAAGTAATACAGAAAAGAGATTCTAGGATTCAAGACAGAATTTCTGCTGCACTTTCTGAGGTAGCTCATGGATATATTAGTTATGGGTTTGATTCTCAACACTGAGGGAAAAGAACCCTTTGTCAGAGGAATATTTCAGTTCCTTGTGGGCTATTCAGGAAATTTAAAGATTAAACATTGCAGTTCAAGAATATGTTGTGTCTGTGGGGAGAGAAGGAAAGGCTGTGCAGTGTTTGTATTTGCAATGTTAAAATAATGAATAATCCTTCAGGAAGTAAGTACTGGATTTTTATTTATTTATTTTTTATAAAACCCTCTGATATGAATGTAAACAGACTAAAGGTAAAAATACAGAGGCTTTAAAGAAATTAAACAATGTGCGTGTATGTGTATGTGGGAGCACACCATAGCAATCCTGTGGTGTAGAATAACAAAGTAACAGAGTTGGAAGGGACCTTGGAGGTCTTCTAGTCCAACCCCCCGCTCAGGCAGGAAACCCTACAGCATTTCAGACAAATGATTGTCCAAACCTTTTTAAAATCTCCAGTGTTGGAGCATTCAAAACTTCTGGAGGCAGGTTGTTCCACTGATGAATTGTTCTAACTGTAAAGAAATTTCTCCTTAGTTCTAGGTTGTTTCTCTCCTTGATTAGTTTCCATCCATTTCTATGCTGGCAATGATGAAGAAAATAAGTAAAGAAAAAAAAATACAATGAGAAAGCTTAATCAATGAAGTACACATACTTGCTCACTGAAGCTAAAGAGGAGATAGATGACAGATAGACATATATTGTGTTCTTTGCCCTAGTAAATGCTTTCACTTTATGAAAATATAAAATCTTACTTATTCAAGCTGAATTTTAAAATCAATATGTACAAACATTTACCATGGGAAGTGGGCCAAGGGCTACAGGTTTTGATGCTCTTGGAATCTAAAAATAGTCCAAGTGAAAGCAGAAGATTGAAAAAAAATATCAATGAAAGGGTTCAAAATATAGTGGTTAAATGTATCATAATAAGCTGCATTTCACTTTTCACAGTCATATTTCCTATGGAGATTTCAGATTCTGTGACTCCTTTCTTGCCCTTGGAATCAGATTGGCAGTTACAAAAAGCTCAGTATGATAAAGTATAGTTGAAATTTTTTTAGCAAAAATTATCAGCTCATTTTAGCCAAGAATTTAACTCAAATGTACAGATGCCATAAAACATGCTTACGTCTTCTCTAATGAGACATCATGTTAGGATCAATTTAAAGTCTCTGAAGACATATGAATGAATCCTGCTGGACAAAATGTCCAGTCCTTGGAAACATGAGGGAAATAATCATTTTCACTGTTAGAGATATTTATTTATTTGTTTATTTATTTTATTTGTTTCGATTTATATACCGCCCTTTTCCCAAGGGACTCAGAGCGGTTTACAGGGCAAATTAAAACAGTGCAATGTACAAATTAAAATAAAATTAAATTAATAGCCCCAAAAGAGTTTAAAATTTAAAAGTTAAAAACTTAAAACCCCTCAGTCCAGGCCGGCTAACTCAAATAGCCAGGTTTTAGGTCCCAGCGAAATGAGCGAAAGTCGGGGGCGATCCGGAGTTCAACAGGCAGTTGATTCCAGAGGGCAGGCATGCCCACCGAGAACGCCCTCCCCCTGGGGATCGCCCACCGGCACTCCCTGACTGGCGGGACCCTGAGGAGGCCCTCCCTGTGGGAGTGCACAGGACGATGGGAAGTTGATGCTGGCAGCAGATGTTCCCTAAGATAATCTGGACCCAAGCCATTTAGGGCTTTATAGGTCATCACCAGCACCTTGAATCTCACCCAGAGGGCAACTGGAAGCCAATGCAGCTCGTGGAGAAGAGGCGTTACATGGGAGTATCGGGAAACCCCCATCACAACTCGCACAGCTGCATTCTGCACCAGCTGAAGCCTTTGAGTGGTCCTCAAGGGCAGCCCCATGCAAGAGCATTGCAGTAGTCTACGAGGGCAAGTCCGAGAAATTTGAGGAAAGTGTAAAGAAAGTGCAGATATCATGAATTGACGGACTTCATGGACCTTTATGTCAATTTCCTGCACAAGTTCATTGCTGACTACACATGAGTGGCCACTTCTTGCCTCATCGTGCACATCCATTTGTCCATCTTTAAACATGAAACACCATTGATGTACGACATCTTCACTCATCATGTTTGGTCCATAAACATTACACAGTTTGTGATGAATCGCAGCTGTCAAAAGTTTTTTTACACACAGGAATCGTATTACTGCACACACTACACATTTGGCGGGATTTTCTATGGCAGGGTTCATTTTCAATTGATCTAGTGCAGGGGTGTCAAACTGCTGGCCTGAGGGCCACTTTCATCATACAAAAGCCAAGCCCAAAAAGAGTCACGATACGTCACGACACATCACGTGACGTGACGAGTTTGACACCCATGATCTAGTGGATGAGTCAACTGCAACACAACCTTCTCCTTCCACTCCTCACTGTCTACTGAACTACTGTGCATGGCACCATAGGATGGGCATCATTATCCCTGCCTATTTCTCACATATGCTCAAACGGAGGTTTATTTCTGAATTGCCCTTGTATTTTGGCAGAATCAGATATTTTCCATATTCTTGATATTTTTGAGCTGTATTTTTTTAAAAAAATCCTAAAATAATGAAAAGAAATATAAATTGGCTGGTTCACACTGACATTATAAATGGGTTTCAGAATTAAACACTATTCCAAAGTTTGATTCCTGTTCTAAGATGCATTTGAGTAGTTGGTTTAGTATGCTATGGAAACATAGCCATGTTTCTAGTCTGCTGATTATATAGAAACTCACATAATATTATAGTTATTTGGTTTGGACATTCTTATGTAATCAAAACAGATTAGTCTAGATAACCTGTGTCAGGGTTATCATGTTGTAGAAATCCAGCTGCTGGCTCTTAAATACAAAAGGGAAAGGGCTGGTGATATTCATTTGTTAACTTTACACTAGGCTAAACAGTCCTAGTGTAACTGAGTCCTTCGGGAAAGGGTGGTATATAAATCCAATAAAATAAAATATAAATAAATAAAATATATTCTGTGAACCCCTATCATAAATCTACACCTTCTGAATTTTATACTGTGAATCATACTCTAGCAAATGGAAATTGGATGTGTAATAAGATATGGAAAACCATGCAATAGATAGACAGTTGCTGAAAGCAAGTAAAAAAAAGTTGACAGTACATTTTTTAAAAGTATATTTTTTCTTCAAGCATGCATGAACTGTGAATGCATGTTCTTTTTCTCACAAATCTCTACTTTTTATGAAATCTCTACTTTTTATGTTGGTAATTTACACTAAAACTCACAATTTGATGGAAATCTACTTAATACCTACATCTACAAGATTCTGTTGACATAGTAATGGAAAGTTGCAGTACTGGTAATTAACTTGGATCTGTTGCTTATTAACATTTTAGTTAATTTTTGTTTTGCATCAATTCATATCAGCCCTTCTTTTATGCTTCTTAGCAGGAGATTCGAGACTTCAAAGCAGATTTCAAATTAGGTTTTGTGGCTTGTCTGCTTTCCTTGTGTTTTCAGTTCCCCTAGGATATTTACTACAAAAGCAAGTTGATTTTTTTTAATGAATAATTTATTTGACAAATTTTCCCTTTTATCTGTCTGGAACAGAAGAGTAAACAGATTTTGCTTTTTGTGAATTGGATCATGATTCTGGAGCCTCCACTGCCTACAAAATCCTAAGCTCTGTGTAAGAGAAACATCCACTAATCATTTCAACAAGTCTTTGCCTCTTTGCTCACTGATCCTACTGTGAAAAATTATTGCCTTCTCAAAGGCTGACAAGCTGGTTCAGATTTTGATAAGTAAGATTTATTTGTATTTTATTTGTTTGTTTGTTGGATTTATAAGGCTACCCAATTCACAAAAAGCAACTCTGGGCAACTTACAATTTGTAGGGGCATAAAAAACAAGGAATAGAATATAAAAAATGATAAGAGACCACAGAACAACAAAATAACACAGGACAACTTCAAACCCTTTATTGTATAGTGGGTTCTGGAACGCAGGAAGGACGCCAGGCGATGAATACAGCACACATTCTTTATTGAAAGGTAGACTGTACTGGGGGAATAGGGGTTACCTGTGCCCTATTTGTACCTGTCCAGGTACACTTCCAGCCAATAGATTTAAACCTGGCTTTCCCGCTGAAACGCTTCTCCCGGCCGCAGCAGTTTCAGCCCAGCGCGACCTGGTGGTATCGGTAGAGCCATTGCTTGCAGTGTTATTAAACCCCATACATAACACCCTTCATTCTATGTGACTTCATCCTGCTTGCTGGCCTAAACCCCAGAGAAAGGATCAAGCTTTCCAAAGCCTTAAGGAAGAACAGAAAGGTGGGACCATTTATTCATGCAGCTTACATAGAATAAAAAAACCCAAAATAAATAATAAACATAAAATCCACAGAAGCACAATATAATCAAAGATAAATCAGAGTACATTCATGTTTAAAACCATTTGCCAAGTGGGCTCCCAATGCCCATAGGAATAACCAGGTGCTCAAGGCCTGTAGGTGTTGGAGGTCTTATCTATGGACATTCAGTCATCCAGGCAGGGCTTTTTTTCTCATAGAATGCTCAGAACGGAGTTCCGGCACCTTTTTTGGATGGAACCTTGTAGGGTAGCCAAGGCGGTTTGTACGACGTGTGAGTTCCGGCACCTTTTTCTTTTACAAAAAAAGCACTGCATCCAGGTCATAGTTATCCTATAGTTATCATGAAAAAGAACTTTTGGGATGTTGGGGGTCATGTGACTGTGTGACTAAGTACAGAGAGGGACATTTTCCAGTATACATTAGCTCAAGATATGAAACACTTGTAGGCAATAAAGATTATAATCTAGCTGAATCATATCTGAGTCTTCTGCTAAGCCACTTCAACTGCTGAATAAGGGCTTAAATAACTGAAGAGCTGTGATTTACTACCATATCTTATTTAGAAACCACCTGCTAGTTATAATTCCCAGTTTAAATCTAGGCTAATGGCTATACTGTATATGGGATATCAATTGATATTGCAAGTGGAACAGATGCATTAATAAAGCAAAAAGGAATGATTTTTCCATGCTTCCTGTTGACATTTAAGACAGATCTGGAAATAATAATATTTGATTTGAAGTAGTTATTTTCCAGTTACTGTTACTTGTTCCCTTGGTCTGTAATAGCATTCTTCTGGTTCTGGTAATGAGGTGTTGTTTATAAAACATTTATCTACTGTTTCGCAAGTTCCACATTTCTAGGTTTTCATTACATTTTCTGGCAGTTAACCTTGATTTGATCTCCACTGGCAGCAGATGTAATTTTTAACACATTGTTTTATGAACATTCCTGTGTTATAGGTTATGTATGTCTTTTTCTTGATATTTTCAAAACTAATACATAAAGCTTCATCCTGCCATCTCACAAACAGCTGCTGTGTGTTGAAGTCATTTCCATGAGCAATTAAATAGTATCAAGTTCAGAACAATTTAAGCAAACTGCTTGAGTTAGCTGATCCTAAATGGCAACTCGTATGTGGAAGCCACTACAAAGCAAACCTCAACGATATCTCCTAAACAAAAACATGATCATTATTCCAGGGAATGCAAACCTTCACACATTCAGCTACCTTTCACTGTACAGTATGCTGAATAGCTAAGAGCTATACCTAATAAATTAACATGTGACATATCAACTGCCAAGTAATACCACTTTAAAATTTGGCAATTGCTGCATCTCTCTAGTGCAGAATAAATCAATCCAACAAATAAAAGGCTTCCTTCATGAGAGAAAACACTGGAAAGTTGTCCCTGACATTTTGGTTTTATGTGTGAATTTCAGCCTTCCCTGAAATGTTTTGTGTTTTGGATATGCTATATTTCAGATGTATCCTCAGCAAGGCTGGGATTTTTGATTATTTGAAATGCAAAAATTTTAACATCAGGAGGGAATCTGATCCAGAGAAGGCTTATGTCAATAGGTTTTTTAATTCTCCTCTGAATTTTAGAATAGATCCATCCAGCAACAGATGCCCAAATCAGAGGCTTTGGCTTTATTGCTTGAAGCTTAAATATTGAACTTTGGAGTAAAATTATGCATGTGTAATGTGTGTATTAATTTGTGACCTCTCTGGCTGTGTTTGCACAAAATACTTAACCCTGATTAGCTATACGATGGATTATGTGACATAATGTTTTGGATTCACATGATACAAACCAAGAATGAACCACGTGGGCTGAGAAGCAAGGAGTTAATTTGTCTCAATACATGGCCAAAATAATTTGCTATTTGCTCCCAGTGCATGGTGATCTGTGATTCAGTCCCTAACTTTTCCTAAATGTGATGAATAATAGTCAAAAAATACACCTATCTTATATAAACACAGTTTTTCAAAATGCCATTTCTGCTAATGGACACTATATATCTTGTGACAATGAATTCCATACATTAATTATGCAGGGAGAAGTACTTTGTTTTGTCAATATTGAAGATTCAATTAGATAATAGCACCTGAGATCAAGCAATCAGCTGAATTGTTAATCCTTAGTCAGTAAAATATGCTAAGTGATATATATCATGCAAAATCAGCCTTTTAAGAAAAGAGAAAGTCTGACAGATGCACCTTATATTTAAAATACTGATATTAAATATTTGAGATTGCCAATACTTAGCATGTAGATAGCAGCAAGGACAAAAGCTGCTAGATTCAGCTTGGTTTATGTCATATTTCACAACTGAAAAACAAAGTCTCTTTGGGAGTTTGCAATAGTGGGAAATGTCTATGGAGATTCTCAGTCCCAATAAAGGAGCATATTTGTAGCTCTGGGTTGAAATGAGGGGTCCTTTGTGCTCTCTGAGCTTGCTTGTTTTATTGCAGATGTTTCATTACCCAAACTAGGTAACATCATCAGTGCTGTGGGATGATGATTTACAACACAGCCATTTGAACAGTTCCAAGAAGGTTCCACTTGCAATATTGTTGTTGTTAGCTGCGAAGTCATGTCTGACCCATCGCGACCCTATGGACAACGTTCCTCCAGGCCTTCCTGTCCTCTACCATCTTCTGGAGTCCATCTAAGCTCACGCCTACTGCTTCAATGACTCCATCCAGCCACCTCATTCTCTGTCGTCCCCTTCTTCTCTTGCCCTCAATCTTTCCCAGCATTAGGCTCTTCTCCAGTGAGTCCTTCCTTCTCATTAGGTGGCCAAAGTATTTGAGTTTTAGCTTCAGGATCTGGCCTTCTAAAGATCAGTCAGGGTTGATCTCCTCTAGGACTGACCGGTTTGATTTCCTTGCAGTCCAAGAGACTCGCAGGAGTCTTCTCCAGCACCATAGTTCAAAGGCCTCAATTCTTTGGCGCTCAGCCTTTTTTTATGGTCCAACTTTCACAGCCATACATTGCAACTGGGAAGACCATAGCCCTGACTATACGTACTTTTGTTGACAGGGTGATATCTCTGCTTTTTAGTGTGCTGTCTAGATTTGCCAAGGCTTTCCTCCCAAGGAGCAAGCGTCTTTTAATTTCTTGGCAATATTACTTGCAATATTACAGAAAGGGAAAAATATAACATTTCCAATACATTAATTTGTGCATAATATACATAACAGTTTTTTAATGAATGGGTCAATCATTGCTCAGACCAGGGCTTTCCAAACTTTTACATGCCACCAATTCTGTTAACTAAGAACATTTCAAAGAGCCCTGATCAAGAGGAAAAACTCTAGTGATACAAAATTGACTGTACTTGAATTAACTCTTTTGCCCTTAGTCATTCACAGAGCTACATCATTTTCATGTGGAACCTTGAGTTAAAGTTTAATTTCTGTTCTTGACACTGAGTGACCACTGACATGGCCCTATTGAATGGATAATGCAATGTGTCATTCAAATTCTTCCCCTTAGGTTTTAAATCCCAAATCCACTTTGAACTTTATTATGATGCATGTTTTGCTGCTATAAACTGTAGCTGAGGTGCTTTTTAGTCAAAGTAAAAAATAAATATGAATGCAAATTCTTATGTACCTTATCTTTTTCTCTCAAGTGCATTCTCTCTTTCTTGAAAGCAATGGTCATAATTATTTCCAAAGTGATTGTAAGGAATCTAAAAACTGTTATATTGATTTAATCTGAAACAGGCTTTTTGATGTAGCTTTGATGTAGTATATGAAAGTCTATTAGAACTTTGACTGCATAACTAGATGTTAATGACTTCAGGTCATTAAAAGTAAACTTTACTTGTTAAGTAAATGAAGCAAAGTAATGTCCTTTTATGTCCTGCATATGCTGTTATTGATATTATGATGGCTTGCTTAATCATTAGTTTCATCATTTATCACTAGACCATTGGGATGGATAAGTAAAGATCTGTTCTTGTTATGAGTCAGTGAATTTATGCCTCCCTCTATAATATACTGCCTCCAATTAAGCATCTGTGTAACCTATCCTTCAAAGCAACTCCCAAGGAGTAGATTTGAAGCACATTTCTAGGTTGGCCAAAGCTTAACTGAAATACAAGGATTTAATCTGAACTTTCAAGTATGAATAGGAAGGTTTTCATATGACATTCAGAGTCAGTTACTCAGTTTTGACAACAGTTCACTAGAAAGGGCAATCTTTGATAAATTGCCTTGACTTTAATTGGTTTAGGGGGAAAATATTATTTGGTGTGAATTTGAGAGAAGGTTGTGATGATTGAAATAATCTGGCCTTCATCAAGAAATAGGCTCAATTCACCAGGATATAGTTTCCTAAGAGGTTAGAAACCCACCAGGAATGTTTAAGATTATTTCTGACTCATCATGTGGAGGGTGATAGAATCTGAAAGCTTTCTAAGAGTTAAGCAAATGTCAGTTTCTCCTTCCCCAAGCTAATTATGGAAGTTGCAAGAGAGTAGAGGAAAATATTGAGAATTGGTGGAGAGGAAGCACTGGACATAGCTAAGAAAAGAGTGTATTTTTTTCCAGATGTGGTTGCAGGAAAAGCTGGAGAAGCATTATTTGAATAAGGTAGTTCAACTTCAAGTTTAGTCCATAATGATTCTGTCTGTTACGTGTAGGCAAATAAAGAACTGAACTCTGGCTGAATTGTTCTACATTGTTCTTGGGCTTAGCTGACATCAAGCTTGCCAGACCAAACCATAACTACTCTTTGGATATACCCTGAGAGATTCTAGGAAATGGTTATCCTTACCCTCTTCTTGTCTTCTATCCAGCTCTGGGCTGGGTTGTCTCTTGTCTTTCCCACTTCTTGAACATGCTCCCACCTTCTTGACAAACTACTGCATCCCTGTAGTCCATCAGACCAGCTTCCTCTCCATGGGCATCATCTTTCACAAGCATTTTTCCCCATATCATTCTTGTAGCCTATGGCTTTAAAAGTTACTTTCAAATCAGTCTTGTTTGGAAAAATTTCCTCTGCCATAAATTTTTAGACAACTTATCTATAGAGATAGACACTCTTAAAATTAACTTCTTGGTCCATTATTCAGAAATATCCTTCAATATGTTCAGTGTTAAAATAGTTTGTTTTATTAGTTATTTTTTTCATTGTCATCTTTAATTCCTTCTAGTTCCCTCTGGTGTCCAAATTTCAAAGTCCCATCTTATCCTATTTTTCTAAGAATTCAAAACACAAGCAATTTCCATTGGGAAGGATTTTTATTAAAAAAATTCAAAACTTTATTTCAAATCTCTCTGGACCCTTAATCATTTATAACTATCCAAATCAAACAACATAACAGAAACTGTTGTCTTGCTTGTCACCTTATGAAGAACAACTGCCTGAAACACTTCTGGGCAATCACAAATTCTTTCCTTGTCCTTTCCTTCCACTGCAGTTGTTGGCTTCACTTTTAACAGAACTGCCTTCAGTTCACCATTTATTTCCAGAAGTCCAAGAGGAAGGGAATGGACAGGAATATTAAAAAAAGATATAGACAGGCTTGAGGCTTGGACTGAAATTAATATAATTTAATTTAGCAGGGAGAAATGGAAAGTTCTGTGTTCAGATAAAAAAATGTGACCAAAAGAATAGGTTGGGAAAGACCAGCTTTAGCAGTAATACAAGCAAAAAGAATCTATGTGTCCTTGTTGACAGCAAGTTAAATAAAGGCCAAATGTGTGATGAAGCTTATAGGTAAGATGGGTGGCTTATAAATTTAGTAAATAAATAAAAGAAAGGCTATCTTGTGGTCCATTAATAGATTTCAGACTACTGGAAATAATTGTTCTACTCTATTCTTCCCTGCTAAGATCTATTTGAAGTAATGTATCCAGTTCTGAGCACCACAGATCAACAAGGGTGGTGGCAACTTGAACAAATTCAGAGGAGGCTATTAAGATGGTCAAGGGACTGGAAACTAAGTCTACAAGAAATTATTTAAATTGTTTAGTCTACTGAAGAGACAACTAAGCACCTAAACAATAACAGTCTTCAATTATCTGAAGGACTGTCACAATATACGGAGTGAGCTTAATCTGTATTACTCATAGGGGAGGACCAGAACCATTGACTTAGTTAGAACTATAAGGAAGATTTAAATTTTAGAGCAAAAGGGACTTCCTGACCATATGAGCTGCGAGCCAGGGAAACAGGTTGCCATATACTGTACAGTGGTGAATTCTTCATTAAAGTCTTCATATTGAAACTGAATAATCATCTCTCAGAAATGACAATTCTTAACTCAATGTATGTAATCTTAATGTCCCATATTACATAACAAATGGCTGCTAATTATGGATCTCTACCTTTTTTTTTTGCTGGTTACATTTCCAACTGCTTTTGAAATTGCTAGCATATGAAATATATGTTATGGAATAAAACTAACAGGTTAGAACAAGAACATATAGGATATAAGATGAAGTCAAAAGAACAATTGACTGCAGAGAACTTAACAAATGAGCCAACTGTTACAATCTAAGGGTCAATGAACATTTAAATAATCTACCAATCTGGACGAAGAGTGTAAAGACACAGTTTTCCTGGGTGACTTTGGGCCAGCCACTCTCACTCAGTTAAGCTACTTCACAGGGTTTTTGTTATGGGGAAAACTGAGAAGACAATGTTCCGTATGCCATCTTGCACTTCTGGAAGAAAGGTGAGATACAAATCTAGCAAATAGAATATTACTGCAGAGTAGTCCTCCTATTTTCAAGGTTCTATCTTCTCTTTCATCCTGTCCCCTCTTTTGTTTTTTTAAAGGCTTTGTGCAGATCTCATGTAATTAAAAGAAGAAGAACAGAGAAATTTCAATTAATCCAAATGTAGCCTGACAAGGAACATGGATTTCATACTAAGAACAATTAAGGTCCTGTAGTTCAATTACAGCAACTACCTTGGTCATGTTTTGCCTTATGTTCAGCTAGACAGAATTAGCAATTTTTTTTATGGGGGGCATGATATTAAAGAAGGACTATTGAAGCCTTCAGCATTGCTTCATGTTCTATATGACTTCTGTTCAGCTTACTGGAAATTTGTGAGCCATTGGAACATAATGAGAATTATAGACATTCTGCCCCCCTCCCCTGGAGAATATTAAGATTTCAGTGCCTGCTTTCTATTAATACAGAAGCAACAGACAACAATGAAAGCAGTCATTATATAACCTGGCTTGTGTAACCCACAATAACCTCATGATTCTAAGGCTGAAAAATATATTTACAGATGCTTACAAAATCTTCCCATGTCTCTTCAAAGTGTGAGGTTACAAATGTATAGTGCCATTCCAAGATGTTTTTCTACTTTTCTTTCATTTACATTTATCATTTATAAGCGATTTTCTAAATTTTCTACTCATGTTTGTTGTCTTCCATCTCCCCCCTCACACACTTTACAGCAGTATTTCTCAAACTTGTCAATATGTGGACTTAAACTCCAGACTTCCCCACCAGGACACATTTTAAAATTGCCAGGTTTGAGAACTTTACAAGTTTCAAATGCTCAGAAATAATGTGATGCTTGTTATTACACCTTTAATAAATAAATACAGTTGCTTATTTTGCTGGAAGTTTTTGGGCTACAGTAGGACTCAAGAATTAATCAACTAGTTTACAGTTGTTTATTGGCTGAAATGCCAACTTCCTTGGCTGCAGTTTCTGGTTTAAGAGCCTCTAGGCCAATATCCAAAAACAAGAACAGAGCAGGTTGCCTGGGACAGTAACCCCAGGGAAGAGAGAAGGAATAGAGCATTTTAAACCTCCTTCAGAATTTATGCTAACTGGGAATCTGAGAGTAAATTGGCACAGGTGGGTGCTGAAGTTACAGCTTTACCTGAAGCATACAAGAAGCCTGAAGACAGGATGATCCCTGTGATGCTGCATCAAAGGAGACGGTGGTGTAGAAGCTGTTAATTTTATGCAAATGTATATTCAGAGCCAACTAGGAGTACTCTGAGGGAGACCCTGCTAGCATTTCTAATTTCCTAGGAACCGAAGAAAATCCCATTATTTGAAAAGCAGTAGTTCAGAATGAGAAAGAAATTGTATCTAAGAGATTATGAATTTGAGTGTTGTGTATGTAAATAGTTAGCAATAAGCCATGAAAGAGATTGCAAACACTGTGCAGCTTTGCAAGGTTTAAAGCGGGAAAATAAGGTGCAATCATTGGACGCCACAACCAAGGAGCGGGAAAACAGACTGTTTGTATTGGTTACAGTTCAAACGCTTTCTCTATAAAAGGGTTGCAACATTTGACATTTGACAGTTGACTTTGTGTATTCAATAAACTCGTTCAGTGTTAACCACTCTGAGTCCTCGTCAATTCGAACCAAACAACTGGCGACGAAGGTGGGATCGACAGAAGACCAGAGATTAGGAAGAATTGTCGTGAAGGCGGCAAATTCTGAGCGAGTCACAGTCAACCGAGCGGCCGCGGCAGAATAGGAAAAAAATTCTCCGAATGGCGCAAATCGGGTCATTGAAGGAATTTGACCCTAACTTCCCCGAAGATTGGGAAGAATATATTGGTCAGGTCGAAGGATTCCTGTTAGTGAACGGAATCACCGACGACCGAAAAAAAACGGCGGCACTTTTGACAATTTGCGGCACACCGGTCTACAGAGTCGCTGTCGGGCTGTGCCAGCCACAAACCCCTGCTGGGACTGTTTACCACAGATAAACAGACTCCCCAAATTATGTCTCCCAGGATGCTGAGATGGTCCATTTTCCTCTCAGCATATTCATTTTCCCTCCAATACCGACCAGGTAAAGACATGGGTCATGCAGACGCTCTTAGCAGATTGCCCCTTAGCACAACAGAGGAGGACCCTGCCCCAGTGGGACAAGTAATGTCCCTACAAGATATTCCTGATCTGCCCCTAACTGCTAAAGACATAGCTGAGGCAACCAATAAGGACCCCATCTTAAGGAGAGTAATGGCCTGGGTCATGAGCGGTTGGCCCAACGCCAACCCAGACGTAAAATACAGTCCATTTTTCCGAAGGAAGGATGAACTATCAGTTCATATGGGTTGCTTACTTTGGGGAACTCGTGTAGTAATCCCAGGAATCCACAAATCAGCTATTCTATTTGAATTGCATGAGGGACACCCTGGAATAGTAAGGATGAAGGCCCTAGCTAGGAGTCACTTGTGGTGGCCAGGATTGGACCAAGACATTGAGGAATGCGTTGCCAATTGCCATCTATGCCAACGTTCCAGGCCTGAACAACAACACATCCGCACACATAAATGGGAGCTAGCTAGGAATCCTTGGTCCAGGATTCATATTGACTTCGCTGGACCTTTCCAGGGGTTAACGTTCCTTGTAGTGGTCGACAGCTACTCTAGATGGCTAGAAGTAGTACCGGTCAGTTCAGTAACAGCAGCCAGAACAATACAGGCATTAAGGGGCCTCTTTGCCACTCATGGGTTGCCGGATTTAATAGTGTCTGATAACGGGCCACAATTCACATCTATTGAATTTCAGGATTTCCTCAAGGCCAACTCGATTAAGCATAAGACTTCTGCACCCTTCCACCCCTCCACCAACGGATTGGCTGAAAGGAACGTGAGGACCACGAAGGACGCGCTTAAAAGAATCATTCGAGGTGACTGGCATCAGAGACTAGCTGAGTTCTTGTTGGCTCAACACACAACCCCGTGTTCGGCTACAGGGAAAAGTCCAGCCGAAATGAGGTGGGGAAGAAAAATCTTGACCAAGTTGGACAGACTACACCCCGACCGACTCCAACCAAACATTGAATTAGACATTCCTAACAGAACATTTGAAGTGGGGGACTTGATTTGGGCCAGGAACTACGCCCAAGGGGATAAATGGATTCCTGGGGTGGTAACTGAAATCTTGGGTCCCCTATCATACATCATTGAGGGGGAAGGGAATAGGGTCTGTAAAAGACACATAGACCAGCTGAGGAAAAGATCTAGTGGGTGTGTGCCAGCTGAGGGGGACCAAAGCTCAGTTAGGGCAAACAGTACTGATAACATTAGGCCTGAAAGCGGTGTAGTGGTGGGGCAAGATGACATATTTCCTGATGCCCATCAACAACAATTCAGTCCAATTGATTGGGAAATACCCCTGCGAAGTAGGCCAGTGACAACTGAATCCCAAACACAACCTAATACACAAGGCAGTACATCTGAAGCCAGTAACCCTGAGCCCAGGTCTAGTAGTAACCAGCATAGTAACCAGCAGCCAAGCAGTCAACCAGGAAGTAGGGTCCCCAGCAGCCAAAGTAACAGATACCCTTCTAGAATACATAGGCCACCAAAATACCTAATGGACTTTGTAAAGAAATGACACCAACTGGGGGGTAAGGGGTGTTGTGTATGTAAATAGTTAGCAATAAGCCATAAAAGATATTGCAAACACTGTGCAGCTTTGCAAGGTTTAAAGCGGGAAAATAAGGTGCAATCATTGGACGCCACAACCAAGGAGCGGGAAAACAGACTGTTTGTATTGGTTACAGTTCAAACGCTTTCTCTATAAAAGGGTTGCAACATTTGACATTTGACAGTTGACTTTGTGTATTCAATAAACTCGTTCAGTGTTAACCACTCTGAGTCCTCGTCAATTCGAACCAAACATTGAGGATACAGAAGTCCTGAAGTTGAGTGGTATATCTGTGCTTCACATCAAGGACAGAAGTTTGAAGAGAATACATCTGGAAAATCCCATACTTTGCCTTCAAGCAGGCCGTGCATATCTGAACGGACAAAACCATAACAATGAGTTCTGCTACACATCATATTAGGAGAGATATTTGACCTTCCCATACATACCATAGGAAAAGTGAAATATTTTGAGGCTACAACTGTTATGTGTTGAGATGTTATACTATGTTATGTTACACTACGTTATGATGTTAAGGTTATGAGGTAAAAACACTGACAGCGCATACACAGCAGCTTTTGACAGCTCTCAGCTGTCAAAGACTGCTGATAGCAGAATACGCATGCACGGCAGCTTTTGACAGCTCTCAGCTGTCAAAGCGGCTGCTGGTTACTACGCAGACACGGCAACCCGTTGACAGGTCCAAGCTGTCAAACCGGCCGTTTCTGATTGGGCCAAGCATCCGCAGCGGGAAAAATACGCTGCGCGAATTGGGCGAAGGCTCGCCAGCTGGGGTATAAAAGAGCTACCCCAACACACTGTCAGCTGTCCGGTTCCTCACAAAAATAAACATTCTCAACTGCGAGCCTGCTGTCTCTTCGTGGTCATTAACCCAGTACATTCTAACAACTAAACAGGTGAAGTGTGCTTCTAGCAATGCTGAAGTTTAATATGTGTATGAATTAAATAAAAAGAGATGTAGGTTAGTGCACCAACTTAGAACATAACTGGATTTTGGTGTTATATGTAGGAAAGTTCTAACTCACAATGAAAAAGCATAGGGTGTTGACAAATTGTGAACAATTCAAGGTCTATAGTTTTGTATGTACAGCAGTATGTACATTTGAAACTGTAGGCCAGTGATAGATGGAATGAAGGCATTAAGATTGGAGATGAATTGGAAAGAAAAGAAACTATTCATAGATAAGTTTTTAGATAATATTTTTTGCCATGATTTAACTTCTCCATTATACATTTGGTGCCAAAATCAAGATTCAATCATGCCATGAATTTAATAATTTAATTTAATTTAATTATTAGTCACCCATCTCATGGTTCAAGATGACTCTATTTATTTAACAGTTTTTATATTCCTTCATTTATCTCTGTACCTGTCTGCACAGGAGAAACTCCCTACATTACAGCACTTACAACTAATATGTGTTAACCTATGTACTTGGAGAGGATGTTTTATAAGTTTGTGTAAGAACTATAAGCACTGTGACATGTGTTTGTAGCTTAAGTGCTAGTAACATCTGATTATGTGAATCACTTCTAAATCAAGAAAACCTCTTGGGTTAACCAGAATACAAAACTAGAAAGGTGAGATATGATGGCACCTTTAAGAAACAGGCTGTAGCTAGTAGCTGTATGTGATGTTCCATTTTGCAGTAGGTCTCAGAGTTAAGCAGACTGGTTACAGTTATTGTTTGCTGCTGCATTAATAAAATCATTAGATGTTTATCTCACAGCAGTTGAGGGTGCCTGTAGGTTAACACCCCACCATAATTACAGAGCAGCCTATTTCAGGGAAAATGTGAGAAATGCACATTAATTTAAAAGCTGCACAAAAAAAGGATTTTGATTCAGCTGCAACCACATCAACATTCCCTTCTGTATATGTGGCTTGGTATGTAACCCAGAGAAGAAAAGATGCAAACTGAAAATAGGAGCAAATTACAAATAACGCTATTCCAATTTAATTTAGAATTCTCCAAGTTAAAACAGAAGATAGGCAAAGCAGAATATTCAGCAAAGTCAGTAATTAAATGGAAGAGGATTTAATACTAGCATATTGCCTAAGAAAACAGTAGGGGCAACAGCATGGTTAGTTCTTAATCGACTGCTTAAGAAAGAAAAATGAGAATATAAACAGAGAGCTGCAAAAAATAAACATTTAAGTTGTTTGACATATCCTCGTAGCATTACAGTTAGTTCCACTTCAAATTCTCATGGCCTTAATTTAAGTTTGCCGGTAACTACTAAGATAGTGTGCTAGATGTTGGATAAAATTAAATTATGATTAAATGATGGGGGAAAATATCTATTTGTTTCCACGGATTTCAGCAACAAAACAAAAAACAAAAAATCCCCCAGCAAACTACTGTTGTCAAAAATCCTTATCCAAGTTTTATAATTGAATATGTATAATTATGATATAACTTGTAAATGAATGAAAGCTTGAAAAAAATTCAAGAGAATTCCTCTCCCCAGCATTAGTTATAGCTAAGCCAGTAATATTCTCTCTACTTCAATTCATAAGAATCCTCAAGAATGATGCAGCCATTTTTGCTCCAGGGGACAAACAAGATAATCACCTAATTCAGTAATCTCCTACATTTCTTCAAAAGATCACAGCAAATCTAACTGTCTGATATCAAAGCCCAAGTCTCTTTGCTTTCTTCCCGCTCTTAGCTCCTAGTTTGTAATTACTCCCTTTATGCAGGTGTTAGGGCTCTATATAGCTTTGAAGGAGTGCTTTCCTTCAACAGCTCTTTGACCAAAACACCCCGAAGAACACGGGTGTCAAATTCGATTGCGTCGTCTGATGTATCATGACGTATCACAACATTTTTTGCCTTTGTGGAGCTGGGGTGGGCATGGCCTGCGTGTGACACATCCAACCCATGGGCCACCAGTTTGACACCCCTGCCATACAAATTGCTTTGTGACATAACAGTGGCCCCTTTGCTTTGAAGACTGACACAAAAAGTCCATGTTGCTTTGCTTCATTGTCATTCAGACTTCCTGTCAACGTGGTTCCTTAAAGTCTGCACAACAGGGTGATGCCGAGAGGAGGTTCTCCTGCAGCTCTTGCCAAGAGTGTCTCCCATACTGGTGATTCCAGTAAGACCTGTGTCAAACTTCACACTGAATGCCAGAGAAGCAATCAAGGGACTGGTTGATGTGCTCCTAGATTCTGTCAAGCTGGGTGTTGGCACAATATCAGCAGTGTTCCAATATCTCAGGGGCTGCCACAAAGAAGAGGGAGCCAAGCTATTCTCCAAAGCACCTGAAGGCAGGACAAGAAGCAACGGATGGAAACTCATCAAGGAGAGAATCAACCTAGAACTAAGGAGAAACTTCCTGACAGTTAGAACAATTAACCAGTGGAACAACCTGCCTCCAGAAGCGGTGAATGCTCCAACACTGGAAGTTTTTAAGGAGAGACTGGACAGCCATTTGTCTGAAATGGTACAGGTTTTCCTGCCCGAGCAAGGTGTTGGACTAGATGACCTCCAAGGTCCCTTCCAACATTGTTGTTGTTATTATTATTATAAAAGTTATAGGAGAATATTTGTATCTCAAGATTAAAGTGAGGGGTCCTTGGTGTTCCCTAAGCATACTAGTTTACTTGAGAATGTTTTATTACTCAAACTAAATAACTTCATCAGTGTATTGATGATGTTACATAGTTTGAGTAATGAAACTTCTGCAAGCAAACAACCTCACTCAGAGAGCACCAATGACTCCTAAGATATAAAAAAGACACGTTATTTCATATTGCTGGGTTCTCCAAATGTCTTCTCAGTTGAATATGCAGGCCAATATACTGGCATTCATTCAGCTCTTCCAGGCTGGCCAGTTTCAGAAATGATCCTGAAGCCACTCAACATGAAAATGCTTTCGCGGCTGCTTGGGGAGATAGCTGAAAGAAACCTTCTTCCAGACCATATACCAAAATGATGGTTTTGTATTGTCAAGGCAAATCCGATGCCTCTTCACTTCAGCAAAGTAAATCAGGCTTTTCCCCCTCTCTTCTTCAATTTTGTGTTTCTAAAAGGCCTGTCAGAATAGGGAAAAAATTATTTAAAGGATGTAAAATCATTTATTTAAATCATCCTTGATTTTCCAGGCTTTCATTGCCAAATGTACATATATGAGAATAACATGGGGACTGACTGTTTTGTATTTCTATAAATGAATTATTTTGACTGATAAAGAAAAAAGAAGAAAAAAAGATATAACTTTTATTCTGCCTCAAAGTGTTCTGTTAAGTCATTTGTTCACTAAAAAGGATTATCTGAAATAGTTATCTCCTCCCCCAAAAGAATCCAGGCTATTATAACAGAATAAGGAGCTTCACGTGGGATCTGATAAGAAGCCTTGCACGTTTTAATAATTTTACAAAAGCAATATCCATGAGAACTCTTTCAAGACTGCTTTCCTTAATGGCTTCCAGTAATTTGATGCTCTTGGTCCAATGATTCAAACAAGGATTCCTCTTAAGATTGCTTGGCACACTTATTTTTCCCATGTAAGCATATCATCTCTAGTGTTATTTTATTCCCCTGTGGTGATACTTCATAGTAATTTCAGCTGAGGTGCTACAAATCTGGTAGATCTTTGATAATATCCCTGGATTGTTTATTAATTTAGCCAACTATTTTTCCTCTGAATGTCTTTTTTGTTTCTTTGCTTTTAAAGAACTCTAGAATTATTTTCATGAAGTTCACAGAGTTGGAATCATGCTGTGATAAACTTAGCTTTTCCTCTATTCTTGATGCCCAGTAATCTCAAAAAACTGATGCAAAGTTGGGATGACTTATTGAATCAACCCAAGTTTCAATCTCTTTCAGAAGTAGTTGTGAAACAAAAATAGTTTGATTATTGTAATGAGATAAGTTGATGGAAATTCACCTATGAGATACTATCAGCACACCTTTAAAACAAGTTGTGGTGCTGCAGTTTAAAATCAAAGTGGAAGACAACAAAAGAAAAAAAGTTCTGAAGGTTAAAAAAACAATCCAAGATGTTTTACAAGGCTATGATGGAAATGAAAGGAAGCTACAGGAGAAGATGCAAACAGACAAAATTACAGAGGAATTTATCAGTTAAGTCATAGAAACTGTGTGTTTAAGTTTTATCCAGTGGTTAAAACATCTTCTAAAACAAAAGGTAACCAATTTTGTCTCCACATTGATTCATTTTAGAACTGGGCACAAATGGCTTTTCAAAATACTCTACCAACGTTGTGGGAAGAAAAATTTCCCCTGTTCCCCCCCCCCAACCCAGGAAAAAAGACAACCCTTTCAAGAATTTATCAAGGGAAGATTTCCTTTACTAGCAACAGTAGCATGATTATTGAAAAGTCCCATGTCAGAAATACCTGCATGAAGTCTTCCCTTGGGAGTTAGGGTTGGGAGACTCTAGAGAAGTTACATTGTTGGGATTATAGGAAGTCAGAAAAAAAACACCTAGTAGTGGGTAGAGACTGAACAATGAAAGACAGGATATTCCTACTGTGAGGTATATAAGGAAGTCCCTATTTTTCTACTTGCATTTTTACGTGCTGTCGAACTGCTAGGTTGGCAGAAGCTGGGACGAGTAACAGGCGCTCACTGTTATTTGGCACTCGGGATTTGACCCGCCAAACTGCCGACCTTCTGATCGACAAGCTCAGCGTCCTAACCCACTGACCCACTGCGTCCCTTGCCCTAGCTTACAAGCTTACAAAAGGAAAAGCTAACACAGCATGAGTGTGGGTGTATAGGAGAAAAGGAGAAGCAAGCAGACTGTCAAAGCTTTGAACTTTGAAGAGTTCATCCTTCTGAAGCTTGACACAGACAAGGAAGCAGGAATATACAATTACTACAGAAAAGCAAAATAACAACAAAATGACAACAACAATAACAACAATAACAACAACAACAACAACAACAACAACAACAACAACAACAACAACAATAATAATAATAATAATAATAATAATAATAATAATAATAATAATAATAATAATAATAATAATAATAATACCTTGGAGATCTTCTAGTCACCCCCCTGCTCAGGCAGGAAACCCTATACCATGTCAGACAAATGGTTGTTCAGTCTCTTCTTAAAAACTTGAAGCATCATCCCCAAATTCTGGAGGCAAGTTGTTCCACTGATTATTTGTTCTGTCAGGAAATAATCACTTATCTGATAAGACCACAAGCTAATGTAACCATTAGATCTTCGTGTGATTCCTGCCCAAAACTAGGTTTGGGATCTCAGCTGGAGTGCTCAATAGCAACCTTGCTTAAGAGCAGATCTTGGCGATTGGCCTGGAGCTCAGCAGCAATCTGAAAATGAGCAATGCTTTTGAGTCAGCAGCACTTAGTACCATCAGGTGCAAGAAGTTCTGGAAGGCAGCAAAGACTGTTTGCTACTTTACAAACTGTAAGATTATTATTTTTTGTAAATAAAAAGCACTAAATTTATTTATGTAGGTGCATCAAGTGGTAAAGCCTAGGAGAAAGGAGTTAACCTAAGGCAACTCTTTATTTTTGGAGGTGTATGCTACAATCAATCACTTTATGTAGTTGTCTTCTATATTATGGTAGTTCCAGTCTTAGAAAACAAGGAATTCTTACCCATGGACAAATCTCGACCAGGTTGTAATTAATAAATGTGAAGTTGCTAGACTTTTTGCAGGAGAATTCACCAGAATTCTCTTTTGTTTAAAAAAATTCAAAATCAAAATCTGTCTTATTGAAATGAACGAACTGGATGGGAAAAAAAATGAAAGAAAATTTCTTGGTCCAGCATTAATTCAATCAATCAATCAATCAATCAATCAATCAATCAATCAATCAGAATAGAGCTGGAAGGGACCTTGGAGGTCTTCTAGTCTAACCCACTGCTCAAGCAGAAGACCCTATGCCATTTCAGACAAGTGACTGTCCAGTCTCTTCTTGAAAACCTCCACTGATGAAGCATCCATAACTTCTGAAGACAAGTTGTTCCACTGGATAATTGTTCTCACTGTTAGGAAGTTTCTCTTTAATTCCAGATTAGTTCTCCCCTTGATTAGTTTCCATCCATTGTTTCTTATCCTGCCTTCTGGTGCTTTGGAAAATAAGTTGATCCTCTCCTCTTTGTGGCAGCCCCTCAAATAAAAGCAATACTGCTATCATGTCCCCCCTAGTCCTTCTTTTCTCTAGACTAGCCAAACCCAAATCCTGCAACCATTCTTTATATGTTTCATTATTCACCGGCTTCTTATTTTCATTCCCCAGCCTTTCTCTGATCATTTAAATAGCCTATCAAAGTTTGTTCCTCACAATCACTTAATAAATTAATTAGAGACATTTTCAAGAAAAATATAGCTTCTCTGGGTGATTACTCCCTGTATTGCCTGCCATATCGTTCTACCATGAGAAACTATTGAAGCAGAGAATAATTGGTGAAGCATACTCCCTGTGTTGTGAGCTTCGGTAAAAGAAGTCATAGAATTACTGTAAGATTAACATTTAGTGGAATCTCATTAAGCTTCCTCACTCCCCTTCCTCACCTTCTTTTGCTGTAAATGGCAGTCGGTTTCAAAGTGCGAGATGTTCCCTTCCAGGCACCATAACAGAAAGAGTCTATTATTACATTTCATGCCTACAAAGTATCATGTCATCAATCAAACTACTGCAATATTATTACTATTAAGATTATATAGCTATTCCTGTTTCAACATTCAACCTAACATTGACATTTTAGATGCTATAGCTCCATGAGGAAAGGAAAGGAGAGGAGAGGAGAGGAAAGGAAAGGAAAGGAAAGGAAAGGAAAGGAAAGGAAAGGAAAGGAAAGGAAAGGAAAGGAAAGGAAAGGAAAGGAAAGGAAAGGAAAGGAAAGGAAAGGAAAAAAGGAAAGGAAAGGAAAGGAAAGGAAAGGAAAGGAAAGGAAAGGAAAGGAAAGGAAAGGAAAGGGAAAGGAAAGGAAAGGAAAAAAGGAAAGGAAAGGAAAGGAAAGGAAAGGAAAGGAAAGGAAAGGAAAGGAAAGGAAAGGAAAGGAAGGGAAGGGGAAGGAAGGGAAGGGAAGGGAAGGAAGGAAAGGAAAGGAAAGGAAAGGAAAGGAAAGGAAAGGAAAAGGAAAGGAAAGGAAAGGAAAGGAAAGGAAAGGAAAGGAAGAAGGAGAAGAAGGGGAAAGGGAAAGGGAGGAGAAAGGGGAAAGGAGAAAGGAGGAAGGAGAGGAGAGGAGAGGAGAGGAGAGGGGGAAGGGAAAAGGAAAATGAACTAGGTGACTCTGAACCAGACACTCTTTCTCTCAGCCCAGGAACAGCCCACCTCACAGGGCTGTTGTGGGGAAAATAGGAAGACAGAATATTACCTATGCTTGTCATCTTGAGTTACATATAAAGTAACAAAGGCAGAATAAAAATAAAATCAAATAAAAGGAGGAAGCTGTTTTTTTAAATGTACATGGAGTTTGGATTTTTGCATATCTATTGAACAGCAATTAGCACTAAACATGCATAAATGTATATATATAATCCCAAGGAAGGGAAAAGCATATTATCAGATTGCATGGTTTCTGAGTAAATCAGCACATATTAGGTTATATCATTACCAGAACTACTTCCCGACTCTATCTTGTAAGTGGAAACATTGCTATCAATAGGCATATCTATAGTATCTTGATTTATTTTATATACAAGGTTTTATAAGTATGTATTCTCATTAAAAATCCTTATAGGGATTATAATCGCAAGCTACCATAACTATCCCCAAATCTGAGAAATTATTTTCTATATATCTTCTACCTAAGTATCTATCAAACCGAAGTTTATAAGACTCTGTCCTCTTCAAAAAAAATCTCATGAAGTATATATGATTCATTGTGGGCAAAAAAGAACCCATCCATAATGAATCAGTGAATGCAGAGAAGATATTTTATTTGAACCTAGTCTACTTTGAGAATGACATCAGCTTCTTTTCAGGAGTTATATAGAGAGCTTTGTAGAATATGATACATATTCCTCTGCTTTTAGGAAGTTAGAAAATCATGAAACACTATTCAGGCTATACAACATATTTTGATTCCTGCAGAGTGCCTCAGGCACCAAGGCAGTAAGTTAACATTAGAGAAGCGATCTGTCCAGAAACAGAGTAAAATATTTTTCTTCCAAATTGTGTTCTGCAATAAAGAGTTATTATCTATCTATCCATCCATGCATCTATCCATCCATTTATCCATCCATCTACTCATATTTATCATAAGAGGAGTGAGCTAAAAAGAAAGATATGCCAAAACAAAATATATTAGGTTTTTTTTTATAATTATAGATTGTTATTACTAAGAGTTAATAAAAAATGTATTAGCTCAAAATAAGAGCATTTGTATAGGTATAACCTGGATGGATGTTTTTTTGCCTGGAGAAAGAATCCATTCACGTTGCCTCTTGGTTTGGGGTAATATGATTCCAATACCCTTGAACAGCATTGGAAAGCAGTATCTCCCCATCTTCCACTTGAAGGATCCCAGAAGCCAAAGTGACAAACAAATGCCAGCCTAAAATGGCCTTGGGCTGAGAATTGTTTTGATGTTCAATGGATAGTTACATTTATTTTATTTACCAGCCATCAGCCAATGAAATATCTGTAATTGTTGCTGTTTCTTTGTAGTTTTCTCTTGCTGTATTATGTTTCACATCTTTGCTTTTAAAATAATGTTTAATTGTTAATATATAATTGCTGTGAATCAGCTAGAACTTACAGAAGGTTGGTGTATCATAAAGGGAAAGAAATGAAATGTAGGAAGGACAAATGGGATTCAAGTAACTTAATGAAAATAGCAGTTTCAGAGGCAGGGAAGTGGATAGAGGCTGTAAAATTAGTCTGAAATATGTAGAAAAGGTGTTTGGCTGTGCTATTCTGGCTCCAAAATGCATTTACAAATTATTCACTCCATTATTATAAAATCTGCCAGCATTGTTGAGCAGTTGCTATCTCTATGAATGAACTCAGTGGAAAATGTTGCACAATAACATCTGGTTGCTTTGATTTCCTGTATACTTGCTGTTTCTTTTAATGAACATTTGTATAACTGGATCATATGAATGAGGATTACACTATATGTTTCTCCTCCAGCTTATCCATTGACGTGGAAATAAACTGCAATGAAATTGGTAGGGCTTACCTCTGAATAGAAATACATAACCAGCTCCTCTCTCTCTCTCTCTCTCTCTCTCTCTCTCTCTCTCTCTCTCTCTCTCTCTCTCTCTCTCTCTCTCTCTCTCTCTCTCTCTCTCTCTCTCTCTCTCTCCATTCCAAGAGGCTGCCTTGTGCATTCCCCAAGGCATTTAGAAAATAAGCTCCAGATTCATTCTAGAATGATCTGGTGATAAGATTCTGAAATCTATCTGGCTTTCAGAATTAGATACAATTTCAGTGCTCTGCAGTGATGATTTTTGAACATCGTGTTGCAATGTTCAAAACTGCATATAGAAACAATAAGATCTTTTAATATATAATTTAGCTAAAACATATTTAGACATGTGTGCCTTTAAAAAAAATGTTTTTGATATGTTTTCTTAAACTGTAATACTTAAAGCAGAAATAGGATAAATTGAGTTAGTGATAGTACCGACTATAAAATTATTTATGCATGCCTAGAAATTCCTGAAAACTCTCAGTGTTTTACATTGTCTTAAACTTATTGTGATGATGGGAACAGGAAGGAGAGTTCCTACAATTTGGAATGCAATAGCTCTTGATGGAAGATCAGCTGCTATTTTGAGTGCTAAGGATTTGAGAAGTTGCAATCTTCTTTGATGGTGCACAAGCTTAATACTTTTTAAATAATTTCAGAACCAGGAGTCCCTATTACCAAATTGCTCTTTCTACACTGTGTTGCTTAATTTCTGCAAATTTACTAAGGGATTGATGGTGCAGGAAAGATTCTCCAAAATCAGTAAGTCAGGGATCTCTGAAAGGATTTTTCCTTCAAAAGCCTTATTCTGAAGCCATTTCCAAATAAATCAAGCTAACAATGTAATCAGCTGGTACCCAAGTTTTAAAGGCTTTTATGATGCTCAGCTGAAAGGATGTTGAAAATTCAAATTTTATCTTGGCACCATGCTAAAATGTCTAAATGGAGCACAAAAGCTTTTTACCAGATTATGATCGTCACACAAATTGTTTTTAAATGAATAAACATAAGAGCTCAAGAGAACTGGAAGAACCGTCCATTATTCATTAAAGACATTTAGTGCTTCATTAATTTGAATGCAACAATCCATTTTTGATTAGCTGGGTTGTTAAACAGACATTGTCCAAATGCCGCTAAGGTGTGAGGTGTAGAGAAAGTGCTTCACATCATTTGTGTGTTTCCTCTGAAGACAGCAGCGTTTCAGCTAATATTAATGTCTGAGCCCCCCTGAGTATCAAATAGCCATAATTTTCTAAGCACATTATGAACATTGCTTTTGTAATGTTACTTTCATATAAATTTCCATTCCTATAAAACTGAAGACAAACAAGGAGAGAAGTTGTTTCCATATTAGACAGGAGAACAAACATGAGAGAATGGCCCAGCCTTGAAATTGCTAGAATTTTATTCCAAACATCAGTGAATGAAGAAATGCTATCTCTGAATCCAGGGGAGGATATAATGAATACAAAAACAGAATGGAAAATTATTCCACAAGATTGCCAGAATATCCATTTATGTTTGCCTCCAGTTATGATTTCAGATTTTAAATTGTCTGCTAAAAAGTAAAGCTCATTTAGTTCATCATGATTTATTTTTCAGTAAGCAAGCTTATTTTTTTCCCCAGTAAGCAATATCAGAAGAATACTGACGCTGACATCGGAAACTCTGCTGAAGATGTCACCTAGCTTGGTAATGAAATGTTCAGAAACCAGCCCACAAGCTCAGAGAATGAACCATCACCCTCAAGCTTAATATTGTTCTCATCTCATGCAAATTTTAACAGCAGTTGCATGATTTGGTCATCCAGTATTTATGGTGTCCTCCAATTTTCTCTTTCTATCCAGAACTTAAAAGAGAAAGATTGTAGAAATTCCCAGATGAGTTAGAGGAGGAAATTGAAACTTGTATGTGATCAGTTAGGGATAAATATAATCCCCTGGATTTAGTTGACTAAGTCAGTTGACTTGATTTTATATATACTTCTTCCACCACTATTGTGCCCAACATAGGATTCAGGCATTCACATATACTTTCTTTTCTTTTCATTCACTCTTTCTGGATTCATATTGGAGCTTTATCAATAAACTGAGAACTTGAGTGGGCTCAGAATATTCAAGAAGTTATTACAATGGACACTTGGGAAAAGATCTGGGTGAGAAATGTAAAATTTATGCAAGCCCAAAATTTAAGAGAGAATTTTTATAAAATGTTTTATAGGTGGCATTTAGATCCCAAAAAGCTAGCAAGTATGTATCTGAACTACCAGCCTAAATGTTGGAGGTGTGGTGGTGAAGACGCACCGTATTTTCACATATGGTGGACCTGTAAAAAGGTTAAAGCATTTTGGATTAAAATCTGGTGGAATATGCAGAAGATATTTAAGAAAAGGATAAAGTTTTGTCCGCAATTGTTTTTACTGGGTATTATTACTGACACTACTGTTGTGGACATTAAGTTGATGTTGAACTTAATTATGGCAGCAAGACTTTTAGTAGGGCAATATTGGAAGAAGGAAGAACTGCCGACTATAGAGGAATGGACTTTAAAAGTTTCTAACCTGGCGGAAATGGCAAAGATCTCGGCATATTTGAAAGACCATTCGCAACAACGATATATCCTGGAGTGGAAAAAATGGATTGATTACATCCAGAATAAATATGGGACTAAAAAGTTTCATTTAGCATTTGAATAAGTACTGATGTGATATTTATATTGCTTGTAGTCATTTTATAAGAGCTAAAGCGCGATAGACCTAATAGTTTATTGTTAGCATATGGTAGTTTATGATTGTTTTTTACTTTTATACCTTGTATTTAGCTCTGGGAAGTCGGGGAGGGGGGAAGGGGAGGGGGGAGGGTTGGGTTGGGTGGGGAAGGGGGGTGGGGGTGGGGAGGGGTTGTTTTGTTAAAGATAAAATGTATTGAAAAACGTTTCAATAAAAAAAATAAACTGAGATCTTGTAACAGCACAAGTTAGACTCTCTGTGGGTCCATATTTTGACACTCTTTTTATGTTTTTTTATTTTATTTAAAAATGGGATAATATTTGTTTTGTTCTCTCCCTATTTAGATTTTAAAAAATTACAAAACTGAACATCCTTAGTTCAGTATCCTATTCTAAAGTTACAGGAGGTGGGGGGAGGGAAGAGAAAGAGTGAAAATCCTTCCAGAATAACTTTTTAGGGGATACAAGTTGTACTTTGATGTTCAGTTCTCACTTTCTATTGCAAAGCCATTAGGAAAAGGTCATCCTCCATTTCAGAATCAAGAGGAAAGGGGATTATTGGGAAGATCAGGAATCAATGGACCTGTTTATCCCCGGAGGCAATTTTTTTCCTTCCTCCTTGACTTTGCAAATTTGTACGAAAGCAAAGCAAAAATTAATGCTTCCAACATGACTTTTTACATTATATGCAAGTAGTCCTCAATTTACAACCATAATTGAACCTGGAATTGTGGTTGTAAATCATTGTGGTTATATGTCAGGATATCACTTAACCAGATCTGATTTTTCAACATTTTTGGCAGCGGTCATGGTCAGTCAATGAACTCCACGGTCATTAAGCAAATACATTTTCCCCAATCAGTGTTTTTGGCTAGAAACCAGAAATAAACACTATAAGCAGGCAAAAAATAAGATCACAAATCATGGTTACTTCACCACAGGAAACTACAAATGGGTGTAAAGATAAGCCAGTTGCCCAGTGCCTATAATGTGATCATACAACTGTCAGGTGGCTTGTGTACATCCTGCCACTGAAACTTTGAAAATGGGTCATAAGTAGCTCTGGGGAAGTTTGTCATAAATTTAAATGATCATAAAACAACCAGTTGTAACTCGAGGATTACCTGTATATCCTTTACATCAGTTAAACACATTGAAGAAACAGGACTTCTAACTCTTTATGACTGATTTCCTGCTAACTCTTTATGACTGATTTCTAACTGATTTCTGGAGCAAGAGTTCCGTCATTAGATATTTTAAACATGTGACACAAGGTATTTGTTTTTGCTTCACACACATAAACGCACAGACATACACACATACTTCCAAAATCTTGTCAAGAAAGTTGCAGGAACTAGTACAGTAGACACAAAGAGTTAAAATTTAAAACACACACACAAACACACACACACACACACACAAAGCATTTAATATTGTATTCATAAAATAGTTTTATAGTTTAGCCAATTAGATGTTTTTGGTATTTTATTTTTTTTAATTCATAGTTTAGTAGTCTGAGCCATCTTATTTGCTTTTATTAATCTTCTAGAAAATGTTTATGCATTTTAATTTGAACCTTATAACCTTTACAAAAACTATAAAATGTTGGTCGGTGAGAATAATAAAGTTTGCACTACTCAATAGGTTAATTGTTAAATTCCCTCCCTTATCGCCATACCTTTTGCTAACTACCTTGTTATTACTTTTACAAAATAATGAAATGGCAGAAGACATCATGCTTCTTAGAATTTTAATCAAGTGATCCAGAAATATGAATGAATGAACCTTTATTGTTAAAGTACAACCATGTATACATTAAGATTGGCTGAGCCTTCCTTCGTGCCCCCCCACAACTCACAGTGACAACAAACAACCATCTTGTTACACCATGTGAGCTAATTGCACAACACACCGGTCTCTCAAGTCAATCATACATAAAGTTATTTCCTGTTCAAGAGCCTGACAGCCCATGGATAGAAGCTGTTCTTCAGCCCGTTGGTATGGCTCGCTATACTCCTGTATCTCCTACCTGATGGTAGGAGAGTAAAGAGGTACTGACCAGGGTGTAAGTTGTCCCTGAGAATTTTCCTCACTCTTCCAAGGCAGCAAGCACTGGCGATGTCATCCAGTGGTGTCAGGGGACAGTGCACAATGTTTTGTGCTGTGCTCACCACCCTCTGTAATACTTTCCTATCCACGGCTGACAGGCCAGCATACCAAACCACTATACAGTGCGAGAGGATGCTCTCTATAGTAGACCGGTAAAAGAAGGTCATTAGCCGTTGTTCTACCTTTTTCTTCCACAAGACCCCAAGGAAGTGGAGTCTCTGTTGGGCCTTTCTGGCCACCTGGGTTGTATTGACTTTCCAGGTAAGATCTTCACAGAGGTAGACTACCAAGAATTTAAAGGAGGAAACTCTCTCCTCACAGTCCCCCCCAATGTAAAGTGGGGCAGGTTCCTCTCTTTTCCTCCAGAAGTCTAGCACCATCTCCTTTGTCTTGCCGATGTTCAGGTGCAAGTTGTTCTCTAAGCACCATAAAGATAATTTTTGTACCTCCCCCCTGTACACTTTTTCATCTTCACCTGTAATAAGACCCACTATGTTGGTATCATCTGCGAACTTAATGATGCAGTAGATGGGTCAGACGATAGACAATCGTATGTGTACAGTGAGTACAGGTAGGGGTTAAGTAAAGTATGCAGCCCTCTGGCGAGCCCATGCAAAGCTTCAAGGGGGCTAGATAAAACAGACCCAACCCTCCCTGTTTGTAGCCAGTTCGTTAGAAAGTCTTTAATCCAATCGTAGATGGAGGGGGGGAAATTCAAGTCAGTCAGCTTTTCAAAAAGGATGCCTGGCAGAATGGTGTTGAAAGCCGAGCTATAATCAGTGAAAAGCATCCTGACATAGCCTCCATGCTTCTCTAGATGGCTTGCTACAGAATGTAGAGCAGTAGCAATGGCATTGTCTGTTGACCTGTTTCCCCTGTAGGCAAATTGATGTTTGTCGAAGTCCGGTGGGAGGCATGTCCTAAGATGTTAGAGAACCAGTCTTTCAAAGCATTTCATCACTACAGATGTTAATGCAACAGGTCTGTAGTCATTCAGGCACTCAATTGCTGTTTTCTTCAGGACTGGGACAATGGTAGCTGCTTTCAAGCATGATGGTACACAGGCCGTTTGCAAGAAGATGTTAAAGATCCTTGTCAGGACCCATGCTAATTGATCAGCACAGTTCTTAACCACTATCCCAAGCACCCCATCTGGGCCTGCAGTTTTGCTGGGATTCACAGCCTTAAGTACAGCTTTCACTTGATATTCACACAGGGTGAGTGGCTGAGAATCAGAAGGCCGGCCAGCAGAGGCTATGGGGTCTGGTCTTTTCACCTTGTAGCGAGCAAAGAAGATATTCAGCTCTTCTGCCAATGAGCCATCGGTATTAACCGTGTTCCTTGTATTGGCCTTATGGTTGGTTAGGTGCTGCAGTCCCTGCCACACTTGCTTTGCATTGTTGTCTGCTAGGTGGTTCTCCATTTTATGTTTATATTGTTGTTTTGCCATCCTAATGCCTCTTCTGAGATATGCCCTGACCTCTCTGTATGTGTCCCTGTCCCCCGCCTTAAAGGCAGAATCCTGGGCTCTCAGGAATGTTCATACCTCTGCAGTCATCCAGGGTTTGCAATTCCCATAAACTCTAATGCACTTTTCTGTTGTCACGCTGTCAGTGCACACTTTGATATAAGAGAGTACAGCATCCGTATATACATTCAAATCTTGATCTTCGAATACACTCCAGTCAGTGGTATCAAAGCAGTCCTGCAACTGACTGAGAGCACCTGCTGGCCAGATTTTAACCCTTTTCATGACTGTCTGAGTTTTTTTTTCCTGAGAGGAACATACATACAGGCACAACAGGAGTGAGAGATGGTCAGATGTACCCAGGTGGGGGAGGGGGAATGCTCTGTATGCCTGTTTCAGATTAGAGTACACACGGTCTAGAGTGTTCTTCCCTCTGGTGGAAAATTGCACATACTACACAAACTTGGAGAGAACTGTCTTTAGACAGGCTTGATTGAAGTCCCCAGCCACGACAAGAGCGTCCTCTGGGTGAGTTTGCTGCTGCCTGGAGATGACATCATATAGCTTGGAAGGTGCTGTGCTGACATTGGCATCAGTTGGAATGTAGACAGCTATAATAATTACCACAGTAATTTCTCTAGGCGGATAAAATGGCCTACATGTGACAGTCATCAATTCCATATCTGGGGAGCAATACCTGTAAACTACTCTGCTGTTGGCACACCAGTCACAATGTATATAGACACAGAGTCCTCCTCCCTTGCTCTTACTGGAACCTCCATTTCTGTCATATCTTTAAGGAAGGAAAAATCAGCTTGTTGGCCAAGCAAAAACACCAAAATCAGTCTCTGTTGTGCCTTATGGTGATAAGATACAAAATTAGTCATTCCTAACCCTGAGACAGCTAAATCGTTTTTTTAGGCTTTTGCTGTTCAGTCTCTGAACTATCAGTCTAGGGATGAGAGCCCAACAAAACTTCAGGCTCTTCACAGAAAGTTATATTGCACTCAAGTTCAATGGGCCAATGAGGACATGCTCCTCAACCAAAATTCATTCAGGCTGAAGCAGCCTTCTTTCATAATTCTATATGTCCTCTCACATGTCCAGGTAATTGATACTAAGAAATAGGGGTGACATGTATAGCAGTGTTCCAATATCTCAGGGGTTGCCACAAAGAAGAGGAGGTCAACCTATTCTCCAAAGCACCTGAAGGCAGGAGAAGAAGCAATGGAGGGAAACTAATCAAAGAGAGAAACAATCTATAATTAAGGAGAAATTTCCTGAGAGTTAAAACAATTGATCAGTGGAACAACTTGCCTACAGAAATTGTGGATGCTGCAACACTGGAAGTTTTAAGAAGATATTGGACAATCATTTGCTTGAAATGGTTTCCTGCCTGAGCAAGGGGTTTGACTAGAAGACCTCCAAGGTCCCTTTCACCACTACTGATTTGTTGTAATCTCACTTCATTCTAACTATAATACTATCATATGTGATATACATATTTAATTTTCACATCTCTAAATATATGGCTTACTAAAACTACCTAGAGATACTTTATAGCTTTTTATGTTTTTTGGTAGTTTTTGCATTCTTCTGCTTATTCATTAGCTGTAGTCAAGCATATCAAAGGATTGGACAATCCTTTTATTGTCTCAGTCTAGGAATTTCTTGAATTGTATTCTGAAAACTAATTCAGTCTACACAATTCCAGCCCCATGTAGAGAGCATTGCAGTAATCTATACAGGAGGTAACGAGTGCATGGGTGACTGTACGTAGGGCATCTCGGCCCAGATAGGGGCGCAACTGGCACACCAGGCGAACCTGGGCAAATGCCCCCCTGGCCACAACTCCAATATGATCTTCAAAACTGAGTTGTGAATTCAGGAGGATGCCTAAATTGCATGCCCTATCAACAGGAGGTAACATCTCTCCTCCCATAACCAATGATGAAACCTCTTGGACTAAACGAGATGCCAGTACGTAAAGCCACTCAGTCTTGGCCTGGTTGAGCCAGAGCCTGTTCTTCCCCATCCAGATCTGTAACGCTTACAGGCAACGGGACATCACATCAAGGGCATCACTGGGTTGGTTTGGGGTGGAGATGAAAAGCTGGATATCATCAGCATATTGATGATACCTCACCCCGAAACCACGGATGATCTCACCCAGTGGCTTCATATAGATATTGAACAGGAGGGGTGAGAGTACCGACCCCTGAGGCACCCCACAACTAAGGGGCCTAGGGGCTGACCTCTTCCCCCCTGCCAACACCGTCTGCGAACGGCCTGAGAGGTAGGAGGAGAACCACCGTAAAACAGTGCCTCCCACTCCCAACACCTCAAGACGTCGCAGCAAGATACCATGGTCGATGGTATCAAAAGCTGCTGAGAGATCTAATAGGACCAAGACAGAGGAATAACCCCTATCTCGGGCCCACCAGAGATCATCCACCAGTGTGACCAATGCCATCTCTGTGCTGTACCCAGGCCTGAAACCTCTATTCCACGGGTGTCAAACTTGCCGCCTGACATGACATGTTGCGATATATCATGACTTTTTTTTTCCATTGCTGGAGCTGGGGTGGGTGTATCCTCTGCTGTGCTATCAACAATAGTTTAGAATGTTTTCTTCCTACTGTTTTGGAAATGCTGTGTTATTTTTCAGATGCATGCTATAGATCTAACTCTTAATTGAAAGCTCCCCTGTTTGGCTATTGCTTTTATGTGTATAGTTTGGGGATTTTTAAGTATGTATAACAGATTGAAAACTATTTGAATTCAAACATGTAATAATTGAAGGCTTAAAGCTTTTAATTATCTAACTCTACTGCTTATGTTGAGATGTCATTCTCAATAATGTAAATCATGATAACATTGATTAAACTTATAAATAACAAATGCATAAAAATGCACACCGAGTGACTTTCATAATTATTTTTATATAGCTTTGTATTAGAGGGCGACAAAATCACCCCCAAATATTTAACCCTTTTAACAATCTCAAATCCAGTTAATCCTTCTAGGAGAGCCTTCTGCGAAACTGTCATATTTCTAGCCAAAATTTTAGTTTTCTGTATATTTACTTTAAATCCAGAAACCTTCCCATATTGTGTTATTATCTCCATCAGGTCCACAACAGAGTTCTCTGGCTGGGTCACTGTAACAACCAGATCATCTGCAAATGCTCTCAATCTGTAATCCTGATCTCCAACTTGTATCCCCTTAATTTTTTCCGAATTCCGAATCTTAACCAATAATATCTCTAATGTTAATATAAATAACAAGGGCGATAGCGGACACCCTTGCCTTGTGCCCTTCTCAATATTACATACTGTTGTCAAACTATTGTTAACTATAATTCGGGCAGTTTGTTTTTGGTATAATGCCCTAATCGGTTGTAAAAAATTTTCCCCAAAATCCATTTTGTCTAAAACTTTCAACAAAAATTGCCAGTTCAATTGATCAAAAGCCTTTTCAGCATCTAAAAAGATTAGCGCAGCAGAGATCTGGTTGTGCCTTTCCAAAAACTCTAACACATCAACTATATGTCTCACATTAGTTTTCATTTGTCTTCCACTAATAAACCCCGTTTGGTCCCCATGAATCACCTGTTGCAGAACCCTCATCAGTCTATTAGCCAAAACCTTAGCAAATATCTTATAATCTGTATTTAAAAGCGATATCGGTCTGTAATTTTTAACTAAAGTAGCATCCTGGTCTTCCTTCGGAATCAAAGAGATAAAAGCTGTTCTCCAAGACGGGGGCACCTTTCCCCCCCTCTGGATTGTCTGGAACAGTTCCTTTAACGGTTTTATCATCTCTAATTGTAAGTTTTTATAATAGGCCGCAGTCAAGCCATCAGTGCCTGGTGCTTTATCCACCTTCAGTTCCTTAATAGCTGTAAAAATTTCTTCTTCTGTAATCAGTTGGTTAATCCCCTCTTTTTGTACTTGCGTAAGAACCGGGATGCTAGCCTTCTCCAAATACGTATCAATATCTTTTGCATTAATGTCCTCTTTAGTATATAATTTCGAATAAAAATCCACAAAGGCATCCTTAATAAGATTCTGTTGATACACAACCCTTCCTTTATACTCAATCTTATCTATATTAGATGCCCTTTGTTTTTTCCTCAGTCTATAAGCCAACCATCTGCCTGGCTTATTAGCATTGCAAAAAGTATTATGCCTAGCAAACCGCAGATTGGTCGCCACTTGATCAGCCATTAATTTATCAAATTGTCCTCGTAACAGTCTAATAGCCTCCTTGATCTTCACCTCCTCTGGGTTCAAAATCAAAGCCTTTTCTTTTTCCTTTATTTCATTCTCCAGTTCTTTCCTTCTAGTTTCCACTGCACGTCTATGTCTATTATTCATATATATCAACACCCCTCTCATATAGGCCTTGCTAGCATCCCAAACCATATCCATAGAGGTACCCTTATTCATATTCATCTCAAAAAAATCCTTCATCCGCTGTTTGCATTCTTCCACATTTCTCTGATTTCTAAACAAATTCTCATTTACGCGCCATGAGCGTCTATCTCCTCTTTCCTTATCAATCTCCAACCACACTGGACTGTGATCAGAGATAATTCTTGCGCAGATTTTCACCTTTTTAGTTCTCAAAAGAAGATCATTAGTCAACAAAATAAAATCAATCCTCGAAAAAGATTGGTGTCTATCAGAGTAAAATGTATAATCCTTCTCCTGCAGATGTCTCTCACGCCAAATATCTCGCAATTCCAGGTCATCCTTCATTTCAAAAAAAGATTTAGGCAGTCTAGCGTGACTTGGAATGCGTTTAAAGGCTCCAGCCTTATCCAACTGTACATCCATAACTCCATTCCAGTCCCCCATAAAAATAAAGGATTTATAATCCAACTGGGTAAGCTTTGTATGAAGTAAACTAAAAAAGTCAGCTTGTTGTTGATTTGGAGCATATAATCCAACTAAAAGCGTCTTTTTACCTTCAAACAACAGCTCGATCATAACATATCTTCCATGCTTATCTGCTTCAATTAGGTCCGCTGTTAAGGCACTTTTAACATAAACAACCACTCCATTTTTCTTATTCTCTGCAGAAGCAACAAATTGCGTACCCAGCCTCGAGTTCAATAAATACTTTTGATCCAAAACTCTAATATGCGTTTCTTGCAGGCATATAACATCTATCTTAAATTGTTTTAAATATTGAAAAACTTTCTTCCTCTTCTGCGGTGAGTTTAGTCCATTAACATTCCAGGTTAAAAATTTAGTTGCCATGTATATCCCCGAAAAGCTCTTGGACCACAGCTTTGATAGGACTGGTTACTTTAGGCCGTGCTCCTCCCACAGCTTGGCTATGAATGCGTTGTGAAGAATCTGAAGACTTTTGCTGATCTTGTTCTTTTATTTTCTTTGCTCGTTTTAAAGCAGCACGCGTCACTCTTTGCTCTCTAGGATCATCCAAAGAGATTATAGCTTGATCTCCTCCAGCACCATTTTCCTCTGTTTCCTCCTCTTGTTGTTCTTCTTCTCCAGATCCCTTTCCAGCTTCCAGGAGCGTTAATGGGGTTGCTTTTAAGACATTATTGTAGAAATCACGTGCTTGTTTCACAGTAATCAGCCTATACCTTTTACCTTCATACATCACCATCAGCCCCTCTGGAATCTCCCATCTGAACCTTATATCTCTTTGCTTGAGCTCTTGCACAAGAAATGTATAGTCCTTTCTTCTCCTTAAAATCCTTGGAGGAATTTCTTTTAAAACCAAGACTTCTTGTTCAGCAATCACAACCTTAGCATCGTAGGCAGCTTGTATAACTTGATCTCTAATTTCTCTTTTTGCAAAATAAACCACCACATCTCTAGGCAACTTTCTCTGTCTGGCAATCCATGAATTCACCCGAAACACTTTATCCATAGCTGCTCTTATTTCAGATGCTGGCTGGTTCAATACCCCTTCGAGAGCCTCAGAGATCAGCTGCTTTAAATCTTCTTTAACATTCTCTTTTAAGCCTCTAATTCTGACAGCAAACTGCATCTGGTAATATTGGGCATGGCTTAACTCCCTTTCCAACTTGCCTCTTTCAATTTCATTCTCCCGTGCTTTTACTTCTAGTATAGCATTCCTTTGAGCCAAATCATCCACTTTTTCATCTAAATCTTCCACACATTCCGCCACTTTATGCACTGAAGTCAAAATGTCTACCTTCATCACGCTGTACTTCTGTTCCATCCTCTCTTCCATTCTTTCCTCAAATTTCTCCAATTTCTCCTCCATCTGTGCAAATTTATCAGCAATTGATTGATTAATTGATTCCAAAAGTACCTGGGCATGTTTATCCAAGGCATCTCGCAAATCCTTCGATGTCAGCACTTCAGGAGGGTGCAATGCCTGTAGTGATGATTGTTGCACCGGCGAGGATCCTCCACTCCGAAGAGTTTTAGAGGGAGGTTTAGCCGCCATCTTTTAATCCTCAATTATGACGCACTTTCAATTAAAGTTTAAAAAGTCCAACAAGTTAGAGAGTACAGTAAAATAGTCCTCTTCACCTTTTCCTCTTGTACCGCTCTGCCTGCTCCTTTAAATCATAGTCCTTTCTTCAGGCAGGGATGGTTCGCAGACGCCTGGCTCTGCTCCAGGAAGTTCGGAGCAGAGACGACGGCCAGCTGGGAGCAACCCAGGCTTCGGGGGAGTTCGATCCTTCAGCCGCCCAAGCTCGAAGCTCAGGCGGCCTCGGAGAACTCTACCCCTACCTGGGGCCTCACCCCCTCCTCTTCTCCCGAGGAGGGGGCTTCAATTTCGCCCGAACAGCTGATCGGCGCTGTTTCGGGCGAAAAAACAAACAGCTGAGCCGCGGGCAGCCAGGGGAGGCTGTCTTCGGCGCCGCGCCGCCAGCGGAAGTCCCCCACCGAGTGACTTTCTTACTTCTGCCCATCACCTCCCTTAATTACATATATGAGTGACAATTTGCTTTCAAATTTCTGCAATATGAAGAAGAGGCTTAATTTTTCTCTGGTAGCTATTCATAAAGAAATATTAGAGAGAAAAAATCTTCCATCACGATAAATCGATTCATTTAATTTAATTTAATTTAATAATATTTGTATACCGCCCTTCTCCCTGAGGACTCAGGGCGGTTCACAGGGCAGAATAAAATACTAAATACAAACATTAAAAAGAGATTAAATAATTGCCCAAGTTAAAACAATTGGAATAAAATTCTAAAACACCAAGTTAAAATTAAGACACCAAAAATAAAAAAAACCCACCAATCCCCATCAGGCTAGGCCGGCTTGAACAAACAGAAACGTCTTGAGATCGCGACGAAAGGAGCGAAGATCGGGCGCCATCCGGAGCTCTACCGGTAGCTGATTCCACAGCTCCGGGGCGCCCACAGAGAAGGATCTCCCCCTGGGGGCCACCAATCGACATTCTCTGATCGGTGGCACCCTGAGGAGGCCCTCTCTGTGGGAACGCACAGGGCGCAGGGAGCTTGATGCCGGCAGCAGATGTTCCCCAAGGTACTCCGGCCCCATGCCATGGAGGGCTTTAAACACCGTTACCAGTACCTTGAATCTCACCCGGAAGACAACTGGCAACCAATGCAGCTCACGGAGCAGAGGTGTAACGTGGGAGTATCGGGAGACTCCCAACACAACTCTCGCGGCTGCATTCTGTACCAGTTGGAGCTTCCGGGTGGTCCTCAAGGGCAGCCCCATGTAGAGAGCGTTGCAGTAGTCCAGACGAGAGGACACGAGCTCATGAGTGACCGTGCACAAATCATCCCGGCTGAGATAGGGCCGCAACTGGCGCACCAGGCGAACCTGGGCGAAGGCCCCCCTAGTCACAGCTCCTATATGGTCTTCCAAGGTGAGCCGTGAATCTAGGAGGACTCCCAAGTTGCGAGCCCTATCTACGGGGGGTAATAGTTCACCCCCCATAGCCAGAGGTGGAATGTCCGAATAAACCCGGGATGAAGGTATGCAAAGCCACTCAGTCTTGTCGGGGTTGAGTTGAAGTCTGTTCCTCCCCATCCAGACCCGAACCGCCTCCAGGCAGTTCATCCCTCATTAGGTTTCTATAGATCAGACAGAGTAGTGTGGTCAATCTTTCTGTCATCTTATTTATAAATACTCAAATAATGTGAGAAATTGTGCAAGTGACTTTAATAATTGGTTCCATGAGTAGGGAGGAAGCCACTTTTGGCTCCAATTGATATTTATTCACCTTTTAAAAATATATGTGAGAAGCAACCAAGTGGCATGTTTAATTATGGATATATAAGAAGAAGCTTATGTCCCCAAGCAGTCTGCAAAGGCCCCTGGAACTCCTCCAAACACGGTTGCCAAATGGTAATCTTTAGTGAGACAGATGGGACAATTATTAAATGCATGAGGACTAATCATATTCACTGTAATTAATCAATTAATCAATAAAAAGTATAATTTAATTAAAGTAGGTTTTGGTCCTGGCCTGCTGTCTGGGACTTGTCTATTCTCTGGATTCCATCTATAGGCACACAAAGAACAAGTGAAGCCCAAAAAACCAGACTCATTCAGAGTTGGGCAGCACAAAACTTCAATTAATTATTCAAATTATTTTTAGAAGAATTGGATTAAATATTTCTTAAAAATGCATGTATAAAGGGACAAATCCAGGTCAGGTTGCTGCCTGCTTAATTTAGACAAGAATAGAATATGATTGATTGATTGATTGATTATGAACCACCAAGTTGGTTGACAGCTAGCAGCCTTATAGATTGACATTCTCCCAAGACAATAACTCTCTAACCTGGTCTTTCATGTCTTCCAATATTTTCCAATATACCATCACTGTGGTATTTGAGTCTATCCATCTTGCTACTGTTCATCCCACAGAATACAGAATAATAGAGTTGGAAGGGACCTTGGAGGTCCCTTCTCCTTCCTCTTCTCTTTCCTTCTATTATCATCACTATTACTATGAGAACCAGTTTCACCCTGTATACTGTATTTAAGATAATCACTCTGATTATCTGTGAACTCATTTTCTGTGTCAGAAAATAAAGCTTTCCAACTATTTCACAATTTATATTCTAATAGGTTTCATTATGTGTTTTAATTAGAATGCTAAGTGCAGTAAAACAGAGGATGCAAACCTACATATTCTTACTAAGGTGTGAACTTTACTAAGGTGTGAACTGAACACACTGGACAACCATTTGTCTGAAATAGTATAGGGTTTCCTGCCTGAGCATGGGGTTGGACTAGAAGATTTCCAAGGCCCCTTCCAACATTATTATTATTATTATTATTATTATTATTATTATTATTATTATTATTATTATTATTATTATTATTATTATTATTATTATAAAACTTTTATTCATAAAACATGAAACTCAGTCAACTGAACACTCAAATTGACTAGCACTAATGGTTGACATGGGTTGCTGCCAGCATCCTAGGTATCAACCAGGTATCTCCTTAAAATGTAGGATGTTCCAAGTAGCAGTTTTTTGTAGCTTTGCTGGAGTTATTGAAGGAATCTGCAATTTCTTGATGTATTTTGCAAAGTTTTTGGACATAGTTCCCAGTGCCCTGATGACAATGGGTATAACTGTTACACATTTCATCTATAATCGCGCAGTTTCGATGGCCAGGTCACGGTATTTCATAATTTTTTTCAGTTCTTTTTCTTTGGCATTTCCTGGTACAGCGATATCAATCAAGTGTATGCTTTGGTTCTCTATGACTGCGATATCTGACATGTTGTGTTCCAAATGGTGATCTGTCTGTATTCGGAAGTCCCACAAGATCTTCACTCTCTCATTCTCCACAACTTTTTCCACCCTATGTTCCCAGGACTTTTCAGACACAGGCAAGTCATATTTTTTACACAATGCCCAGGGGATTAGTTTAGCAATTCGGTCATTTCTAGCTTTGTAATCAGTTTACGCGATTTTGCTGCACTCACATTTTAAATGTGAAACAGTTTCAATTTTGTCAGTAGATTTTTGTATCTTCGTTTCATGGGATTAGTTTGTAGTGCTTGTTCTTGAGCAGCCAGTATTAAGCCTTCAGTTTCTTTCTTGATGGTTCCCACCTTAAGCCATGCCCATGTCAAGCTCTTATCACATTTTCCTTCAATGTTTTTCAAATGCTGTCCATGCAAAGCTTTGGTTTTCCATCTACTTAATCTGTCATCCAGCCGTTTTTCCTTATATTCTGCCTTTGTTTCTGTTATTTTGATAATGCTCTCTGTTTTCACAGCCTGCAGCATTTTTTTCTGTACTTTGATTCACATAGTCATTCAAACTTCGTTTTTCTTCTTCTACAGTTTGGTGGATTTGCAGTAGCCTTCTGGCCCCTATTCTTCTTGTTTTTAATTAGAATGTTAAGTGCAGTAAAACAGAGGATGCAAACCTACATATTCTTACTAAGGTGTGAACTGAACACACTTGGAGTTATGTGAATGCTCCAACACTGGACAACCATTTGTCTGAAATGGTATAGGGTTTCCTGCCTGAGCAGGGGGTTGGACTAGAAGACTTCCAAGGCCCCTTCCAACTTGTTGTTGTTGTTGTTGTTGTTGTTAGGTTGCCTCTTTTGTTTGAAAATCCCTTTGGAAAAACTAATTGAATTTTTTGTGTGTATATGGGACAAGTTCTAATATTTATTGTCCTTTTAGACAAAATGTTATATCCAAAAGACAGACTGGTAATATGCAGTACAACTGCTGTGTGTTCAAAGTACTACATGCTCAGAATAGGCAAGCAGAAAAAAAATCAAACCACATCAATTGACAATGATTTCTTTTTTTTGAGCAAGAGTTGAAAAGGAGTCAACTGTGTCCCTTTATACTGAGTCTGAAATAAATAATGCAAAACTTTGTCCAGTGTACTTGAAAAGAACAACTTGAACGCTATTGCTTTTATTGTCACATTTATAGTCCATTCATTTCTTTTCTCCCAAACTTTCTTGCCATCAAAACTAAATGACACCGAGAATGTAACCCCTTTCTGAATAACCCTCAAGTAAAAATAAATTGGATTTTCCTTTCCCTTGCTGGTTTTTTCAAGCATATCAAATTTGCATCCTTAATCCAGACAGATCTATAAAATGTTAATCATAACAATGAACTTTCTATCAAATACGTCAGTTAAGTAACTAAAATTTCATGCCCAGTATGAAAGTTTCCCTGTTGGGCCACCACAGTTTTGTCATTTGTTTTATTGGCAGAGCTAGATCACATTTTGCTAAATATCAATCCCAATTACTCCCTCTATGGTATTAAACATGGGAGGTAAGATTTAGATCAAGTCTTCATTCAGCTGTATCAATGAGAAGAAAATGGGAAAGATATTTGAGAAAGACTTGACAAGAACCAAACCAGCTAAATTCCTTTCTAGTTTTTGGCTATCTATTTGTTGTTTCAATGCTTCTAAACTGAAAGAGGAAATTTGATAGAAAGGAAGGTTTGTACTACAGGGATCTCATTACTAAACTATTTCCAAGCATAATTAAGAGGTGTATTTCTTTCTGGAAAATCTAGGGATTGCAGTTTTCAGTTGCAGTTGATATTCTAACATTAATAACTGTTTTATTTTCTCTTTGTATCATCTCCTATATCCAAAGGATACATTTAAATAAGAAAATTCAGTAACTTAAGCAGAGTGTTCTTAATTTGTGTGTGTGCGCGCACACACTTTAAGAGTCTGACGAAACCTATAGTTACTTTCTTAGAAAAATGTGTTAAAATACCTAAAATAAATTACAAAGATACAAATGTAATACCAAGAAAACTAATTATGCCTGAATACAGTTATCAAAAATATTGCAAACATAAATAATATAAATTCATTAGTTCATTCAACTAATAAAAATTCCAGCAAAATTTCAGCGGAGGACATGGTGGCAAATTAGAAAGACAATTTTATAGAAAATCCACTCGCACTAACCAAGTGCTGCACTATCAAAGTAACCACAGTTTTTCACAAGAGAAAGTGTATAAGAATATTATTCAGATGAGCACAAATACACTGTAACCAACCCCCAACACCGGAAAAATGAAAGCTATTGCTCATAAAACATATTTTAACAAAATGGATAGCTATGAAACTTTATCTAAAGTGCCTAACTACTCAACCCACTCAACAGTGCTTTTCATAGTGTATGTTGGTTGTGCTTTAGTGAGCAGTTAGGCACTTTAGATAAACTTGCATGGCTATCCAAATAACTCAAGGTGGCAAACATATCCAACATACTTTCCTCTATCTATCTATCTATCTATCTATCTATCTATCTATCTATCTATCTATCTATCTATCTATCTATCTATCTATCTATCTATCTACCTACCTACCTACCTACCTATCTATCTATCTATCTATCTATCTATCTATCTATCTATCTATCTATGTATCATCTATCATTCAATCTATCAGCTATCTAGCTATCTAATTTGGAAACTGCTCATCTCACTCACAGAATGATGTTACTTTACAGCATTAGAGCAAAATTCTTAGTACAGACAGAATTCAAAGGTAATAAAAAATGGACTTATCCTCCCAGTGAAAAAAGATTTAGCTAAAACTCTCGCTCTCACACACAGACACACAAACAATCAACATGTACAGAAAAAAAAACATGCTTTGTCAAGAACAAATAGAATTAAGAGAGAGAAACGGAGGGGAAAAATTGCACAAAGAATGCCCTCATCTTCTGTTGACATTTCATTAAGACTTTTCACATCTAATGTATATCCTTTTTCTGTCTTTAACTTGGGCAGTTCATTTCTTACAGAAAGTCACTGGTAAGCATATCAAAGGAGTTATTTAATTCTGTGACAAGATCATGACAACAAAAATGAGATAGGATTCTTTGGAGGGCAGCACTTCCTCTCTCCTTCTCCCACTCCATCTTATACTAGAACTTGAGTATATATTTTTCTTTGAAGTTTTCCTCAATTGAAAAAAAAAAGATAAACATGTTCTTATTGAAGAATGGAAAGAAACAGATTCCTGCCAGAAGAAGACCACATACTGTATATCTCCCAGATATAATGTTTGGAGTGAGTAAACAAATTCAGAACAAGCATATAAATTAATTTCATAGATCATTTTTTTCTGCTGGATTAGACCAAAGCCTTGCCTTCTCTAGCAAGCTGATGATGGTAGCCCTTCAACATAATCCAAACAAGAAGTACAGCTAGGAATACTAACCATAAATTTTATGTGCCAGTTGTTCACTCTGTGGCTCCTCCTCCTGCCTCCAAGGTCATTCTCACATACCATTAATCTGTCTAAAGCAGGCATGTCAAACTGCCAGCCTGTGGGCCGCATATGTCACACCAAAATCACACCTACCCCATTGCTGGCAATGGGGGAAAATCGTGATACGTCACGCAACATCATGTGACATCGCAAGTTTGACATGCCTGGTCTAAAGCAGTATTTTTCAGAGTTGGCAACTGACTGAGGAATTCTGGGAGTTGAAGTCCACCCATCTTAAACCTGCTGTGTGTTCTGTACCAGCCTGCTACCGGCCCTGCAGAAAAGACCCCTTTTACAAGAAGGCAAGAGGCTGGAACTAAGCCTGCCAAATTTATGGATACAAAAGCAAACAGAACAAGACACGAACCATGAAACAGGAGCTATTCAAGTGGTTGCCCTCAGCAAACCAGCCCTCCCACGCATTCCCCTTTTATACAGTTCAGGGCGTGGCTTCTCTCTGCCTCCTTCCGAGGTGCCCCATTGCCTTCCTCTGTTTACTCCTGATTGACTGCCTCCTACATCGGGCGTCCTTGAACAGGGCCAGCTGTGGGTCATCTTCATCCACGCTGTCAGGCCCACACAGCTGGGTCTGCGTCGTGACCAGGTGGGAGGGGCCTGGCTGAGGGCTCTCATCACCAAGCTCTCCAACCCACTCAGCAACCTCTCCAACACCCCCCTCCTCCTCTGAATCATCCGACCCAAATGCCGAACCCACAGGCTGACCCTGAATCACAACACTGTGTTTGAAAAGCTCTAGACCAGGGGTGTCAAACTGCCGGCCCATGGGCCAGATGCATCATAGCGAAACCACACCCACCCCATTGCCGGCAATGACAAAAAAAGTTGTGTTGCATTGCAACACATCACATGATATTGTGAGTTTGACACCCCTGCTCTAAAGTCACCATGTTTAAATCCAAAGTCGTTTTTCTTGAAATCACAATATAACTGGAAGGGGCAATTGCAAGTTCCAAGGGAAAAATGCAACTTCTCTAAGGACTTGTCAATTTGCCAACTACATTAGCACTTCTGGAACATCTTTTTCTAGTTAAAATCTAAAGCTCTGCCCAGCATCAATCAAAAGCTCCACCACAGTCAGAATAAAAATGTCAGGAAGATTCAAAGCATTTGGAGAGTTGGTGACCTTTTGAGTCTTCTGTCAATAATGAGAACCTTCCCAGACCAGACCCATTCTGGATTCTTGAACCACACTGAAGAAACCTGGATGAAATTTTTATTTATTTTTTTAATTTCATTTATATCCTGCCCTTCTCCGAAGACTCAGGGCGGCTTACAAGCTTAGCAGTAGCCTTCATTCTATGTATATGCCTGCTTATTAGGGCTTTCACACACACCCTAGCGGCATTATTACAAAGTCAGCTTAATTGCCCCCAACAATCTGGGTCCTCATTTTACCTACCTGGGAAGGATGGGAGGCTGAGTCAACCTTGAGCCTGGTGGGACTCGAACCTGCACTAATTGCAGGCAGCTGGTGTTACTTAAGGAGGCATTAGCCCACTGCTCCACCAATGTCCTTCATTGTTTATTTCTGGGAGGCATTTTCCATTTGTCTAGGTTGTTCATGGCTTGTCCTTCCTTATTCAACTCATCTATATAATGTTTCTTCCATAACACACTAGGATGGGAGCATGATCTATAGGCATTGTCCATCTTACTCTTTAAAATAGTTTTCCCCAAGCCAAAACTACATCCCTCAATTTGGAATTTTCAAAGGCCAGGTTGGGGAAAGGAGGGATTTAAGAGACTAATGGATAGGAATGACTACTTTAGCACATTTTTGAAGAAAGTATGGTAAGATTCACATCCATTGCCAATTAGAAGAGACAAAGTCTTTAACTGATTTTTTCCCCATTGCATTTTTAGCAACAAAACACCTCTTTCTATTCCTGGATATCTTTCAAAATGATCTCATTAGCAGATACATTTCTTTCCAGAAATAACCTGTGACTATATGAAATGCTAAACAGAGGTTTTGTTAATGAAGACAGCACCATGATTTCCCTTTTGTCTGCCTTGCCAAGTGAACCTTATAACAGAGCCTCTCTTTCGATCTAATATACTTTGTGTGTTTTTTTAAAGATTAACTTGGTGGGTAGGTTTCATTCTAAAATTTTAGCTGATAAATGTAACATAGAAGCTGGAAAATGCACACACTACCACTGAGAACTTCCATATGCTTAACATTCTCCTAGTCTTTTCTGATCACATTTCTCTTAAAAAAACAACCACAAAATATAATTTAATAGTAAATGTATGATTCATTGCTTGACGATTGTTCCAATTTATGATGGATTCCTTGCCCCCTGGGTTTCTTGTGACCAGTTTTCAGAGTTACAATGGTCCACACATGCCCATGGTTATGTGATCACATTTAGGGAGCTTGGCAACTGACTCACATTTACAGTCCTTTGCAGCATCCCATGAACATGTGATAATGATTTGCAATTATTTCCTGAGCACAATACAGAGACAGGAATTAAAATTGGGAAACTTTTAAGAGATATTTCATATTTACTTTAAACACACACTTACACAAAGTATAGATAAAATATTTGAGCCAGGGAAGACATAAAAAATGGCTTAGTTTTTAATAGAAAGAAGTCAGAGGAACAATTTTTAAATTATGAATTTTCTGAAATCTTTGCATCTCCAAACCCAAACCTGGATCAAATTTACTGCAAGTGGAAATTAATATTAATATAATTATAAGTGTCACAACAATGTAAGGACAGACATATCATTCACTGAATGCAATATGTTCTAGCAATATATTTTGTGTGAGTGAGTTCCAAAAAGTGGCTCACAGCTGAATTCCCAAGCTTTATATCATTTATAGAGCTTCACAGAAGTGTTTGAACTGAGGAGAGGGCAAATTAAAGTCACCTGTTCCCATCTTGCTTGAGTTCCAAACTATCCTGCATTATGCAATCTTCTGAATTCAGAGATATGCCAGGCCGGTGCACAGTTTTCATGCAAAATTAAATACCACATTTATCTGTGGTATTCACCTCAGCTGTGAGTTTAACTACTGTAGGCGTGGACCAGGAGAAAGAGAATTAAGCAGAAGAAGTTGTTTATTTAAAGTGGGGACATTTCTCTAGAAATGATGGATGGAACAGGGTGGCTACAAAGAACTCTACTGTGGGATGATTCAGTGAGGAGTATTTGCAAAAAATAATTGGCACAGCTCAATTCTTTTTAATGTCAAAAGACCATTCCGCAATCTTCATTCAACTTCAAATGTTAAAGGACAAAAAAGCTTAGGGAAAATAAAATATTTATTTGTCTCATATTCAAAATTCTCCAGTGTCATAATTAAGGCACGGTAAGGCTGTATTATGTTCAATCATTTATTGACTTAATTAAAAGGATAGCCTTAGTCCTCCTTCCTTGGAGCTATGCTTTGAGTACAAATCACATTTAAAAAGCATGAAATTGATAATAAATGCAATATTCTGGTAAGATAATTTTAAGAGAAGTGGAAGAACCATGCTTCTATCCTTCTACTGCATGATAATTGAATCAAGTCACAGCTCTTGAAGAATAGTACCTAAGGTTTTTAAGTGTTCTGAATTTAGTTTTATATATATATATGTGGAGTAGACTTCTGTTCACCTATGGTGGGGAAAATGGCTTATAATTTCCCTCTGCTTCCTACGTTTTGATCACACTGTCTATTTTCAAGACTCCTACTGTTTCCTTTTGGGAACAACTTTTGTCTACAATTTCCTTTATTGTAAAATCTACCTCCCACTTATGTTCAAAGTTTGCAAACTGGATGATGAAGAACATAATGCTATGAAACCAGACCTGTAATTTGTACAGCAAAAGCTAAGTGTTGAGTCAATCTCTTTTGTAGCATATTACTTTGTCTATTACACAATAAAAGTAGAACTGTGTCATCTTCCCAGAGCTGGAGAAAATTGAGCTTTTCATGCATCTCTGTGAAATAGAACTTATTGAAAGGAAACTTTTCTTTGTAGCAACCAATATTATTATGTGTTACTCATAGAGAGAAGAGAAGATATAGATTTGCATAATGTTTGTTATGCTGATTTATTTGGGTTTGACTGCATAGATGAAATGTCCATAGAACTCATTGTTGGTTTTCGTGTCCTCTTGACATACTTGCTTAATTAAATACATGTATCCCACTCATGGAACATACTATCACAGCTTCCTCAAGCTTGCAAGATTGCAGGAATGTCTTTAAATGGCCACAAAATTTCTGGTGTGAGAGTAAAACCTCTTCTGAGTAGTTTCATTTCCTAAGAATTACTGCATGGGGTCATTGTTTATAAATGGAATGTTTGGAGTTATCCCAATGAGAAGTTTTTATTTGTTTTACAAGCAAGTAGAACAAGAAATGGAGGTAGTGACAGATTTTATTTTCCTGGGCTCCAAGATCACTGCAGATGGGGACTGTAGCCAAGAAATTAGAAGACGCTTGCTCCTGGGGAGGAAAGCCATGGCAAATCTAGACAGCACACTAAAAGGCAGAGACATCACCCTGTCAACAAAAGTGTGTCTAGTCAAGGCTATGGTCTTCCCAGTTGCAATGTATGGCAGTGAAAGCTGGACCATAAGAAAGGCTGAGCGCCAAAGAATTGAGGCCTTTGAACTATGGTGCTGGAGAAGACTCCTGCGAGTCCCTTGGACTGCAAGGCGATCAAACCGGTCAGTCCTAGAGGAGATCAACCCTGACTGCTCTTTAGAAGGCCAGATCCTGAAGCTAAAACTCAAATACTTTGGCCACCTAATGAGAAGGAAGGACTCACTGGAGAAGAGCCTAATGCTGGGAAAGATTGAGGGCAATAGAAGAAGGGGAAAACAGAGAATGAGTTGGCTGGATGGAGTCACTGAAGCAGTAGGTGTGAGCTTAAATGGACTCCAGAAGATGGTAGAGGACAGGAAGGCCTGGAGGAACATTGTCCATAGGGTCGCGATGGGTCGGACACGACTTCGCAACTAACAACAACAACAAAGAACTTGATCAACTACTATTAATTAGAACAGTACCTTTTATTCTGGTGAGTGAACAGGATTTGTGCTTTTTTGTTATTAAATGAAGGAGGAGGGGGAGTAGAAGAAGAAGGAGGAGAAGGAGAAGGAGGAGAAGAAGAAGAAGAAGAAGAAGAAGAAGAAGAAGAAGAAGAAGAAGAAGAAGAAGAAGAAGGAGGAGGAGGAGGAGGAGGAGGAGGAGGAGGAGGAGGAGGAGGAGGAGGAGGAGGAGGAGGAGGAGGAGGAGGAGGAGGAGGAGGAGGAGGAGGAGGAGCAGGAGCAGGAGGAAGAGGAGGAGCAGGAGGAGCAGGAGGAGCAGGAGCAGGAGGAGGAGGAGGAGGAGGAGGAGCAGGAGGAGGAACAGGAGGAGGAGGAGGAGGAGGAGGAGGAGGAGGAGAAGAAGAAGAAGAAGAAGAAGAAGAAGAAGAAGAAGAAGAAGAAGAAGAAGAAGAAGAAGAAGAAGATTCCTAATAGTATCATTTTTGTATGAACCTTTCTGTCTCAATTTCAGTAGTCCTAGTTCCAGATTCTCAACATTAAGTGTGATTTCCCTGATTTCTAATCCCTTGCTATTTTAGTTTGGAAAGTGCTAAGGCATTTAGCTTTACAGAATGAAAGAATCTCAAAAATAGAATGTAATCAAAATAACATTTGTATGGAAAGCATATGCAGACTTTGGCTTCTTAAATTCCTTTCAGCCTCTTTACTAGCAGCACACATGGGAAGTACATATAGTTTCTTGTGTGAAAAAAGTAGCTCAAAATCTTTTTAAAGCAATCAAATCACCTATTCAAATCAGTCTAATTCAAGGTATCAGACTGAAACAATTTTCCAAATCAAATTTATTTATCTAGGGACCAATCCAGACTACCTCAGTCCATTACATTTATATGCATCCACAGAGGGACAATATCAAAATCATGAGAAATGATCATGCTGTTTTATACTGTACTAGTGAGGCCATTCTTGGGACACTGCATAGAGTTCTGGTCACCACAATAGACAAAAGATGCTGAGACTCTATAAAGTGTGCAGAGAAGAGCAACCAAGATGATAAAAGGTCTGGAGTCTAAACTGTATGATGAATGTTTGAGGGAGCTAAGTATTCCTAGCCTATCGCAGAGAAGGCTTGGGGTGAGATGGTAACTTTCTTACAGTACTTGAGGGGCTGTCACAGAGAAGAGGGGCTCAAGTTATTCTCCAAAGTACCAGAGGGCAGGAGAAGAAGTAATAGATGGAAGCCTGTTAAAAAAGAGATGCAACCTAGAATTAAGGACATTTTTTTTTCCTGACAATGAGTTTTATGTATTGGGTTGCTTCTATAGGCAAGGAGCGACACAGCGTCATAGCATAGCTTTATTGTAACAGGAACAGAACTG
>NC_139516.1:16721258-16856258 GCF_947247035.1 Vipera ursinii
CTCAAATACTTTGGCCACGTAATGAGAAGGAAGGACTCACTGGAGAAGAGCCTAATGCTGGGAAAGATCGAGGGCAATAGAAGAAGGGGACGACAGAGAATGAGGTGGCTGGATGGAGTCACTGAAGCAGTACGCGTAAGCCTAAATGGACTCCAGAAGATGGTAGAAGACAGGAAGGTCTGGAGGACCATTGTCCATGGGGTCGCAATGGGTCAGACACGACTTCGCAGCTAACAGCAGCAATGAACATTAACTCACCAATTACAAGGCATCACTTGAGGAAAGAAGTCACTGAAGCAGTAGGCATGAGCTTAAAGGGACTCCAGAAGATGGTAGAGGACAGGAAGGCCTGGAGGAACGTTGTCCATAGGGTCGCGATGGGTCGGACACAACTTCGCATCTAAGAACAACAATTTCTGAAAATCGAGAATTCAGCTTGCAGCTTTATTTTTTTTAAAAAAAATCCTTGGGCATGTTTTTTTGTAATAATTAATACCAATTTGGAACGTGAATCCCTCTCCTATTTGTAGCAAACGTCCAGTGTTTTGTCACCTTGAGATCGTTGTGAATGTCTAACCTTTATGTGTCTGGTGCTTAGTGACTGTTCCTGTGTCACTATGATCAATGCCTCAATGCTGTCTTTCAGTCCAGCCCTTTCCAGCAGTGCTTCCCAATGTCAGTCACCTCAGCTATTTCTCCATATAAAATATAAGGATGGGAAGTTCTAAAATTCAGATACTGGGCTCAGTGAAATGGATAGATTTTTTTCAATTTATTGAGGCTTTGAACCTTTAGTTTGGTTTGACTATTCAGTTCTGTTTGTTGTGTTAAATTTAGTTTGCCCTTACTTTCTTTGGATAGCCTCCTTATCTTGAACAGACACGTGGCAATCCAGTACACCATCATCCTCTTTATAGTGGGAATCCGTATCTATTAAAATTGACTGCTGCAAATGGATGAGAATTCCATTCTGTTTGAGATATGTGCTTGATAAATCACCCTACTTTATTGCATTCTCTTTCCCCCTTTGTTTAAAACTTTAGGGGAACTAAGAAAACAAATGCCTTAAAAATAAAAAAGAATGGTTTTTGAATAGGAATATTGCAAACAGTACTATGTTTACTTGCACCATAAATATTTTTTGCTAAATTATTAATTTGTCATTTGTCATGATATAGACCATAAAATATTACCAGATCAGATGAAAACCTTTTTGAAATGATTCAACAGGAATCACCCATTGAGCACTTAATATGAGTAACAAAAGGTCTAGTTCAAGTTTTATACAGTATTATTTTGTAATATTATTGTTTCAAGTTCTTTATGTATGCATGCATATATGTACATGTCTATGAAATGGATAGATAGATAGATAGATAGATAGATAGATAGATAGATAGATAGATAGATAGATAGACAGACAGACAGACAGACAGACAGACAGACAGACAGACAGACAGACAGACAGACAGACATCTGAGTTAAGCCTATGAATTCCTTGCAAGGGAGAGCTTAATATGACAATATGCACAATATGTAAATTACAACTATTTTAACAATGTGCCTATTATCTCAATGTACACATGTTGTACTTTGACAATAAAGGTTTATTATTATTATTATTATTATTATTATTATTATTATTATTATTATTATTATTATTATTATTATTATATCTGTAAGTTAGTGGCTGTGAAGAAAAGACAAAAACAAACAAAGGAAAAGGATGTATATAGTATGAATGGTGTTTTCTGTAAAACTTGGAAATAAATAAACAATAGATATTTCTATCACATCACTACCAAGTCAGAAATACGATCAAGTAATTTTAAAGTTCAAAAACAAATTCAGATGAGGATAATTTCCAGAACTCTTAAGGTTGCCAGTAAATCCCAATTTGAGGTAATTTAGAAGTTTCTTGCTTAGGCAAAATGTCAGAGGATATTACAACAAAAGTTTTTAAAAGTTTAAGTAAGAGAAAAATCCTTCAATAGAAGGAGATGTAAATCAGTAAATTAGGTAACACTGGAAATTTGCCCCATTTTTAGGGGGAAAAAAACGCTGTCAGAATAAGCAGTACTAATCTAACAGGCTTGGTTCAGTACAATATAGTATCTTAGAACCTCTTGATTAGAACAAAAGGTCAGACGATTACCTATGGTTTGAAGTATATTAACATATTCAACATGCTAAGTACAAAAGATCAATCAAACTTCAATCCTTTAAATAGAACAGGAGTTTTCTACCATGACTGATAGACAGCAACCTATCCTTGGGGACAACTATTCTGTTGTGCAACATCCTCCAGCTTTTGGCTCATCCTTCCTCCTAGCATCTGCCATTTGAGCTATCTATATTTTACTGCATTGCTTTGGCCAGCTATTTCTATGCAGAAGTTCTACTTTAAATATTAGGAAGAACATTCTAAAAGATTGTATCAGCAGTAAGACTCACTGGATGTGTTCAAACAAATACTGGATTGGTGATGGTGGTGATGGGAGTTATTAATGGAACAAGAAGCTAGATTTGATCATCTAAGTTACTTCAAACCAAAAATAGAAGAGGTTAAGCTTGCTAATCTAAATGACATCCCAATGGAAGAAATAGCATGTGGTGAGTCCCATCAACCAAGGAGCTTCATTTGGCAGAAAAGAGACCTTGATCTACTGTGGCAGCAGCCCCTGAGGTGAGATTGGCCCCAACCTTTTCAGCCATCCAGAAGGCCCTCAAAACTTGGATGTGCTTTTGGGCTTGGAGATCCTAAGGAAATATGGAGCCCATTAAATGATTATATTCTATAGGCTTAGAGTGCATTCTAAGCCGTCTTTTTATTATTGTACTTTTAAATGTGGTTTTTAATTTTTCAGTTGTTTTTAATGGTAGAAGATGATGTTTTTATTTGTGTTTAACTCTGCATGAGTCTCAAAAATCTCAGGCAAATGAGATGATCAGTCATATAAATTTAATAAATAAAATAAAGTAAAACTTTGTTATCCTATTCAACTGAAGAGAGTAAATTCCTTCATTGTAGTCTCCTTAAACAGAGAAGATGGTCTTTTCCAGAGTCTTGAGGTTAAGCTTCTAATTTAAATCATCCTGCACAGGCAGGAAAATATGACTTTAAAATTCCACTTTTCTATAATGTTAGCCAGGTTCCAGGTGAAAGCACAAAAATTAGATCCATTTCTAATGTGAGCAAAAAGTAAACTGCCATGAAATGGGCCTGTCAGTTTAACAATAAGCATCTGGAATTAGAAAATCATGATGTATTTGATAATAATGTTATTCATATTCTATGGGCAAGCTGGACTTCTGTTGCTAAATACAAAGATAGTTAATATTCAAGCATTTATATATTGGCAATTACATAGACACCAAAAGAAATAAATAAACATAATTTCCAGTTAATCTCTGGGAAGGGGGGAAAAAGCTTACTGAAATTTCACCCAAAATATAAAGCAATAAATGAAAAAACATTTTAATTGTATAATAGGACAAATCAGAAGTTAAAGTTTGGAAAGCTTCAATAGGATGTAAGATTGATGGATAGATGGATGGATGGATAGTAGCAAGAAATATAACTGCCTCTAGAACAGCATTATTCAAGTTTTACTACTTATTAAATTTGCTTCTTTATTAAGTAGGTGCATTTCTGTGCGGATGTATAATTCAGCATAGGAGCATCTAATCATGACTCAGCTTGGGTTTCAGAACTGTATAAGAAGCAGAAATATTTAAAAAGATCAGACATACATATTTTCTTTATGTTCTAGCATCATATTCAAGGTTTGTGCATGTGACCCACATGAATCTTCTAGTCAAACAATAATTAGATTTAAGATTCAGTGAGATTCTCAGATTTATGTGCCTTCCAGCAAGCTTTACTGTCTTAGATGCTACAAATGAAAGCTTGTAACTTCATGAGCTATCCATTCAGTCTTCATGGATGGAATTCAAAAGATGAAAGTAAAGGTAAATTACCTTTTCAGTTTTGGAATCAATGCCCATTATATCATAGTATTTGTTAGGATCTAAATGCTTATTTTGACTTCTATGTTCTCAGACTACCTACCCCATGACATTATTACAACCACCAATTTTCCCACTGTATTTCTCCTTGAGACAAACCATCCTCCATCCTAATGCAAAAAAAATATTTGGAGACCTCCAATATCTATCTATCTATCTATCTATCTATCTATCTATCTATCTATCTATCTATCTATCTATCTATCTATCTTCTATTTATCATCGATTGATCGATCGATCAATCTATCATCTATCTAAATAAATAAATACATATTTAAAATCTGTTCTGAAGTATCCCACTTCACAATTGAATAAGCATTCTGTCCACCTACAACTTAAGCCCCAAGGGACAAAGGACATGAGAAAAACATACTTCTGAGGTACCTAGAACCCCACTTATTCATATTATTCTATTCAGTCATGTCCATTCTCAGAGACTGCCTGAACAAGTCCCAACATTTTCTTTGCAAGGTTTTTGAGAAATTGTTTGTTCTTACCTGCTTCTTAGGCTTGAGAGAGTGAGTGAGTGAGTGACTCAAAGCCACCCAGCTGGATAGATGATAGATAGATAGATAGATAGATAGATAGATAGATAGATAGATAGATAGATAGATAGATAGATAGATAGATGATAGATAGAGATCCCTCTCCCCTTTCCTCCTACCTCTCCCTCTCTCTCTCCCCTTCCCCCCCTTTCCTTCTCCTTTCCTCTCCCTCTCTCTCTATCACTCTACAAATCTGTTATGCTCTCTTTGCTTTGTTGTTAATCCTTTTTACAGCTCCCCTAATGTGCCAGAAAGAGTTCAAACAGAACTTTAGATCAGCTTTATATCTTCAGTGCTAAGTCATGAATTTAAAACAATTGCTTGGAGAACTTCTTTCCCTCTTCTCTATTTTACCTAGAGCAGGGGACTTTCCGCCATGAGTTGGGGAGGGTAAATCAACCAATGCTTGAACTGTATACCTGTTCATCTTAAAGATATGCAGAGGAAAGACTTGGTTGTTTCCAAGCCACTATAGGTAGGTAGATTTAGATGGGATGAGAACATTGGGACTTAAAGCTTATCACAGTGGTCCCTATGAACTGATATGTGGAGAAATAGAGAAATCAACCTTTGTTTCCAAAGATGTCTCAGGTATTTTTCATTTGTTTTCCTTACTCTATAGAAAATTCGTTCTGTTTACAGAAAGTTATTCTATAGGGTATTTGAAAACTGATGTTGGCTAAGCCTTGGTGATCCTATTTGATGGTTGAAAGGATGTTTGTACCTGATGAGCTGATATCTTTTTACTGTATATATTTACTGTGTATATATATATATATATATATATATATATATATATATATATATATGTGTGTGTGTGTGTGTGTGTGTGTGTGTGTGTGTGTGTGTGTGTGTAAATTACTAACAAAGAATTAAAGGGAAACTGAGATGCATTTCTGACTCCTTAGTCGTCCTCAGTCAGCTATACCCTTCTGAGATTCGAACCTGGGCTGATTGCATACAAGGCAGTGTAATCAGCCCAGGTTCGAATCTCAGAAGGGTATAGCTGACTGAGGACGACTAAGGAGTCAGAAATGCATCTCAGTTTCCCTTTAATTCTTTGTTAGTAATTTACACAAATATATGAATTGTCCGGTGTGACTACTGCCTGTTTGATAGCCTTCAAGATAGGCTGAAAACAGGAAATAAAGATTTGCCCCATGTTTGGGGCCTAGCAAGGTAATCTAAATAGTTAACATTTGAAATATATATATATATATATATATAATCAGAACACACTTGGTCCCCTACCCAATCAGAGCACACCTCCACAGAACACACCCCTTCTGGCAGTTTAAAAAAAAAAGAGGAACAAACAGCCACATGCTTCTCCCAGAAGAAGGAAGCTAAAGCCTGATGATGACGGATGGGATTCCGTCGAAACGTTGCGCCTACACCTTTAGTTCTACGCGGGGAAAAACCCGAAAAACCAAGGATCCATATACAGGCACCCGCGAAAACCTCAGAAAACAAATATATATATATATATATAATGACAATTTATTAAATGAATATGACACCCAATTTACAGTAGCTCTGGTCAATGGCAAACTTCTTCCAAAAACATCCCAAGAAAATTGCAAGGACTGATCCAGACAGTTGCCAAAAGTACCAAAAACAAAACAAAAAGAAGAGCCCTGGATGGTAACAATAGTATGTGAGAGAGGTAGGGAATGGGAGAGAGTGTGTATAGGTGTGTGAGAGGATTATGTTACATATTAAGACTTGATCAAGAGCCAAGGTTTTGATACTAGGCCTTTTTCTTCTGCATTTCAAACTAACAGACATTAGGTTATTCCTTTCCGTGAGCAATCAAGTGATACGTTCTATGTAATAGTGAGAATATTTGTAGCTTGGGTATAGGATGAGGGTGAAGGTTTATTCTCCAAACTTGTAGGTTGGTTTCTAAACATTTCATTACCAAGTTAAGTAACATCTTCAGTGCAGTTTAGGCAGTGGTGGAATTCAACTATGTGAACAACTGGTTCTCTGTGTGGATCCTGCTTCCATTTTGGGCCTGGGCAACAAAAAAATTAGCTGCCAGTTCTGCCGAAGTGGTGCGAACTGGCTGAATTGCACCACTGAGTTTAGGGGATGCCAGTGTCAGTGTTCTGTTTATAAGGGCTTCAGGTGTAGGTGTCAAGTGATGGGTCAGGTATGAGTCATTAGTGAGAGGCTTGTGATGGGTCTTATGATTGGTAGGTTACATCAAGTCAGGGTGATTGGGAGGTAGACTGCTGGTGGGAGGGGAAGCGGGGCTTGTGTGAGTTGATTGATGGTTGGTGCTTCTCTGGTTGACTGGGCAGTTGATTCGGATTTGGATTCTGAGGAGTTCATAGGCTCATTGTAGATCAATGTGTCTGTTGATGGAATTGTTTGTGGAGTGCCAGGCTTTGATGAACTCACAAGCGTGGTGGGTGGTAGCATGGTCGATGATATCTTCTATGTTTAGATACTGATTCTGTCTTGCTTGAAAATTGTTAATTCCTATTTTTTTCCAGCCTAGTGGTTATATTAACCTATAACCTTACCCTCCATTCTCCCAAAAGAGTTAGAAGCAGATTTTTCCTTCACCCAAAGCTCCTGTTAAGTTGAACACTTTTCCAGATTATGAAGTTATGATTATAACAGACATTTAATTACCAACCTGCTTAATATGAGAGCATTCAATGTACTTCTTAATCTAGATATTATAAATAAAGGCACACAGGCATACAAACACCTAAATACACTTTAGCATCCAAGTTTGTGTCTCTTCACAGGCCATTAATCGTCTTCTTAGGTCAGGAGGTTCAGGAAGACTATAACTTTAAAAAAAGCTTAATGAAAAATAAGACCACTTTCCTCTTTAAATGCATAGATGTGCCTTCAGCAATACTTCAGAATTGGCTTGGAATTCATTGCTAAGGCTCAAACAATAACAATACCTCTTATTATTAAATGTGGTTCTACTGCCAAAATAAATCTTCCCATACTATTGAATGCTCCAGGACTTTCTCTTCGATTTGATTTCATAGACTTTCCATTTCAAGCAACCAAAGGCCTTATACCAAAAGTAACTTGGGCCCCAGCCTCTCTTTTGTTTTCATTCCGTCAACTGTCATTTGGTAAATCATTTTTGTCAAGATAAGTGGGGTGTCTAGGTCTTGATATACAGGTTGACGTTAAAGGCACATATTTTTCTTTCAGTTTAGATGAACAAATTAATTCTTTCTCCTTCCCAGAGTGTTATTCTGTGTACCGTGTGTGTGCACTTTTCCCTATGTAGTTTCTCTTTGAGCAAACACTGCTAAGTATCTGCTAAACATCTTGCCTTTGATCCATTGCTAAATTTTAGACGCACCATAGAATAAATGTAATGAAGGAACTAATAGTCTTGATGGATCTTTCCCTGTTTTGCTCTTCAGTATTGCATCCGTTTGGAGGCTAGTTCAAATTTCTATCCTTTCTAAGCTTCTGATTTGGTCGGTTTTATATTTATAGGTTGGATTTTCATTGTAAGCCACCCAGAGTTTTTTTGAGAGTCAAGGAGCCTAAAGATGAAGTAAATAGATAAACTGACAAATGAATACAGTAGATACTTTTTTTTTCCTGCCCAAGATGGCGGCGGCCACAGTTTGAGTTTCGGGCGCTCCACAAGGGCTCCAAAAGGGTCAGTTTAGGGAGGCCCACCCGTGGCACGGTATGATGGGGTGACTCCGGGGGCTGGGGGATGCAGAAACAGCTGCTGGGCGCTGTTCTTCGCGGCGCTGAGCCCCCCCTCCGAATAGCGGCGTTTTGGAAATCGCCGGCCTGCCAACCTGCCGAGCAATGCTACAATGCTGTGAAAGCTCTGGGCGTCCTTGCTTGCTTTTCCTTTCCTGCCCGTTCGTCGTGGATACCCTCTGCTCGTTCGGAGGGGCAGCGGCAATGATCCCACCGGCTGGAGATTCGATTAGGGCTATTAGCTGGCAGGCGCTGTCTTCGGCGGCGCGGAGCCTCCCTCTCCTCCCGGATGGCGGCAGTGGATTGTGGGCCTGGACATCGGCCTCGGCGGACGTGCTGGTGAATGCCCAGACTCGAGACAGCTGCCAGGAATACTGCCGCTGGAATACCGTTTGGACTGGTGGGTGGGCGCTTGGGGGAGAGAATGTTTTTGCCCTCCCCCCCAGACTGGCGGCATTGGCCGGCGATTCGAAGATCGGCAGAGGCCTGGCTTGCCTGCTTTCTTGCTTTTTGTGATGGCAGGCAGGCATTATGGCTATCTCCATGCCCGGATGGAATCAAGACCCCCCATTGACAGTCCAGTTTGGCTGGGACTTGACCGTGGTGGGAGGATGGTTTTGGACTGGTCACTGACCACCTCACTCGTGTGAGAGACCAGTTGGGGTGGGCTCGGCCCAGGACTCCCTTTTCTCTCCACTCCAGATTGGACCCCTCAGCCGGAGTGAGAGGACGGCTGAGGCTTCCCTTTTGATTGCAATCTCAGGTGAGAGCTGAGATGGTCTTGTGGATTGAGAGACATGCCTACTGGACTTCTTTTCTCATCTATAACAATAATATCGAACTACCCTTTGGACATATCTGTAACATCTGCCCTATGTGATTATTCTAGCGCTGCATGGTTTGCTTCCATTACTCCGAAGCTGATCTGTATGCCCTCAGGGGGGTTCTCCCTCCTGGGCGCGACCTACCGCCTGTTTCCACACTCCCCTTAATGATGAGCCCAAGTGTTGGGACTCCGAGAGGTGGCTGGGCCTAGATAGGGGCCTCGAGTTGAGACGTGCTAAGAGGCCCCTGATAAAAATTTTAGCCGGTTATTTTAAAAGGTTAGGGAGGGGGAGGGGTTGGAGGGTGGGGAGGGAATCTTTAACCGGCACTCAGTCAGGGCCTGTTAGGGGTCCTGATGGGACGGGGTCGGGGGAGGTGGCTGCTGGTTCTGTGAATGTTGGGGTGGGGCTTCAAATCCCCACAACGATAGGGAATGGCAGCAGGTGGTTGCACGGAGGGCCATATCAACACCCGGGATCGCGCCCCCGCTATCTTCGAGCGGTGGCACACTCCGACCCTCCGGTTAGCACCCTCTTACCCGGGGATGAGGGTGATCAGGTCCCTGAGCTCAGGCTGGTCTATTTTAACGCTAGATCCGTCGTTAACAAAGCTCCCCTCATTCATGATCTGATCGAGGAGGAATGTGCGGATCTAGTGTGCATTACGGAAACTTGGTTGGGCTCGGAGGGAGGGGTGGACAGGATCATGGGGAGGCTGAGCACCACCACCTGTTTGTTGGATCCGTGCCCCTCCTGGCTAGCTTATGTGGCCCGGGAGGGGACACAAGGCTGGTTCCATGCAGTAATAACTGCTTCTTTGAAGGAGGGTGTCTTCCCTGCCACCTTGAAGGAGGTGGTGGTGAGACCCCTCCTCAAGAAGCCTGCCTTGGACCCGGCTGTTTTAAATAACTATCGTCCAGTCTCCAACCTTCGCTTTCTTGCGAAGGTTGTTGAGAGTGTGGTGGCGCATCAGCTTCCTCTGTTCCTGGAGAAACTGGTTATCTGGACCCGTACCAATCGGGTTTCAGACCCGGACACAGCATGGAGACGGCATTGGTCGCGCTGGTGAATGAACTCTGGAGGGCTAGGGACAGGGGTTGCTCCTCTGTCCTGGTCCTATTAGATCTCTCAGCAGCTTTCGATACCATCGACCATGGTATCCTGCTGCGGCATCTCAGGGGGTTGGGAGTGGGAGGCACCGTTTTACGGTGGTTCTCCTCCTATCTCCTGGGCCGCTCGCAGTTGGTGTTGACGGGAGGGCAGAGATCCGCCCCGAGGCCTCTCATTTGTGGAGTTCCTCAGGGGTCGGTTCTCTCGCCCCTCCTGTTCAACATCTATATGAAGCCGCTGGGCGAGATCATTCGTGGTTTCGGGGTGGGGTATCATCAGTACGCTGATGATACCCAACTTTTTCTTTCCACCCCGAACCAACCCAGTGATGCCCTCGCCGTGATGTCCCAGTGCCTAGAGGCGGTCCAGGTCTGGATGGGGAGGAACAGGCTTCGTCTCAATCCCGCCAAGACTGAGTGGCTGTGCATATCGGCATCTCAGGTCAACCAGACTATTCCATCTCTAACGATGGGGGGTGAGGTGTTACCCCCCATTGATAGGGCTCGCAACTTGGGCGTCCTCCTGGATTCACGACTCAATTTTGAAGACCACATAGGAGCCGTGACCAGGGGGGCTTTTGCCCAGGTTCGCCTGGTGTGCCAGTTGCGTCCCTATCTGGACCGGGATGCCCTACGCACAGTTACTCATGCGCTCGTGACCTCCCGTTTGGACTACTGCAATGCTCTCTACATGGGGCTGCCCTTGAGGACCACTCGGAGGCTTCAACTGGTGCAGAATGCAGCTGCACGAGTTGTAATGGGGGTCTCCCGATACTCCCATGTAGCACCTCTACTCCGCGAGCTGCATTGGCTTCCGGTTGCCCTCCAGGTGAAATTCAAGGTGCTGGTCGTTACCTATAAAGCCCTACATGGCTTGGGTCCAGGGTATTTGAGGGAACACCTGCTGCCAGCATCACGTTCCCTTCGTCCAGTGCGCTCCCACAGGGAGGGTCTTCTCAGGGTCCCACTGGTAAGAGATTGCCGGTGGGTAACACCCAGGGATAGGGCCTTCTCAGTGGGGGCGCCTGCCCTCTGGAACCAGCTGCCAGTGGAGCTGAGGACTGCCCCCGACCTCCGTTCATTCCGCCGGGGCCTGAAGACCTGGCTCTTCGAGCTCTCTGGCCCAGGCTGAGGATTAATTTATTTTAATTGGGGTTTTATTTGTACAGGGATAAATTTAATCTTTTTAAAACTGGTTTTAACTTTTGTATTTTTCGTTTTTAATTCCCTGTAAACCGCCCTGAGTCCTCCGGGAAAGGGCGGTATATAAATGTAATAAAATAAATAAATAAATAAATTTATTCACACAGGTAAGATCTACTTTATAAGATATTTCTTTGCAGAAGAAACATGGCGGCAATCTGGACTTTGATCATTGCTGTTGGATTTGTTGTTGTTGTTCGACACTGGTTAACTTCATTGCTGTACTTTGATTATTTTTACTCTCTGGTTTTACAGGGAATTGGTTTCTTGTTGTTTTCCTAAAATGTATCTCAAACCCTTGTGACCTCATGAACTGATGCAGTTCTGTTATAAACAGAAGGAAGTGTGGACATTATTCGCCATTCACTTTTTCTGTTGTTTTTTTTTAAACTTACCATTCTAGTCTACAACCTTGGGGTTTGAGCCAGCTAAGTTTTTTCAAGGTCAGTGAAGGTCAACCAGTGATGCTAGGTATTTTGAAGGAGACTTCATTTTATTTTTTTCTATGGGGGAATTGTTCTCTCTCTCTCTCTCTCTCTCTCTCTTACTCTCACTCTCACTCTCACTCTCTTTTTCTCTCTCTCTTTTTCAGCTCTTTGTATTCCTTCAAGGCAAAGATTGGTATCAAAGTATAATGATACAATTAAGAAACAAATAATCTGCATACATATGCATCAGTGAAGTGATGCAGTTAAGGACATTATTTACTTGCTCACATTGTTCTAAGACCTTGGTTGCACTGTGAGAAATAGCGGTGATTTTGTGTGGGAGTTTTTTGTGTTTTTTAATAATACTACCAATTTTCTTCACTTAAAAATCTCTTGTTCCCAGTGTAGCTCAGAGCACAGTGCATGACTTTTTAGCATCTTTTCTTTTAAACATTTAACATTTGCTGGCCCAGATCATGCTGAGTTAATAGATTTTTCCCCCTTTCTCTCTCCATTTCTATTTCTCCTCTTAACTGCCTTTCATATCTTCTGAGCACCCAAGGGGATATCAGTGTTCCAACCCAGCCTGTACAAAAAGCAGGCAGAATTTGTCCCTCAGCTGGATTCTGAAATGACTGTTACCTGTAAAAATAAATAAATAAATAAAGTACTACAACATCAGAACCTGTTCTTAATAATTCATGGAACGGAAAGGAACTCATTATAAAGGCAACCAGGCAATATTGAATTTTGAAGGAATGCCTTGACAAAAAGACATATGTATCATGTATTTTATGAAGCAAACATCAGAGTTATGATGTAACACATTCCTATAAAATTGTCCCAGGTCAGCTTTTAATGAGACTCTCTGTTAACTATCTTTACTTCTGTTGCTATTGGTGATCAATAGGAGACAAGATGACAAAGAAGGGAGCTGGATTATAAGGAGCTGGGGAAGGGAGAAGGTGGCTTTTATGTCAGGAACATAGTACCCAATCTCTCCCTTAGCAGCACACATTTTAATATTTGCAGGATGATAACAGTATTTTCTCTTTATTTTTTTTTCTTTTTTACTCATCATTCCTTAGATTTCTCTTCATGCCTAAGGCGCCATAACTCAAAAAGATGGAGAATTGAAACATAGTTGTCACACTGAAGCCAGACTAAAGAAACTACGTGATGAATTCTGTATCTCAGTTAACTTGGAAGAGGAAAATAACTTCCATCAAAGAAAGCTGGATGCAGAGGGCAGCAAAACATGCCTACCAGAATGCAGAATTATCTTGAGTATTAAGGAAAGGCCAAATTGAAATTTTCTCATTTTTTCCCCATTTCCATACGCATGCACACAAACAGTTTAGCTATTGATAATTTAGCATAAGGGTTCTCGAATTGTAAATTTTAACTTCTTGGGGCTTTGGAGCAGTCAAGAAAAGGTCACTTTTTTTCTTCTTTAATAGGATCAAACTTCATAAAGAATAAGCACTGTCAAAACATGTTCTGGTTTTTATCTTCCCAGCCTGGCTTGTGCAAGCTCCCCAAGTTCGAAAACTCCTGTAATAAATATATTAAAATACAATTATTAAAAGGAAATCCTGTATTTATTACTTGTCTAACCCTAAACCCAAAGGAATCATTAGTTTCCTTCATAGAAGGGAACACAAATTCTGCCTTACTATAGAGGGTTGCAGGGGTGCAAAGTTTCTGAACAACGCTAAGCATCTGTTCTTTCATTAGAGTTTTAGAGATCATATTTAAACATGAAATAAAATATATACGTAGAATGTATATAAATTATCTACAATTTTATCTTAATGCACTGTATATTTTCTATTCTCTTTGTGCCTCAAACCAAATAGTTTTAAAGTTCAATAAATTTCTGAAGTTTTAGAGCTTTTAAAGTTTTAGCTTTTGATTAGAAATTGGCTATGAGCCATTATATAGTACATTAAGATTTTAATGATAGATTAGAATACATCATCCATTATATATTTTAGAATTGTATACTTATTAGAAGTTGTTGGCTATTTGCCCTTATTTTATTAATGATGATAATGATAATGATCTCCATTATCTAATTTTCTATCTCCTGCTAAGCATATGTTAGTATTATACCATTTTTATCCTGAAATTTGTAATACTTGGTTTGTAAAAATAAATAAATGAAATTTAAAGGGAAAAAAAAACTTCTGAGGATAAATATTTAGGGCCTCTCTTATCTGGTGGGTGAGAAGACACTCTAAAGGCAGATGAACCAGCCTAATTTGCTCAACAGTCTAGAACATGGAAGAAATTATCACCTTACCACATCTTTCATCTTATGGTCAACCATGAATCAAACCAGACACTGTTGAAACTCATGATTATCAATAAGAGAATACACTTGAAGGAATAACTGGAAGAAAGTAGAGCTCAGTCTGTCCTTGAGTTGGTGAACTAATGAACTTTGATTTAGATTTGATCACTCGGAAGTCAAATTTGAAAAGCATTTTAACACTTGAAAAATCTATTGATCCTCAACTAGAATCCAATGGTTTACAGTGATTATCAGCGTTGCCCCTTGAGACTGTAAATGTCTATTTAAAATAACGATCTACTGAATTAAATGAGGCTTATTCCCTGGCATTTGGCTTTATATTAAAACACCAAAGCTCTGATTAAGCTGAGATCAGGTTGTTTGAAGGACTAGCTCTTCCTGCTTGATCCTATCAGTTTATTGAGAGAATGTGTGTGTTTCGGAATAGGGGGTGTTCTTTTTTTGGAGCATAGTCTCAAAACACCATTAAGGACAGAGCTAATGAAGATGTATGGATAGGAACTTCTGCATTGTAGCAACCAAGGTGTGGAATTGCTTGTCCCATGAAATCAGATTACCCTCTTCCTTTATAGCTGCAATACCAAAATGTTTTGCTATAGTTGCTTTTAAATTCCATCAAACTTATGGTTTTAACTAGTTATTAAACCTTATTGCCAACTATTTTCTGTATTATCTATTTTGTTTTATTCTCATAGGCTTCCCATTATACAATTATGCCACTTTGGCTGTTTTCCTTGAAAAAGGGAGAGATATATATTTTCATATAAAAAGAGTGAGTACGCTGGATTGAATCACATCCATCTATCGTTGCCTGTGTATTTTTATTTAATCTTATTATGAATGACTGTTTCTTGTAGTCTTCCTATTCTTCTTACTACAGAAAGCTGTATCTGATTCAGCAGAACTGCCAAAATAGATTTCTTTCTGCAACAAATCGGACTGTTCTTGCATTGCAGCATTAAAAGGTAGTTTTCTTTGCCAATGCTTCATTTTTTATGACAGTTTGTCCCTGGTGAGGAATTTGTGTCTGAAAACATCTGCCTTCTCTTGGCTGCTCAAAATCAAGTGGGGCAGGAAATTCACTATTCACTGTAAGACAAAAGAACAATTCCCTCAATTCTTTCTCTCCCAAATGTTTCCTCTATTTAAAAGTGCATAGAAATGCTTCCACACTAGATTTATCTTTAAAATCTTATTGACTTGCATTTCAACAAGTTCATTTAAGACTGGATGTTCGTGAAATCCAGTCACACTAATAAGGAGGCAGAAGATTAGTACTTAGGATTATTATATTAGTATTAGCATTATTAGAAGATATTTAATAATAATAATAATAATAATAATAATAATAATAATAATAATAATAATAATAATAATAATAATAATAATAATATAAAGTTGGAAGGGACCTTGGAGATCATCTAGTCCAACCCCCTGCTCAGGCAGGAAACCCTATACCATTTCAGACAAGTGGCTGGCCAGTCTCTTCTTAAAAACTTCCTGTGTTGGAGCATTCACCACCTCTGGAGGCAGGTTGTTCCACTGGTTAATTGTTCTAACTGTCAGGAAGTTTCTCCTTAGTTCTAGGTTGCTTCTCTCCTTGACTAGTTTCCATCCGTTGCTTCTTGTCCTGCTTTCAGGTGCTTTGGAGAATAGCTTGACTCCCTCTTCTTTGTGGCAGCCCCTGAGATATTGGAACACTGCTATCATGTCACCCCTCACCCCTCATTTATCTGTTTCTAGTCATTAATTGTTGCAAAGAACTATATTACCTGGATTCTCTAATTCTGGCATAAAAGAATCCTGAAACATTTCTGGAGCTGATGTAAAATGTTAGTGAAAAACTTTTCTGGCATCTGGTTTTTATGTTCTGCTTCCTTCCATTCCCCACCAGTCAGTTAGAATTGAAGAAGAGTCTTGGATAAAAAGTGAAAAATTTTCAAAGAAAAAAAAACAACATAAGAAAGTTGCCTTTTAGGAAAAGTACTTTGGGACAACCATGACCTGAATGGTTGAGAATCTCCATAGACACTCTGGTTAGATATGGCTAGTGATATCATAAAGTTATTGGGATGAATGAGACTATTATTTCTGGCCCTCACAGAGCCTTGAAGGATTTTTTTTGAACCTCCCTCCAGCCAAGAAAAGAAAAGAAAAGATTTTGCAAAAGTTGAAGGCTTTTAGGGTACAAAAAAGATACCATAAGCTACTTCAGCTGTTCTGACTCAAAAGTATACTTTGAGTGGTCTGTAAATCTATTTCCTAGCAGTCAAAGGAGAATGTTCCTCTAGAAAGGTAGAGATGGATAAAATCCTATTTTATTGATTATAAAGTCATTCTTGCAACTCTACATTAATTTGCAATAGTCCTCTCTCAGATCATCTTTGCATTGTACTCTGAACACTAGCATCCTACTCAAATACTTGAATTGTGCATGAAAAGACAAAGTCTCTCTCAAGTTAAGATGGATTCTAATGACTTCATGGATGTGGTCCACTTATGCATATTTTCAGGTTGTTGACCCCCCCCCCCAGAAGTTTGTTTGACTTCCTAGTCTAACCAAGGATTCCCTAGAGATCTCCCATCCAAGTATTAACTAGACTTAATCCTGCTTAGCTTCAGGGTTAAAGTTTGCCAGTTAGTGCCACCTGGGAACTTGATTCATTTTGTTTGAAATTCTGTATATGTGATAATTTCCTTTCCTTGTTCTATCTTTTCACATGTTCTTATTTCATAGCTTGCATTTTTGTTCTATGTTTCTGCCAATAACTGGCACTACTTCAGTTGTCATTTGTTTATCTGGTTATCCAGGCCAGAGGTCCCTGGCCTTTTAGGCACCAGGGACCAGTTCTTTGGAGAGAGGTTTTTTCACAGACCAGAGGGTGCATGGTTTTGTGTGCTGCCTACATCCCACAGATGGGGCTTTCCTTGTTTGTGCGGACTGGTTGCTGGTATGCCACAGACCAGTACTGCTCCATGGACCAGAGGTTGCTAATGTAGGCAATCATTTTAGACCACTCACTTCACTATGGACTAGAGGTTTATAATCAACAAATATCAAAGCAGCAATATTGCAATCCAATTTAATCTATCACAATATTGTCTTTGTGCCATCAGAATCAATGGACCCTCACAAAACCCTAAGGTCTTCAAGATGTTCTTGATGGTCAGAGATTGGTACTGTTTCCTACTTCAGGAGGTCAAGAATTTCAGAGTGCAGTGGCAGACATTGAAAAGGATTGTTTAACCTCTACCCCACTTATCTTCTACAGTGTGAGAATTATTAACATAATCTTCCTCAGAGACCATACAGGTTATCTTCAAAGGCAGCTTGATTTATCACATGTGGCAGTAGTATAAAGAATGGCTGCTGGAACTGGGTATGTCTAGTTTAATGAAAAAGATTAGGGGTGACATGATAGCAGTGTTCCAATATCTCAGGGGTTGCCACAAGGAAGAGCCCCTGAAGGCAGGACAAGCAATGGATGCAAACTAATCAAGGAGAGAAAAAACCTAGAACTAAGGAGAAATTTCCTGACAATTAGAACAGTTAATCAGTGGAACAACCTGCCTCCAGGTTGTTGTGAATGTTGTGAATGTTCCAACACTGGAAGTTTTTAAGAAGAGACTGGACAACCATTTGTCTGAAATGGTATAGGTTTCCTCTGCTTCAGCAGAGGATTGGACAAGAAGACCTTCAAGGTCCCTTCCAACTCTGCTATTCTCTTATTCTGTGTTAGTTCTTCTAGTAGTAGTAGTAGTAGTATAAGTAGTAGTAGTATAATAAGTAGTAGCATAATAAACTGGCAAAAAGAGAACTCAATGTATACCTAAATAACAAATTGCTCCCATATGAGGCAACTCCAAAATATTTGGGGGTCACCTTAGACAGGACCCTGTCTTTTAAAAAACATATTCAAAATATGGCTGCCAAGGTTAACAGCAGAAACAACATTCTGCAAAAACTGTGCGGAACAACTTGGGGAGCTTCAGCTTCAACTCTTTGATGCGCAGCCCTTGGGCTTTGCTACTCTGTAGCGGAATACTGCGCACCTGTATGGATAAACAGCTCACATACAAGACTTGTTGATGTTCAACTCAACCATATGATGAGATTAATTACTGGTTGCATAAAATCTACACCTATTCACTGGCTACCAGTTCTTAGCCACATAGTTCCCCCGCACTTATGACGACAAGAAGCTCTCTTTCAGGAGTATAGTAAGATCCTGCCAAACTCCTCTCTACCCATTCATGCCTATACCTCTGATCTCTTAAGATGTCGATTAAAGTCAAGAAATCCACCACTCCTCACAGTGCTTAAGCTGCTGGCCGAACATCAGAGCACTATACAAAAGTGGATGGAAGCATGGAGTAGCTATACCTCCCAAGATATTTCTGAGCATATTAATCCTAATAGTATGCCTCCAGGATTTAATCTACCCCGACACATATGGGTGACATACAATAGAATTAGAATGACTCATGGGGTGTGTGCCGATTCTCTGTATAAATGGGGAAAGACACCTTCAGCACAATGTGTTTGCGGGGCTCCCCGACAGACTATCCAACATATAGTGAGGGAATGCACTAATAGAAGATACCCAGGAGATTTTAAGGACTTCCTCTGCGTAACAACGGCAGCTACTGACTGGATCTCCAAACTCGACATTAAACTCTGAAATGTTATTTCTGTTTTCCTCTTAGGTTTTATAATTGCTTCTTTTTTTAAAAAAAGAGTTGTTTTGACTGTTCTAACTTGTAGATATGAAGTGCTTTTGGTTCTGTGTGTGACCAGCCATACGCTAAATAAATAAATAGTAGTAGCAAGATGACAAAGAGGAGTCATTCTTGCCAGGGCCTTTGGATTCAAAAAGACCTGTACTGGGTGCATTAGCCATAGTTTCCATTTGCTGCTTTACTGGGAGCTATGAATTCAGGGAGTCTCTAAAATCATGTTGTTTCTTTGCAGAAATATGACCTAATTCAGACTCAAAAATAGAAGCAGGATCAGGCCAGTTTTTTTTACTAAAAAACTCCATCTTTCAGGGATGAAATCTAAATTTGTTTTTAGTCATCCAGGTATTACTGCTTGGTTTGTTTTTATTTTTTCCCCCCAGTAATTAAAATCTTTCACTCAGCTCTATGGATGCTCCTTCTCCCTCCCTCCCTCCCTCCCCTGTGTGTTTAGAGTATTCCTCAATGTTATGTTATTTTTATGCTTTTTATTTTGGGTAAGAAGATCTAATTTTCTTTCTATTTCTTTTCTTAGAGCTTTAGAGAAGAAAAAATACCATTGGAAAACAGCTTAAGTATCCCATTTTAGCAGACTAGGAAGGGTTGGGTTCTTCATCTTGGCTGACGTCAATCTACCATAATTCTTTGGAGGGGGAGGAAAGTATTGGAAAGACACAATCTGTTGGGAGGAAAAGTGATTGCCCTCCCAGACATGTATAGTCTTCAGTCAGGATATTATCAGCAGGAGTCAGCCTTCCAGATTTTTCTGGGGAGCTCCTTGGCTCTAAATTATGTCAACATTATTCATTTCACTTGGTGAGCTATTGCTGCTGTAATATTGCACCTCCATTTCAAGAACTCTGAAGAAAGGCCCATAGATTAGATAAACCTGGGATGACACTTTAAGAAATATATCCAAAACATCAGGGTAACTTATGGTGGAAAAAATAGCTTTTAACAGTATTACAAAGTAATAACTCAAAACAGTCTAGAGGCTCTTATAGCAATAAAAGGGAGAATTGAAGCTTCTTAGCCCTTTTTCAGTGAGTCATGAGTAAAGAACTAACTCTACAGGAAAGACCAATACCTAGCCAGGAAATGTTGGCACTTCTGATTGCCATCCTTCAGTTCTCCTTTCTAAATTCCACAATCATCTGTGGTTTGGTATGCTGGTCTGACAGCAATGGATAGGAAGGCATTACAGAGGGTGGTGAGCACAGCACAAGACATTGTGGGATGTCCCCTGACACCACTGGATGACATCGCCAGGGCTCGCTGCCTTGGAAGAGTGAGGAAAATTCACAGGGATGACTCACCCTGGTCGGTATCTCTTTACTCTCCTACCATCGGGTAGGAGATATAGGAGTATAGCCAGCCGCACCAACAGGCTGAAAATCAGCTTTTATCCATGGGCTGTTAGGCTTTTGAACGGGAAATATTTTTATAAACTTTATGCATAATTGACTTGCGAGGTTAGTATGTTGTGCAATTAGTTCACATGGTGTAATAAGATGGAGGGTTTGTGTCACTGTAAGCTGGGGGTGGGGGCACAAAGGGAGGCTCAGCCAATCTCAATGTATACATGGTTGTACTTTGACAATAAAGGTTCATTCATTCTATCTTTAGTTGAAATAATAGGGCTGGCAGAAGGATACAATTCTTTCAGGGAGCAAATCATAGGGGAGGGGAATGGTTGTATTTTCTCATGGGACATACTTTTACAGGCTGTACACAGCCAATAGTGCACTTCCTAAACTGGTCTTTTGCTTCCCAACACAGTAGAGATAACAAGCAGTAACTAATATTCAACTTTCAGCATAGCTTGTTTCTGTATATGGAATACAAGGTAGGGCTCACACCATTTTCTTAAGCAGAGTCTTGTGTGTCTAATCACAGTTGGCTGAATAAAATATTCAATTCAATTCAGAATAAAGTAGACTCCAAAGATCCATCCAAGATGTACAACTGGGATAAAAGAGTATGACTCCCTCCCTCCCTCCCACCAGTACCCTCCAGACAATAATGATGTGCATGTGGTCCAAAAGTAGAGGAGAATCTAAAGGATAAAGGTCAAATTTGTCCTGGCCAAGAGTGAGATTAATGAGTATATTTAACAATCAACTTATTTTCTCAACATACAAAACTTCTGCTTTCTGCTGCAAAATTCAGCTAAGTGGGACATTGAAAGTAAAGAGATAACAATTCAAAGAAAGTGGAATAGAACAATTAAAACCCTATTTTATGAATATTGACCATTATCATTGTCTGAACAAGTTAGCCAAATAACCCAGGAACCTAACATTGTGACTCTCCTTATTAGGCTATATAATGAAGCTACTTACAGTCCACCTTTTAAGATGTGTTAATAAATAATAACGCTGTAATTAACATTGTAATAGATACGTATATTCCAATGTAAAGTTTCATAAAATAATCTATCCACAAAGGAGCAGGTTTTTCTAGAATATTATATATGTTATGGTTTATTAAAAGGTGAACTTTAGCTAATAATGATAACTATCATTTTTCTTATAATACATTTTGTATAATGTATACATTGTATACATATTATACAAATGTATTATACTACTTATATATCTTATCCCTCTTACCTATAAGGCACCTTTATATCTAAAATTTATCTATTCTTTTAACCGTATTCAAACAAGTGTTTAATCATATAGTACTCTATCTGGTAAGTCAAATCAAGTCTCCTAAATCTGACTCTACCCTTCTTCTTTTGCCAGGTCGCTTTCCAATTCAGTATGTTCAGCTTGCCAGGGGATTTTTCCTGTATTTTTGTAGATATTGTTGGGGATAAAAAAGACAAATTAAGTAGGATGTTCATTTTTTGTCTCCCAAACTTTAATGATTTTCCTGACAGCTCTTTAATCCATTTTGTTAGATTTTCTTTCTTGTCCTAAAGTTTTGTTTGAAGTCCTGGAAGATAAAACTTTTTTTTTTAATTTCCTTTGTTGTAGTAAAATCTTGCAGATATTCTTTTGTCTGTGTTAAGTTATAATCAGCTGGCAGGTGCCGTCTTCGGCGGCGCGGAGCCTCCCTCTCCTCCCGGATGGCAGCAGTGGATTGTGGGCCTGGACATCGGCCTCGGCAGACGTGCTGCTGAATGCCCGGACTCGAGACAGCTGCCGGGAATGCCTTTCTCCGCCGCTGGAATACCGTTTGGACTGGCGGGCGGGCGCTTGGGGGAGAGAATGTTTTTGCCCTCCCCCCCAGACTGGGGCATTGGCCGGCGACTCGAAGATCGGCAGAGGCCTGGCTTGCTTGCTTTCTTGCTTTTTGTGCTGGCAGGCAGGTATTATGGCTATCTCCATGCCCGGCTGGAAACAAGACCTCCCCATTGACAGTCCAGTTTGGCTGGGACTTGACCGTGGTGGGAGGACGGTCTTGGACTGGTCATTGACCACCTCACTGGTGTGAGAGACCAGTTGGGGTGGGCTTGGCCCAGGATTCCCTTTTCTCTCCACTCCAGATTGGACCCCTCAGCCGGAGTGAGAGGACGGCTGAGGCTTCCCTTTTGATTGCCATCTCAGGTGAGAGCTGAGATGGTCTTGTGGATTGAGAGACATGCCTACTGGACTTCTTTCTTCTTTCTTCATCTATAACAATACCATCGGACTACCCTTTGGACATATCTGTAACATCTGCCCTATGTGATCATTCTAGTGCTGCATGGTTTGCTTCCATTACTCCGAATCTGATCTGTATGCCCTCAGGGGGGTTTCTCCCTCCTGGGCGCAACCTACTTCCTGTTTCCACACTCCCCTTAATGACGAGCCCAAGTGTTGGGACTCCGAGAGGTGGCTGGGCCTAGATAGGGGCCTCGAGTTGAGACGTGCTAAGAGGCCCCTGATAAAAATTTTAGCCGGTTATTTTAAAAGGTTAGGGAGGGGGAGGGGTTGGAGGGTGGGGAGGGAATCTTTAACCGGCACTCAGTCTGGGCCTGTTAGGGGTCCTGACGGGACGGGGTTGGGGGAGGTGGCTGCTGGTTCTGTGAATGTTGGGGTGGGGCTTCAAATCCCCACAACGATAGGGAATGGCAGCCGGTGGTTGCACGGAGGGCCATATCAACACCCGGGATCGTGCCCCCGCTATCTTCGAGCAGTGGCGCACTCCGACCCTCCGGTTAGCACCCTCTTACCCGGGGATGAGGGTGATCAGGTCCCTGAGCTCAGGCTGGTCTATTTTAATGCCAGATCCGTCATTAACAAAGCTCCCCTCATTCATGATCTAATCGAGGAGGAATGTGTGGATCTGGTGTGCATTACGGAAACTTGGTTGGGCTCGGAGGGAGGAGTGCCTCTGACCGAGTTATACCCTCCAGGTTTCCAGGTGCTACACCAGCCACGGGCTCAGGGCAGGGGTGGTGGGGTGGCAGTGGTTGTTCGGGAGACTCTGTGCCCACGGGAGGCCACCATTGTCCAGATGGCCGGGAGTGAATCCCTCCTCTTGAGATGTGGTCCTCGGGCTCAGTTGGGCTTGTTGCTCACATACCTGGTGCCCGGCTGTGTGGTAACAGGCCTGCCCGAGCTGCTCGACACTCTCTCAGGGCTGGCGGTGGCTTATAGTCCTGGGTGACTTCAACCTGCCGTCACTGGGAGGGTCGTCTGAGTTAGCTCAGGAGTTCATGGCCTCCATGATGGCCATGGGCCTGACCCAAGTTATTGAGGGCCTGACTCATGTGGGGGATCATACTCTCGACCTGGTGTTCCCATCTGGACAGTGGTTGGATGATCTGGGAGGGGGTTCACCAACCATCACCCCCCTGTCATTGTCAGATCATTACCTCCTATGGCTGGTTTTCCGTTATGCCACCCCCGGCCGCTGGGCTACAGAACCGACCAGGTTGTTCCGCCTCAGGTGCCTAATGGACCCGGAACAGTTCCAGAGGGCGCTTGGGCCTATAGCCATCACCCTTACCCACAGCCCAGTCGATGCTCTGGTGGATGCCTGGGAAAGGGTGGCCGCCGGGGCACTTGACTGCGTTGTACCCTTGCGACCTCTGACCCAGCGCAGATCCCGCTGGGCTCCATGGTTCTCTGTGGAGCTTCGGGAGATGAAGCATCGGAGATGAGGTCTGGAGAGCGGTTGGAGGTCCAGCCAATCCGAATCTGACCGATTGCAGTTAAGAACCTTTATAAGGTCTTATCTTGCGGGGATAAGGACGGCGAAGTCCAACTACTTTGCTGCCCTTATCGCGTCCGCAGATAATCGCCTGGCCACCCTGTTTAGGGTAACTCGCTCCCTCCTTAATGAGGAGGTGAGGGAGGATCCCTTGTGGGGACGAGCCGAGGAGTTTAGTCATCATCTGGCGGACAAAATCGCTCAGATCCGGACCAGTCTGGACTCTGACTGGGCAGAGTCTGATGTGGAGGAATCGGACGGTCTTGAGCATGTTATCTGGACTGAGTTTGACCCTGTTTCCCCTGATGATGTGGACAGGATCATGGGGAGGCTGAGCACCACCACCTGTTTGTTGGATCCGTGCCTTTCCTGGCTAGCTTATGCGGCCTGGGAGGGGACACGAGGCTGGTTCCATGCAGTAATAACTGCTTCTTTGAAGGAGGGTGTCTTCCCTGCCACCTTGAAGGAGGCGGTGGTGAGACCCCTCCTGGACTGGTTGTCCAGTCTCCAACCTTCGCTTTTTGGCGAAGGTTGTTGAGAGTGTGGTGGCGCATCAGCTTCCTCTGTTCCTGGAGGAAACTGATTATCTGGACCCATACCAATCGGGTTTCAGACCCAGATACAGCACAAAGATGGCATTGGTCGCGCTGGTGAATGATCTCTGGAGGGCTAGGGACAGGGGTTGCTCCTCTGTCCTGGTCCTATTAGATCTCTCAGCGGCTTTTGATACCATCGACCATGGTATCCTGCTGCGGCGTCTCAGAGGGTTGGGAGTGGGAGGCACCTTTTACGGTGGTTCTCCTCCTATCTCCTGGGCCGCTCGCAGTCGGTGTTGATGGGAGGGCAGAGATCCGTCCCAAGGCCTCTCATTTGTGGAGTTCCTCAGGGGTCGGTTCTCTCGCCCCTCCTGTTCAACATCTATATGAAGCCGCTGGGTGAGATCATTCATGGTTTCCTGGTGGGGTATCATCAGTACGCTGATGATACCCAACTTTTTCTTTCCACCCCAAACCAACCCAGTGATGCCCTCGCCGTGATGTCCCGGTGCCTGGAGGCGGTCCAGGTCTGGATGGGGAGAAACAGGCTTCGTCTCAATCCCACCAAGACTGAGTGGCTGTGCATATCGGCAACTCGGGTCAACCAGACTATTCCATCTCTAACGATGGGGGGTGAGGTGTTACCCCCCGTTGATAGGGCTCGTAACTTGGGCGTCCTCCTGGATTCATGACTCAATTTTGAAGACCATATAGGAGCCGTGACCAGGGGGGCTTTTGCCCAGGTTCGCCTGGTGCGCCAGTTGCTACCCTATCTGGACCGAGATGCCCTATGCACAGTCACTCATGCGCTCGTGACCTCCCGTTTGGACTACTGCAACGCTCTCTACATGGGGCTGCCCTTGAGGACCACTCGGAGGCTTCAACTGGTGCAGAATGCGGCCGTGCGAGTTGTGATGGGGGTCTCCCGATACTCCCATGTAACACCTCTACTCCGCGAGCTGCATTGGCTTCCGGTTGCCCTCCGGGTGAAATTCAAGGTGCTGGTGATGACCTATAAAGCCCTACATGGCTTGGGTCCGGGATATCTGAGGGAACACCTGCTCCGGCATCAAGTTCCCTTCGTCCAGTGCGCTCCCACAGGGAGGATCTTCTCAGGGTGCCACCGATAAGAGATTGCCAGTGGATAACACCCAGGGATAGGGCCTTCTCAGTGGGGGCGCCTGCCCTTTGGAACCAGCTGCCAGTGGAGCTGAGGACTGCCCCGACCTCCGTTCATTCCGCCGGGGCCTGAAGACCTGGCTCTTCGAGCTCTCTGGCCCAGGCTGAGGATTAATTTATTTTAATTGGGGTTTTATTTATACAGGGATAAATTTAATCTTTTTTAAACTTGGTTTTTAACTTTTGTATTTTTGTTTTTTAATTACCCTGTAAACCGCCCTGAGTCCTCCGGGAAAGGGCGGTATGGAAATGTAATAAAATAAAATAAATAAAATAAATAAATAATTCTCTTCATTTGTAGCTTCCATATTTAAATCACTTTTCTCTGGTTTGTATTCTATTATCTGATGAGTTTGTTCATTCTGTTATTGTCATTTTTTGAAAGTTTTTTAATTGTAAGTTTAAGTTAGAGATATGCTCATTTATGTCATCAAAGTTGTTTTTAATCTCCTCATGATTTCAAACAATGATTTGAATCTGTTACAGCATTGCATACATTTCCTCCTGAAATGTGTTTGCTTTGTCTTGAGTCATTGCTCCTGGAGATCTCTGATGTTCCAGGCTAAGGTCTTCATGAGGGAGTATTAGGTGTGGTTTCCTGTCACTTTTAGATAGATGTACAACATCCATTTTGTCTTCCCCTCCAAATAGTTTTTCACCAGTATCATAGTCTCTTTGATTAACCTTGTCAGAAGTCCAAACAATCTTATGTAGTTCCTATCTTTATGTGTGGTTTTTATAGTCCAATATATTTCCAATTATCATAGCACCACTGAAAGCAGTATTTTGTAACAGTTCTTCTATTCAGGGGTCTTACAATTATCAGCCAGACAAGATTTCAGTCCAGAATGTTTCACCACCTTTTTTTATTTTTATTTTACTAGGCCCTTGCTTACTTCAGTTTACTGACAATTGACTTTGACAATCCTTCCCATTAAACCATATGGCAAACAGAATCGAATTAAAATTAGAATCCTACTCCTACTTACCCCAATTCCCTCTTTGAGATAAAGTTCATAGTTCATTTTCCCCTCTTCTATTCTTTTATTAATCTTATTTCCCAATTTATGCAGAAAGGAAAATAATTATGAAGTGTCTATCATGTGAAAAACAGCAGATGTTGCCTTTGCATAACAATTGCTCCACCTGTTCAACTATTTGTGACTATCTGCAACTTTAGTATCAAATTTTGGTTGCCAAATATTCTTAGGTAATAAATTTCATTAGATTTCAGAGTAAACAACTTCAAGGAAAGGCTTGATCACATGAAGCATAACTCCACATGGTAGATTCCTCTAACACATAGAACCAAAGTTCTAATGTAATTCAATGCACTTTCGTGAGGTAAATGTGAGAAATGGTGATAAGAAACTTATCTACACTTAGAAGGCAAGAGAGAGCCTTTCAGACACATAGATCACCAAGGTTGCATGCACCTCTGTGAGGCCCAAGTGACCTTTTGAAAGGTCAAACGGGGCCTGCCTGCCTCAACTCTGGGAAGAGAGCGTTTCATAGAGTGGGGGACACAGCAGAGAAAGCTCTCTTCCTGGACCTCTCACTTGGAATCTTTTAACTAATGGGTTCAGTACTCTGGATGGGACAGTTTGATGTACTGGGGATAATTAGCCACTCAGAGTTGCTTTAAAGAGAGAGATGGGCAAAATGTAAATTAGTAGGGGGAAAAAACAGTGCAACCAATCAAAAACAGTGCCATAAAAAAACTGAATAGAAACACTTGATAGGCAAGAAAATGGTAAGTGAGCACCTGTCCAGACTAGACAAGTTCAGATCACCAGGACCAGATGGTGATCAACATGGGTTTGTCAAAAACAGATCATGCCAGACAAATCTCATTGAATTCTTTGACCAAGTGACAAAATTAGTGGACCAGAGGAATGCTGTGGATATAACTTACTTGGACTTCAGTAAGGCATTTTATAAAGTAGATCACAACCTACTACTTGATAAGATAGAAAAATGTGGGTTAGACAGTATCACCACCAGATGGATTTGTAGCTGGCTGACGGGCCATACTCAGCATGTGGTCCTCAATGGAACTGCATCTACATGGAGAGAAGTGTGTAGTGGGGTGCCCCAGGGCTCTGTTCTGGGCCCAGTGCTCTTCAACATTTCCATCAATGATTTGGACGAGGGGATAGATGCAGACGACACCAGGCTGGCAGGAATAGCCAATACTCCAGAAGATAGGCTTAAGATACAGGGGGATCTGGACAGACTTGAACACTGGGCGCTATCTAACAAAATTCAATGGTGAAAAAAGTAAGGTTCTACATTTAGGCAAGAAAAACCAAATGTATAGGTGGTACGTTGCTCAATAGTAGTAACTGTAAGAGGGATCTTGGAGTCCTGGTAGAAAATCACTTAAATATGAGTCAGCAGTGTGCTGCAGCTGCCAAAAAAGCCAACACAGTGCTAGGCTGCATTAACAGAGGTAGAGAATCAAGATCAGGTGAAGTATTAATACCATTTCACAATGCCTTGCTAAGGCCACACTTGGAACACTGCATCCAGATTTGGTCACCACGATGTAAAAAAGATGTTGAGACTCTAGAAAGAGTACAGAGAAGAGCAACAAAGATGATTAGGGGACTGGAGGCTAAAACATATAAGGAATGGTTGCTGGAATTGGGTATGTCTAGTTTAATGAAGAGAAGGATGAGGGGTGACATGATAGCAGTGTTCCAATATCTCAGGGGCTGCCACAAAGAAGAGGGAGTCAAGCTATTCTCCAAAGCACCTGAAGGCAGGAGAAGAAGCAACAGATGGAAACTAACCAAAGAGAGAAGCAACCTGGAAGTAAGGAGAAACTTCCTGACAATTAACCAGTGGAACAATCTGCCTCCAGAAGCTGTGAATGCTCCAACACTGTAAGTTTTTAAGAAGAGACTGGGCAGTCATTTGTCTGAAATGGTATAGGGTTTCCTGCCTGAGCAGGGGGTTGGACTAGATGACCTTCCAACTTTATTGTTATTGTTGTTAATAATAATAATAATAATAATAATAATAATAATAATAATAATAATAATAATAATAATAATAATAATAATAATAATAATATAAATAATCATATGCACTAATTGCAGTGTAGGCAGAGCAGAAGCAAGATGGAAAGAACTGTGGAATTATGACATTTTGTTTTCTAGTATGGGAAATCCAGCATCCTCAACCAAAGCTCTGTTGCTATACTTGGTTCCACTTCACAGACAACCTTACCCTTCCCCACCCAAAAAAAATCAACAACAAAAAAGCATCAGAAGAACAAACAGTGAAAGAACAAACGGCATCTGAAGTACAAACAGTGCATGCAAGATAAACACTGTAAAATGTCACCCAAGACTTCAACATCCCATGGAATGGGAGACTAATGATAATATCCACAGGCACACAAGATGCATGACATTTGGTATAATATGGAAGCTTGATCTTAAGGAGGGGGGAAACCCTTTTTTGTGAATATATTTTAAAGGATGTTTTGTACAACACATATGCCCCCTCTCAAAGCCACCTTCGCTGGAAGTCTCAGTGTGACTGCTTTAAAGCTATGACACCTTTTTTTCCATATTATGCTGACATTTACTTCACTTTGCTGGCCACCTCATACATTTTCTGTCCCTCCAGGTGCCCATTCAGAGAAGCCAGGAAGGCCTACAACTTTACAGAGCCTTTTATGAGACATTACTGATTAAGCCCTTGAAAGAATGATAACTTTGTTTTGGCCCGCACAGTTTGCAAAGGATCATCTCTAAAAGTGTGCTGAGATAGCACAGTGGTAAAAAAAAGATTCTCCCTTATACAGGAGCATTTTTTAATGAGCTAATCCCCCTTTTGTAGAGACTGAATGTTTTGCTCACAATAAATAATTGTATAGGGGGAGTTTACTTTCAAAAAACAAGGACAGTGTTTTAAAATGATGAGCAAAGTAATCCACTTTGGGCCTAGGGAAGAATGACTGGGCAGGTCTTCTTCAAAGTTTTGGAAGTTTAGGTCTTGAGGAAGCTTCCACTTCAGAGACTTTTCACACACATTTCATGGCAACGAAAAGGAGAGGATGCCAAAGAGGATGCTTTTTGGGGAAATAGGGCAGCTTTGGCTAAAGAGAAAACAACAAGAACACCTCCTTGCCAGCAGTCAATCCTGGATTGGCACCAGGATTAATAGCAGAGCAAGGATCAAGGAGTAAACAATATACTAATCAAAGAACTACCAACTCAGATAATCAAACAACAGTAAACAGCAACCTAAATAAGGAACATGTCAACGCTGCTAACATTGAATGTTATTGCTTGACAAGAGATGAAGAAGTAGCTATTTCATATGTTAGATTTGTGTATTGTTTTAGTTTAAAATTGGGAGGAGAGAAGAGTAAGAATGCACTTTCGAGGCCATTTCTCTCTCTAAAGAAGATGAGGCCTTGGCGGTTCTTCTAACCGAAGGGAAACTGATTCTTTAAATTAACTGGAGAATATGATTAATGACAAAATTAGAAAGGTGGAGAATTGTGTTTTAATATATTGTGCAAGGGGGTGGAGATTTCAGATTCCAGCTTCCTTCGAGCAAGCATTTGCCGGTGTATTAGGCTAATAAAGGACTTTTAAGGTAAACAATGCCTCAGAGTCACTTGAAAAGCCCATATGTCGAAAACCTGACAGAACTACCAAGAACACATCACCCCCACTCATACTGACAGGGCAAGCAACCATATATAAGTCATTACTGTGCTGATGCATGCAGATTTCCCAAAACAAACATTTATTTTGAAGAAATCCATTTTAACCCTAAAACAGGGTAATTCTGTATTTTAGCAGCAATCATTAGCTTCCTTGCTGCCATAAATGAAGATAAGTGGCGGTCGCCTAGCACTTCTAAGCAGGGAAACTTTTAAATGAAAAGTCTAATTTTGGAGGACTGGAAAGTTGGTTCAGGGTTGTATTTATGAGAATAAGGGAGCAAAAAGCTTCATTTCGTGAAAGTCTCTTCCCCCCCCAAAAAAAATGTGCTGAAATTGATGCAGAATGTATTCTTTGAGCTCTGACATTTTTCCTGTGATGTTTGGAAGCAGGTTAAAACTTTCCCACCTTCCTTCTATTATTTCATCTCTGATTATATGACTTTTTTACTTAATGGATGGAATAGATGACTTTTTTGCACAGAATGACTGATATAATGCAATAGGGCAGACATGTCAAACACAAGGCCCGGGGGCCGGATCCGGCCCGCGAAGTGGTTTCATGCGGCCCGCGAAGCCATCCTGGAAACAGTGAGGGAACGGCCCCCACTGCCTTGGCCCTGGCCCAGAGACCCTCCTTCTGCCGGAGACCCTCAGATCTCTCCCACTCCTGCCCAGGCCCCCATAGGCACCTTTGACATGAACGATGTAGAGCTGGCCACGCCCACCCAGTAGGCCATACACACTCTAGCCACGCCCACCCAACAGGCCACACCCACCCAGGCCACACCCACCCGGCCCCTTGACGGCAACTGCAATGCTGATGCGGCCCTCCATGAAATTGAGTTTGACACCCCTGCAATAGGGAATGCTTAGCAGATGTGAAGAATGGCCCTCTTGCATATTGGATCAGCCAAATATTCATAAATGTATGCTGAGCTTATATGTGACTTGTGGAGTGTGTAGATATTTAAATTTTATAAGGCAGGTAACAAGTTGACTATGTGCACATATTCTGAGAAAGATTAGTTGGTGGCTTTAATACTTCAGCAGGATAATCTATTAATCAGAATTACAACTGGTTCTAAATTCTGACTGTCAACCTATTGTCCTTTTGCTGTTTGGAAAACTAATCAAGGATTATTTTTTGAAACGTTTCCATTTATATTGGAATGCTCTTTGGTTTTTACTTTGCCTTCAGTTTTGACATACAGGATTAGATTCAAATTTGTTCACACTTGCACCAAAACCATTGAACTCTGTGAGCATTTAATTATGATGAATTTCAGGCCCATTGATTTCTATGGGCCTACTTTGAGGAACTTGAGGACATGCTTTGTGAGGATAGGAAAATGGAAAATTCAGTCTGGAGAAAAGACATGAATTTCATGGACATCTGGGTGATTTGGCTTGGAATGTCATTGTTATATGCTTTGGTTAGATATCTTGGGATTGTAGAGTTAGTTTTCCTTTGCCTATACCACAGGTCTGCAACCCGCGGCTCCGCAGCCGCATGCGGCTCTTTCAGCCGTCTCCTGCGGCTCCCAGTCCTCTGCCATGTGCAGTCCAAAGGAAAAAAAAGTGGGACTAAAAAAGTTCAATCAATCAATTCAAATATGCAGGGTAGGTGCATATCTCGCCTTGGCTCCACTCTTCAGTCAAACCCTGTTCTGCACATGCAGACACATTTTTTGCGGCTCCCAGTTTTTCCTTTTGTGAGGGAACCGGTTCCGAGTGGCTCTTTCACTGTTTCAGGTTGCTGACCCCTGGCCTATACCATGTCATGCATTCAATAAACCAGTAAGATTTTCAGAAATGAAAGATATCCTGGAGGCTGACATCATCTTCTTCAGTCAAAAGTACAATCTATTGGTCATATCTGAGCCATTTTTTCTTTCTTTTGGGGGCCTGGGAGTCTTGTAAGATCACATGGTCAAAAGTAAGAGATATTTCACCAAATAAATACTAGCAGAATAATTTTCCCAATTTTCATTGGGAATTGAAGAAGAAACAAGCGCTTTAAGCCTCCAACTGGTTTCATGGACCTATTACAACAAAAAATAAGCCAAATTACCCCAAATGAGGGCGGAAATTTGAAAATCATTGGCTTATGTCTCCTGTTGAAATCACTCTGGCATTGCAATGGCCCTGGATCCTTCTTCATTCCCCTCCACAAAGAAAACTTCAAAAATACTCCTCTCTGTCCCTCTCCACCTTGATTCATGGAATGGAAGTATGTTTCAACAGTGCCGTCCTTAATGCAGGGAGATTAGGGAAGGTACTAATGAAATATATAGGATTTGTTGCATCCTTTCTTACTGTAGCTTTTTAAAACAGTGTCTAAAACCAAGCAGCCCAATCTGTCCTCTGTCATTCAAGCACTGTGCTTCAAACAAGCACCATAGTGAAGTTGTTGTGATGTATAGAGCCAATTTGGTAGTGGTTAAGGCAACCATATATGTTACTTATATGTAAGGGTGTAGGTCTATACATCTGTTGTATATATTGTATGTTTTAAATGTGTGTTATGTATGTGTACACTTTGAGAGGAAGCAACTAAATTTCATTTTTAATGTGTGCCATTGTGCCCACGGGGAAAAACATGATAATAAAGGTTAAAAACCTTTATTATCCTCTAATGTAGGTTAAAAACCAGGAAATTGTGGATTCTAGTCCCACTGCAGGCATGGATGCCAGCTGTGTAACTTTGTGCGTCATTCTCTTTCAGCCAAATTCACCTTTAAAGGAGAATATTTGTAGCTCAGGGTTGAAATGGGGGGTCCTTGGTGCTCCCTGAGCGTGGTTGTTTTCTTGCAGATGTTTCATTACCCAAACTAGGTAATATAATCAGTGTTGGTAAGGAGTGGGGTTTGCTCTTGGATTATATTCTAATGGCTTGCCCTGTGGTTGAATATAAATTGAGAACAAACCCTACTCTTTACTAGCACTGATGATGTTACCTAGTTGGGTAATGAAATGTCTGCAAGAAAACAACCACGCTCAGAGAGCACCAAGGAGCTCCCAGTTCACCTTGTTTGTTGTTGTGGGGAAAATAGGAGGAGGAAGGAATATTATGTGTTTGCCACCTTGAGTTATTTATAAAATAATAATGGCAGGATTAAAAAAACCTCATAAATACAAAAAAGAGGGAGTACAAAATTCCCTCTCTTCCATTCACATACACAACTTTTACTTATTTACAAAGCCCAATTGAGAAACTTGATCTGCCTGCCTTATCTTGATTGGTATAATTCTCCAAACAATCTTCAAGGGCAGCCCATCAGAAAACACTCTTAATAGGTGTTCATTAAGGGTCAGGTTTAGGATTAGGGTTAGGCTTCTTTGTCCATCTTAAGCTAGAAAAAAAGTACACCTGATTATGCTGAATCCAATAGCACCCCCAAGTTGATCCTTCAGAGGGAAAATTCAGGAGAGATTGTAGCATCCAAAATTTTGTTGTCACTTAGACAAGAATGGCGGAAATGATTCACACATCCATGCCTATAATTTAATGATGGCAATCTCAAGCAGTGCCCTGCTACATTATCCCTAAGCAATGTTTTCAAAGGAAACTGTTTATGCTTTCAGCCACAAATCATCAAGAGTGGAAGAATCAATCTATCAGACATAACATATGCGCCAGCTGCTTTGGACTGTCACAAAAAGACCTCCGCTCCTTTAAAATTAAAAAGAAAAGTATTTCAAAGGCAGAAAGGAAAGTATGTTTTTGTGACCAGCTAAAGTAAAGCTTCAGCATTGTCACCTACCAGAGGATCCATGAAGACTAAAGAAAAGGAAGGGATAACAGAATAACAAAGTTGGAAGGGATCTTGGAGGTCTTCTAGTCTAGTCCCTTGCTCAAGCAGGAAACTCTATACCATTTCAGCCTCCAGTGTTGGAGCACCCACAACTTCTGAAGGCAAGCCGTTCCACTGACTGATTGTTCTGCATGTCAAGAAATTTCTCCTTAGTTCTAGGTTGGTTCTCTCCTTGATTAGAATTCTTTACTGGCCAAGTGTGGTTGAACACACAAGGAATTTCTCTCTGGTGCACAAGCTCTCAGTGTACATACAAGCAATAGTGATAAATCATGATCATAATCAACATAAAAATTAGTATCCATCTATTGCTTCTTGTTCTGCCTTCAGGGGCTTTGGAGAATACAGTAGGTGATCATAGGGATCATATTTATGACGTTGCATGGCTATGTGAACACCTTTGGTAACCTTCTGACAAGCAAGGACGATGGGGAAGCCAGATTCATTTTTAGTAACACTTAGTAACACTGCAGTTGTTTCAAAATTAACAACTGATTCATTTGATTTAGCAATGATTCACTTAACCACTGTGGCAAGAAAGTTAATAAAATGGGGCAAAGCTCATGTAACAACTGTCTTGCTTAGCAAGAGAAATTTTGGACTCAGTTGTGGTTGTAAGTTGAGCACTACCTGTAACCTTGGGAGATATGAGGAAGAGCTGCAGCCGAAGCAGCAATAAGAAAACTAGAGGTTCCTGCATTGTCCCAGTAATTGGACAACAATACCCTACTTTTTATTAATGTAATTTACAACAAAATGCAAGCTAAAATACAAAATTGCTATGTGATTGTGAAGAGCAAAGCAATAGAGATAAATAGGAGAATGATCAAGTAGTGTAAGGTTTCATCTCCATGAAGCTGAACTGAAGTGGTCCTAGAGGGTGAAGAAGGCTATGAAATTAAACACATCATTTTGAGTCAAATCTAGGTTGTAGCACAATTTTGGAAGAAGCAGGCAGACAAGGTATCAGATCAGCTCCAGCTAGAATTAAGAAAATAACATGGCAGGTTTTGTGCTACATGAATTATATATTTAAATTCAAGAGGGATCACCGTTTGATATGTCTCTAATACTGTCACTTAATTTATCACTTTGGTATAAGCAAAAAGATTTGGAAGCGTTGATGTCATTTTCTTTAAATCCTTTCCAAGATGAGCAGGAATAATTGGTGTTGACAGTAAGTGCAAATGAAATGTCAACTCCACACTCACTCATTTTTCCATATGCAAAATCCCTACATCAGAGTGCCTTTTTGTACTAGCCACAAGAACTCATGAATGCATTCACGGCATGCATATTGTGTGAATGTAGCTATATGAACGGTTGATCTGAGATCCGGTGTGGTAGATAGACTATGCCTGAAAAGGCTCAGGATCAAATCTATTTTCAGTAGTGGCAGTTCAGTGGAAGCTCAGAGGGTGATTTTAGGCTAGTCATTCTCCTCACCAGATTTTTTGTTGTGGGGAAAATGGATGGAGGGAACATTCTGGTCTTTTGACTTCCTGAGAAAAACTCAAAATATCAGCTTAATTAAATAAAAGCTGTACTTTCAGCATTCTTCTAAGCTAACATTCAACATCAGTAACTTCGGTATGCAGAGGTTGTGTTCTCATGACATGCCTAACTAGAACAGGTCAAAACAAAGTCAACACACTAAACTTAGGTTTATTTCTGATCCTGCTCTGTTGCCTAGGATGTTATGAGAACCCTGACTACATGGATACAGTCAGCCCTCAGTTTATGACCCGTTGCTTAGTGACTGTTCAAGTTATAATGGATCATCAAACGTACTTACAACCTGGTTCCAAAGGCCAGTCCCCTGTGGTCATGTGACTGCATTTCAGGTGCTTAGCCACTGGCCCCCATTGACAGGCTGTAAATATGCTTGAAGCATCCTGCAGTCATGTAACCGCAATTAACCTTTTGGCTGAAATGGGTCCACTTAATGACTGCAATGATTCACTTAATGATTGCAGCAAAAAAAAGGTGATAAAATCAGGTCGGTCATCCACTTTATGACCATCACAACTTACAATCATATAGGCAGGCTCAATTATGGTCATAGGTTGAGAACTATCTGTACTTTTTGCTTCACTATACATAGTACAAGCCCAGAAAATAAGTTAACTCATGAACTACTGTCAGGTTTCTGATTGTCCTTTCTAGCTTTTGAACATCACAAGTAAATATCACTAAATAAATTAGTGATGTATTACTGTTTCCAGACCCTGGGCCTCTTCACATTTCAGTGTCATGTAAACAACCTCGCTTCCAAAAAGGGAGGCAAAGAAATTAATAGGATCAAAATAAAAACCAAAGAGACTAAAATGTAATTAAAGTTTAATTCAGTTAAGATTAAATAAATTACATGGAGTTAATATGTTTATTCCTCTTGACTTCTTTTCTTATATAAAAATAATTAATAGGTGATAAATTGTAGAAGCCTCAGTTAATATTTTGGTGATACTGTGTGGCCCTACCTAGAGCCTTAAACTGTACACACTTGCACAATACGCAGCTGTGAGGAATACAGCAGAAGTACACAGAAACTTTTAAACATCTGGCATTTTCCATTCCACACAAGTCTCTAGACTACATGGAAGAACATAAGCATTATTTGTTAGCATACAAAACTAAGAACATATCTCTGTTAACAGACTTATTTTTTGATATTGATATAAAGACTGTCTTTCCCAATCAATTTGTTGCATTTTCGTTCTCCAGATTTACTGACATAATTGAATTAGAACCTTGACTGACTTTTTTTGCCATACTTCTGTAGCTATTCATCAATTTTAGGAGCCTTCTGACTTGGTAATGACCAATTTCAGCTACAGTACCAGAGATTCTTGTAAATTCTCCCTTCAGATATAAGGATAAACCCTATTGGGCTTCTATAAGGCTGTGAAAATGTGGTTGTGTGCCCAGGCCTGGGGCACTGAAGTCTGTTAAGGGCTCCATTTCCTGGCTGTATTAACATCCATAGTAACAGCTTTACTTGGTACCATATATATTCATTTTGTACTGTTTTAATTTATATATATATATATATATATATATATATATATATATATATATATATATATATATATATATATATATATATATATATATATTATGATGTTTGCTCCCTAGAGTCACTTGTTGAAATGAGGGGCTATAGAAATCAAACAAATCAAACAGAATAAAAATTCAAAGGAAGCAAGAACTGTGCCATTTATTTCTGAGAGCAGGGGAAACACCCTCCATGTTTGTTTTAGGAAAAGGTTTTAGTTATTTTCTGGTCATGGATATAGTAAGGAGAATAAACTGCATAGTAATTAATTGTACAGTTCCTTAGCTTCTTCCCAATTGTTGAAGACTGCAGGTGTCAGCAGGTATATGAATAATTGTCTCTGATGGCAGACTGTTTGACTTTCCAACCTTTGCTCCTGTCAATACAAATGTAAAGACTAGCCCTGAAGTCAAGAAAAAGAGGACCTCAAAAACCTTTTCAGCTTTGAAATGAACTTCTCTTGCGTTGCTCTGGATTTTCCCAAGAGCTCTCCCTTTATTTTAAAATTCTACAGCGCCAAGCAATATTAAGAGTTGCAAGCTCAAGAATTTCTTAACATGACTTGGGTCTCGTGTCTTGGGAAGAGGGTGATATGGCTGATCTTCTGAGCTTTGTCTCATTTAAAGGAGTGATTCCACTCTTAAATGAATGAGAACAAGAGATCTCCTGAAAGCATGCAAATTATATCCTACCTGGCCAGTGGTGGGATTCAGCCGGTTCGCACCACTTCGGCAGAACCGGTAGTTAATTTTTTGTTGCCCAAGCCCAAAATGGACTTCCAGAAGTGGCATCCACCCAGAGAACTGGTTGTTCACATAATTTCAATCCCACCACTGTACCCGGTACATTGTGACTTTAAGCAGAGCAGTGTTCTTGCAGAAATTCAGAGATAAAAACATAGCAATAGCACTTAGATTTATACACTGTTCCATAGTGCTTTATAGCACTCTCTAAATGGTTTACAGAATCAGCATAAATGCCCCAACAATCTTATATAAGAATTTGATTTTTGTTGAAGCCCAACTTTTTTATAAGTATCCTTTCAGCTAATTGACTGGTAGAAAAAAACCACATGTGTGAATAACACAGTCCATAGCTGGAGTGTGCAACTTTTCTTAGCTACCTAAGGCTTTGCGTGGCATGCTAAAAGTAGATTTTAAAAGTAGACAGAGACCCTTTTCTTAACTTTAACCTTATCTCCCATTTAATATTATTAATTTTATATGTAAAGGTTTACATAACTAAATAGTCAGCTTTTGCTTATTATATTTGTTGTACAGTATTCATAGGAAGTTCTGCTTCGTCTGAAAAAAAATAATTAATTAAAAAAGTTAGTGCGGCTTCACTCATTTCAACTACTTTATGCTTTTCCTTTCTTCATTCACAGACTGGTTGGTTTTGAATTTCGATAAGATAACCTTGCTATCATCTATAAATACTTCTTGAAAAGAATGCCTCTGAGAAGGAAAAAAAACACCCTTGCCACCTGTTTTTACTCCTACGCTTTTAAATGCATGGGGGGGGGGGGAAGCATGAAATGTATTCCATGCTAAATATGTTTAAGTGATCAATTAAGGTTTCATGTTTTTTTAAAAGCTAAGCTAAAACTGTGCTGTAAAATCATGATGCAAAGAACCCACTTATTCAACTCATGTGAATTGCTTCTTTCCCAGCAATTATTGGTTAAGGCATAGCCAGAGAAATGTCTGAAGTTGGAACCAAATGTTCTTCTATCATTAATATTTCATAGAGCTATTATTAATAACTCAGAATGGATTTGTGAAAAATCTTTATGAAATATCTAATGCTCAGTTAGCAGTACTCTCCAGTGAAACGCTTCACAGATCAAAGGCTGCAGTGTTTCCCTCTTGGGAAAATAGATAGTCAGATGTTAACATATTTCTGGCAATATACATGAATTTGCAGGGGTTTTTTTTTCCTTTTTCCTCCGAGCAGATAGTGGTGAGGATGGCAGAAAAGATTATTGGCAGTTCCTCCCCTCCTATCCAGGACATGGCACAGAAACGTTGCTTGAGCAGGGTCCACAAGATTTTCTGGGACACTACACATCCTCTTCACAACTGGTTTTCCTTGTTACCTTCTAGGAGGAGGCTTCATAATATCCGAAGTAGAACACCCAGATTCAGTCATAGTTTTGTTCTATACAGCGTTAATCTTATGAACTCTAAAGCTTCTTCTTTCCGTGATATAGTCAAGACGGACAGTGATTAATATTTACATGTTATTTATAAATAAGGGTGTAGTTTTATACATATGTTGTATATAGCATGTTTAAATGTGTGTTATGTATGTGTATATTTTGAGAGCAAGCTAAATTTCATTTTAAATGTGTCCCAATGTGCCCACAGTAAAAAAATGACAATAAAGGTTATCTATCTATCTATCTATCTATCTATCTATCTATCTATCTATCTATCTATCTATCTATCTATCTATCTCTATCTATCTATCTATCTATCTATCTATCTATCTACCTACCTATCTATCATCTATCAGGAGTCAACTGATATCTATCTGATATCAACTGATATCAACTGATATCTATCTATCTATCTATCTATCTATCTATCTATCTATCTATCATCTATCTATCTATCTATCTATCTATCTATCTATCTATCTATCTATCTATCTATCTATCTATCTATCTATCTATCATCCTTCTTAATTATTTTGGGAATAAATCTTTTCCACCACCCACCATATCATGAGGGTTTGTTTTTTCTTCTTCTCCCAACTGGAATCCTTTTTTCTTTAAAACAATAATGAAATGAAAGTACTTCAAAATTTCAACAGTTGGTTTTAATGTAAATATCATTAATGATGAGAGTAAGTTTCAAGCGGAGTCTATTTAAGAAGACCATATATGTAGACTAAAGTTACACAACCTTTTCAAATAGAAAATCTCATTACTGGAATAAAAATCCCAATATTTCTTAAGCAGATGAAGGCTTCTAAAAATATATTGCCATGTGTTAGAAAAGAAATAAAGATGGCAAACAGATTGCAAGGATCATTCAAAACTGTGAATAGTGCCATTCTAAATTTTTCTGCTGTCTGAGAATTAAATGCAAATAACATCATTAAGTTGCCCAAATACAGCAAGTTAGTCAAGCTATTGCAAAACTGCAACAGATACAAAAATACATAAATGACAAAGCAAGTAGCTAACTGTTTCATGCTGTTGTTTGTCACCCAAACTTGTCTTGCCAGCCACTTCAATCTGTTTCATAATTGAGCCAAACTTGGATGCATTTCTCTTTATAGTCCAAATTTGTCAGTAAAACAGTAAAACAGTCATGATGAGTTAATTGTATAGTATTTTGTAGGGATACACCAATCAGTCAAGATTCAGTTTAAATTTGAGGTGGGAAGTGATAAGATGCTGAATTTGAGATTCAAGGCTTAGAAGCAAAAAGATCTGATTCAAACTTCCATTAGATAAAATATCTGACCATGTCAAAAGATGGAATGGAGGAGAAATGTTGAACCAGAGCACAAGTCTCTTACCTTACCTTGTGCCAAGCTAAAAAATTAAATTTTACAAACTAATTCAAAAAATTGTCAACTAAAAAATTGAAAAGCTCATCATCTAGAAAATAAACTTGCAGAGTGGCAAATTACTAATCTGGTGCCAGTAAGGGAAGATGCTACCCTAATTTCAGCATTAAATTTATCTATGGGGGTCAAAGGCTAGAAAAATCACACAATTTACTATCTTGTCTAGACTCCTTCTTCTCAACCTTTGCTCCTCTGCTCTTTAAGGCTTCCCATTTTGATATTTGGGCCACCCGTGGATATTGCCTACACAATCTCTTGGCTCAAAAACTGGTCCGGGTGATCTTTATGGCATCTCACTCAATAGTGCTGTCCAATTTGATAGAGAACCATTGGTAAGCATGATTTTTGAGCCAGGTCTACTTAATTGTTGTCTTCCAGCCCACACTAAACTAGCTTGCTAATCAGCAGAGCATGGAGTTAGAATCTCTAATGACAGAGTTGTAGCTGTTCTTTGCTGTATCACTTGTCCCCACGTGTATTAGCAGAAAGGGAGAACTGTCAGTGGACTTGATTAGTGTTCAGGATGGTTTTGTCAATTTTTGATCCTCACTTCTGCTAGATAACTCACTTCATGAACAAATGAGTAACATTGACACATACTCATTTAAATACCTCATAGTAATAAATTGCCAATTACCTTGATTTTTCATAAAAAGGTAAAGGTAAAGGTACCCCCGCACATGCGTGCTAGTCGTTTCCAACTCTAGGGGCCGGTGCTCCTCTCCGTTTCAAAGCCGAAGAGCCAGCGCTTCTCCGAGGATGTCTCCGTGGTCATGACTAGACACCAAAGGTGCACGGAACCTTCCCACTGTAGTGGTCCCTATTTTTCTACTTGCATTTTTACATGCTTTCGAACTGCTAGGTTGATTTTTCATACTCTTCCTTAAATTTCTCTGCAATAACTCCCTATTCAGTTGCTGAGTTATTTCTGTGCAAGTTGTGCATTCAGGAACTTAGGAGACTATTTTAGGATAAAATAGTAATTCTAACTACACCTAATCTTTGGCCAACATGCTCCCCAAATAGGGCTTAGACAGTGAGATACACAAACTGTTTTACATTTTGGAAGAGCTTATATTTTGTTATATCATTCTGGAAACTTTGCATCTTGCATCTATATCTGTATCTTGTAAACCTTAAATAATCTTACCTGAGATTTGTAAAAGATAGACTGCTTCCTTTAACCTCCTTCAAGTTCACTAATTATTAACTGCATGTGAGAATTTTGAAGAATGTTTATATAATTCCCTTATCCCAGTTTTATTCCATAAAAAGAGAATTCCTGTACAATGGAATACCTATAGAATCTCTGTTTAGAAATATTTATTGGCATTTGAAATGCTAGATTGATCTTTACTTATATAATAATCAGGACATATATCTATATTTATACAAGTGACATATAGATTACAATGCAATTATTGAAAGTAACTGATGTATTTATTTCCTGCCCATATACGTATAAAAAATACATAAACATTTAGTGGGAAACAATACTGTGATGTTTAAGAATCTCTGCATTAATCCATTAAAGAGAAGCCTACAAAACTATTCTGAAATTATGTTGTTACTAGTCTAATAAATCCAACAAAGAGCCTTGGTGGAGCAGTGGGCTAATGCCTCCTTAAGTAACACCAGCTGCCTGCAATTAGTGCAGGTTCGAGTCCCACCAGGCTCAAGGTTGACTCAGCCTTCCATCCTTCCGAGGTAGGTAAAATGAGAACCCAGATTGTTGGGGGCAATTAAGCTGACTTTGTAATAATGCTGCTTGGGGTGTGTGTGAAAGCCCTAATAAGCAGGCATATACATAGAATGAAGGCTACTGCTAAGTTTGTAAGCTGCCCTGAGTCTTCGGAGAAGGGCGGGATATAAATGGAATTAAAAATAAACAAAGGTAGAGAAGCGTGTCAAAAGGATTCAGTTCTGTACCTTGGCATTTTATCATCAAATAGAAGAGAATATCCAGTGAGTAGTCAATAACAAAATCAAAGAAAAGGAGACCATTTGTTGCTTTATCCTATACCTATAGAAATGATGGGCATTAAGGAATCTTGTCTTGCATTTCCTCAGCTGGCACTGGCTATGAACAGCACCTAGCATAAAGGACTTATTAAATAGGAAACATGAAGTTGCACCAGATATTCACGTATGTGTGTTATGTTGGTATGCAGTAATTAAAAGAAGAGCAGAAAAATCCCACAGAGGCATCTCTCCTATATTAATCAAAATTAAAGTTACATTATATATTTGTGACATATATAATAAAATCATGAACATTTAAGTCAGTTTACATAATAGGAAGAAATAAAAATGAAATTAAACATATAGACTAATATATGAAGACCAAATTTCTAAACTGCCTTTCAGTTGACACTTCCAGCGATAAAAAAATGTGTTCAGATATGGTAAATGTTCTTCAGCCAACTGTATAATTGATGGAGAATGGATGGCTTTATAAAACCCATTGCAAATGCATCAGACAGTGAGGTTGCCATGCCTGGTGAGTAAAATCTAGCAATCTTATTCCCTTCTGACAAATAGCAAAAGTATCCTTGACAGTTTTGTTGATTCAAAGCCTATTTGATATAGAAGATTTAAACTCAAACAAAGAAACAATGATGGGCTGGAATAATTGTTATTTGGCTAGATCACTGACTGTAAGAAAAAACAGAAGCCAAGAAGCATAAGATATTGCCATCCTGATGAAGCTATATACAAAGATACTTAAAGGTAAAAATATTCAAAAGGCAGGGGATTCACATTGCAGAGGTTACTATCAGATATGTCTAATAATGAGGGTCCTTAGTGTTCTCTGTGCTTTGTTGTCTTCTTGCAGACACTTCATTACCTAAACTAGGTAATATTATCAGTGCTGATGTTATCTAGTTTGGGTAATGAAACATCAGTAAGAAAACAACCAAGCTCAGTGAGCACTAAGGACCCCTCATTTTAACCCTGACCTACAAATATTCTCCTTTATTAATATATTTCATAATTGAGGTTGAAATACCTTACTAGCACTTTCGAATTGTGGTGTTGGAGTGTTGGAGAAGACTCTTGAGAGTCCCTTGGACTGCAAGGAGATCAAACCAGTTGATTCTAAAGGAAAACAACCCTTCCTTTGGAAGGACAGATACTGAAGATGAAGTTCAAATACTTTGGCTATCAAATGAGAAGAGAGGACTCATGGGAAAAGATGCTGAAGTTTGGAAACATTGAAGACAAAAGGAAAATGAGATGCAGATGATGTGATGGTTAGAAAGTGTCATCAACACAATGAACATGAGTTTGGGCAAACTCCAGGAGACACTGGAAGACAGGCCCCCCTGGCATGCTATGGTCCATGGGCTTGCAAAGAATTAGACATGAGTTAGTGACTCAACAACAATAGCAACTCCTTACTAGAGGCAGTTTACCATGAAAAACTCCCAAAATTTATCAGCTGCATGGATTTTGAGGACATACATTTTCTTGCAAGGCCATATTTTCAAAACACTGTACCCATATGTTTGCTCTTCTCTCTCTTCTTCTTCCTCTCCCCCAATGAAATAAGAGAGTTATTTTGTCTAAAGAGAACTTGAGTCCATACTTGTCAAGTTGCATTACCTATTATGCCCCCCTCCCATTGTCTGTAACCAGAGAAACATCAGCTCATATGCCCAAGTAGCTTTGACATCCTATCCAATATTTGCTATGTATACATAAAGGTATCACAGAAGACACTCTAAATTGAAACTGGCACATGAGCCAGCAAAACAATAAAACTAAAAGCTGCCTAACTGTAAGGAATAAGTGGGATTTTCCACTTCACCACATAGGGAGAAATCTCTTTGTTTCACTTACTTCTGCATTTAAATTTTTAATATCTCCAATCCTTTCCACGCTGTTTATAAAGACCTTTGAGGACTTTGTCAGTTCTTATTTTAAAATCAATACATTTAGTTGGGAGAGGAGGTTAGTTCACTGTTTGAGAAAATGTCCCCCAAGGGAAGCTCCAGATTTTAGAAAGAAACTAAGAGGAATTCTTCTTCTTAATACAGTAAAGCATTTTCTCCTGATCTGCTGCCAAGCAGCAGTACTAAAGCAGGAGTGTCCAACCCTGGCATCATTAAGTCTTGTGGACTTCAACTCCCAGAATTCACCAGCCAGAATTCCCCAACCTGGCAGCATAGAACAGGGGTGTCCAACCTTGGCAATTTTAAGACTTGTAGGCTTCAATTCCCAGAATTCCCCAGCCAGCATGGGGAAGGAGTACTTGCCTCTTGCAGTCCAGATTCAGTGAAAGCTATTGTTACTTTGGGATCCACAATTAAGAATGCCTCTATTTTACAATTTCACTACATCAAAGCAATACCCATATACCTCTACAAACATTGATTACATTGATTATATTATACCTAAGAATATAGACACTTACTTTTATAATAAATTTTGTAAATAATTTTATCCCCAACACACAGTTAACTCTGATTTTCCACCCATTTCTGTGCCTGAGGGACTTATTTTTTTTTTTAAAAAGGCACTTTCTCTATCTCCACCTCCAGTACTCAGGAAGGCTCTTTAAACAGATGGTAGATTTTAAAACTACAGATTCCTGCAGGTCGGTTATCTCCTATTTCCTATCACAATCCTGGTTGCTTAGCAAAAGTGGTATATTTTTGCCCACCACCAGTGATAAACTCTCATGTCCAAATAGTGTGCCCAATGGCTGATAAATTTATACACACAGGCTCTGCAAATTCCTATTAATCAACAACTCAGCTACATGAATATTGCACAGATATATCATGGAGAATGCCTTCAAAGATATCCTTGTTGTGATTACAGAACCAATGGCAGGCAAAACATTTTGCAGTCTAAAAAGGAGTAAGAGCTGCGAAATTCTCCTAATTTCCTTTCTCATCCTCAGGACTTTGCTTGATCACTCTTATAACTCCACCTCTGTGGTTCAATCCAAATCCATTGCAGGCAATTTCATGGACCTCCCCCAACCATCACCCACCCAAACTTTCTTGCTTATTTGGTCTCGATCCTCCCCACCAGCCAAGCTCCTCCTTTATGAATGGAACCTGGGAAAGTACGTCACCAGGTCATATGGTTGTTGTTGTTAGCTGCGAAGTTGTGTCCGACCCATCGCGACCCTATGGACAATGTTCCTCCAGGCCTTCCTGTCCTCTACCATCTTCTGGAGTCCCTTTAAGCTCATGCCTACTGCTTCAGTGACTCCAGCCAGCCACCTCATTCTCTGTCATTCCCTTCTTCTATTGCCCTCAATCTTTCCCAGCATTAGGCTCTTCTCCAGTGAGTCCTTCCTCCTCATTAGGTGGGTCATATGGTAGGATATGTATACTCTCTCTTTAACTCTTGCTCATGAATAGTTTGTCTATTTCTTCTACATCAGTGTTTGTTGTTTTTTTTTAAATGGCAATGTTAAAATGTGTGGACCAGTTCCCAGCACACTGCCTTGGGACTTCTGAGAGTTGTAGTCCACTCAATTTAAAGTTGCCAAGTTTGCAAAACACTGTTCTAAATGGATTGCATTAAACTGGAGACTGTGAGATCTGGTCCTCCTTAGCCACGAAATCTAAATTCTGTGTTTTAGTGTTGCATAAAATAATGAGCTGTGGTGGCACAGTGGTTAGAATGCAGTGTTGCAGGCTAATTCTACCGACTGCCTGCAGTTCAATTCTCACTGGCTCACAGTTGATTCCTCATTCCATCCTTCTAAAGTCAGCAAAATGAGGACCTTGATAATTAGGGGCAATGTGCTGAACATTGCAAACCACTTAAAAAGGCCTCTAAAGCACTATGAAGTGGTATATAAGTCTAAGTGTGAAGTGCTATTGCTAAAACCATCTGGGTGACCTTGAGCCAGTCACTATCTCTCAGCCCAATTTATCTAATAGGCTGTTGTGGGGAAAATAGGAGAAAGAAGGTGTTTTGGATATGTACACCACCTTGAGTTATTTGTAAAAGTAAAAAGAGGGGATACAAATAAATATAATAAAGCTAACTATTGTCTTTTCTTCTTTTCACCAAAGCTTTGTCTCTTCATGTCAAGGCTGCTGCACAAATAGGGCCCTTGAGTTTCCTACAACTATAATTGGTGTGTGTGTGTGTTTGTGTGTGTGTGTGTGTGTGTGTGTGTGTGTTGCACTAAGCTCCACATCTTGTCTTCTGTTTCTAGAGCTCTGTTTTGTTTCTTCCTCACAACTCTTTAAGAGTGAGCTATCCCTCTTCAGAAGGTTCTGAGTTATTATTTATATGAAAAATTAGTTATTATATCTTTGCAGGCCCCACACTAGTAAGAATCTCTTTGGTTTCATCCTGTGATCTTCTCCACTATTTTGCATTACATTCTATGTTCCGCCTTCTGTTAATTATAAACTCTGATCACTCAAATTCCTAACACCCATGATTTCCTTGCTTCTCATGCCAAATCCTCACAGTTTGTATCAGCCTCATTCATTCCCTCAATTGCAATCTCTTTGGTAACATAAATCAAAGATACTTTTGTACTATCCAAATTAAAAAAGAGAAACTGTTTTCAGCCATAGAAAAACTCTGCTTACTTTGTGGGATTATGGAAAAAGAGTGTGTCAGAAAAATATGGCAGGCCTAATTCATCATCACAAACAGGATTGCACTTAAGTATGTAGGACTTTAAAGAACTAAACACTCAAAATTCTTGAGCTGGTTTTGCTTTTTCTGTATTGTTTTGTATAAATCTCCAGTTATTACTATTCTGTTTAAGAACGCCTATGAAAATTTATGTATGCATAAAATCTCATACATCTATATTTACATGTATGTGGTAGCACTATAGTATGGAAAGAACAATCAGTCTTATAAACTTGGTGTGATGTTTGTCCTCATCTGTGATTTGTCTACTTTATAGATAATCCTCAACCTATGATTGTTCATTCAGCCACCATCAGAATTACAATGGTGCTGAATGAAGTGGCATATGACCCACCCTTGAAATTTTAACTGTTACAGTGCCCTTATGGTCATGTGACAAAACATTGGGCCCTTAGCAACATGCCTGCCCTTATTACTGTGGAAACGTTGAAAGACTCCCCCTACAACAGGCTAGGAGGCCTCATCTGACTAAGCCTAGTGCTTTCCACCATTCTGGAAAAATGTAGGTCTTCTCTCTGCCAAATTGTATGGATCTACTTATCTTCCTTTTCTGTGCAGCTGCTGGCAAGTAGCTGCACCCAGTCAATGCAAGGTGCAGCTACTACAGAAAGCTAGCTAGAACAATGTTTCGAAAGATAGAAAGAGCTTCATAACATCACAAGTACTGACATTCATCTCACAATTCTAGCCTTTAGAAACATTGTGAGTGCTGATACTCTTTCAATGCTCTGAGGATCTTTCTATCTTCAGAACCTCCCTGCTCCTTCATTAAAAATGCCTTCCTTTCTACATTCCTCCCCTCTTCTTTCCTTCCCCCCCCCCACACAAATAAAACCAGAAAACTTCCTCTCTTCCTCCTTTTTCTTCCCTTTCTTTTCTCTGCCTTTCCCAGTAGGCAGGGATTGCATGAGTGGCTGGGAAACTTTCACAGAACATTGAAAATGAGGATCATTTTGCAGAAGGGCCACTAGGTTACCTATTATCAATATTTACTAACAATTGGTGGGCACAGTGTTTAATGGCTTAAAAGATGCTGGAGAAGGTCTGTGCTCAGTTCAAGTCCTACTATCACCTGACGAAATGAGCTCTTGTCACTTCCCACATTTCCTGCTGGCCTATCAGTTTGAAAGCATTTAAATACAAGTAGATAAATAGGTACCACTTTGGTGGAAAGGTGACAGTGCTCTATGTTTCGCTGCATGCTCTACACTGCAGCATGATGCCATGCTGCCCACATAACCATAAAAACATCTCCTTTACCTTTTACCTTACTAACAACTGGTAATTAGGAATGAATACGTGAAAAGACATATCCTCACCCCTAGAGTCATGAATCAGGAGTCTGTTAGCATCTTTTCAGGCTAACAAATTTATTAAAAGACATGAGCTTCTTCCTAATTATGCCAAAAGAAAGCTGCATATCACGTGAAATGAAGCTTGTACTGAGGGAGATCTTACCTTAACTACAGTATGGAGATTGTAACACCTTTCTAAGGTGGGGCAGGGAGGGAGATATGTGCTTTTGCTATTGTTAAGTAATTGGGATTCAGAAGCTCCTTGTGATTCTACCATATTCCCTACTTACCGCTTGTTTAACCTCTAGTGTAAAATTCTACTATTTTTTTTTCATTAGTAGATAATAGATACAATGAAAGTTTTATAATGTTAATTTTTTTCAGGATCTGAAAAATTTGGAGAAAACTTTCAAGACAAAAAGAACAGACTCAGTAGCAAAAGCTAGACCTTGTGGTACATAATAATGTGGATTAGTATTCCTGATGCATTGCTAAATCGAAGAAATTCTAGTGATTTTTATGATGAATCTTGCACTGATTGAGTAGATTAACAGTTGCACTTATCATAGTAATATTTCCAAAAAGGTGTAGTAGCTTAACTAACACAGATCAAATAAATGGATCTGAAAAATGAAGAAGTAGAAGAGATAATATTAGATGTCAATGTACTAAACCCTTTTTCCTCATGACTGGTCATCACTAAATATAATAAAAACTGTCACAGCAAAGGGAAAAGTCTTTTAAAAAGGCTGATAAGTTGTGAAAGATCAGGAACAATGTACTTTACTTTGTTAAATCACATGAAGGTAGCTATCCATTTCTAGATATATAACTTCAGGTTTTATATATTTCCATTGGATTGAATTTCCAGTATGTCTTTTTAATATAATGAATACATCTCTGTATTTGAATTTCTCACCACTCATTGAATCCCTTGCTTATAGACTCCAAAAGGAAAGCAGATCAGAAGCACAAGCCCACTATGATTGTGCTGCCACCATGTGGTCATTTGGGAACTACAAAATGTTATGTTAATCTGTTACCTTAATCTGTTAAGTCAATCCCTCCCATTTTGTGACATAGTTCCTCCTTCTTAACCTTGAATATTCTTTCACTTCCTGGACACCATTACATGTGGTCTGCTCTCATGGTAGGACCATTACTGTCTTTGACCTTGAAATACCATCCATTTCATCATCTACTACATCTTGTTGTCTGCTGTAATCTTCTCTGCATGCAATAAAGATCTTCGTGGATGATAAATAGGTAATTTTATGAGTTCAGCTATCTGGCAAAAACTGCCAGCAGTGATTGTATCTACTTATACAGGCCAGGCACAGGTGTCTCAGCAAGGGGATATATCACTATACAACAGTTGGAGTCAGAATAATGATGTTTTGAAAAGTTATACTGATGCTTAGAAATGATAAGCTTATCCACCAGATGGACAAGCTTCATCAATGATTTCGATGAGGGGATAGATGGGGAACTCATCAAATTTGCAGACAACACCACCCTGGCAGGAATAGCCAACACTCCAGAAGAGAACCATCTTGTCCCTATGTCATCAACCCATCCTACCCTGTCAGGTAGAGAGAATATATTGTGAAGGTCAAAAATCTTTTACAAACGGGGTCAAGGAAGAGAGTCTTCTCTGCCTTTGCCCCCAGCCTATGGAACATCTTGCCTTTAGAGACAAAGCAGACCCCTATTCTCTAGGCCTTCCAGATGAGTGTCAAGATGTGGCTTTGCCAACAGGCATGGGGAGGGACTCTAAGAATGATGTGCAACTCTGGGGGTGGCTGGTAGTTTGAAGCTGCTCTCTCTCTCTTTTCAACTTTTTTTTATTGTTCCATTTTTAATTTGGTTTTAATTCTGGGGGTTTTTTACATTGCTTTTTAAGGATGTTGTTTTATATGATTATGTTGTTTTATGTGACAACTTATCCAGAGTCACACATGTGTAGAAATTTGATAAATAAATAAATCATAAAATGAATTTGGACAAAAATATTAGAGGAGGTTTAATCTGCCATAAAACAAATCCCCATTAATATATTTAATGTGTAAAGTATTCAGTGGGGAATTTACTTTGGAAGCCCTCTTAGAATACACATTAATCTCAATGCAGCATTCATTTATGTAACATTAATCTTGTCCCAAAAACTAAATAGAGGATTTAACCGTTGAATTATATATTCTGGAAATGCATCTATGCACTTAGACACATTTAATTCAACGTATTTTGATAAATTTTGAGAATGAGTGAGCCCAAGAGTTTTCTAGTCTGTAAAAACTGTAAATCCCTGACTCTTTCAGTTATCCATTGAGGTAGATCAAAAAGGCAGCAAATTAGATTTGTTCCAGTTATACACCAGGAGTATAAACTACATTCCTATGGTATATGATTTCAGTAAGCTTCAGTAAGGCATTGCATAATCAGATGCATGGAACTACTGTCATTGTTCCCAGTGTTAAAGCAGCTATGCCCCTCCCCTGCTATGCCACCCTTCTCCTCAGAATAGGAACTGCAAAAATTCCAGATAACTACTGGAAGGTAGTAAAAAGATACAGGAAAAAAAATCTAACTCTTGAAGATCCAGAGATTTGTGGGTCAGATCCGACAGTAACCCTGAAAAGAAAGGTGAGACAGTAGCAGTAGGTTTTATACCTGCAGTCACAAATATCACCATTGCTATAATTAGTATGAAATAAATAAAATCTCAGTTACAAGTAAGATACATTTGGGTGCATATACATTTGTGAGCATTTTAATTTATAATACATAAGTAGCATTATGGTAAGTAGAACTCACTGGGTTGCAGAAATTTCAGTGATCACTAGATGGCATCAAAGAGATACCTTTATTTATTTGGTTTAGGCTCATGCCTAAATGGACTCCAGAAAATGGTAGAGGACAGGAAGGCCTGGAGGAACATTGTCTATGTCAGTTGTGATGGGTTGGACATGACTTTGCAGCTAACAACAACGAAATCTGGTGGTCATCCAAATGTTTCCAGCCAATATTTGACAGTCTTATCCAGGGGTCTTCAAACTTGGCTCTTTTATGACTTGTGGACTTCAACTCCCAGAATTCCTCAGCCAGGCATGCTGGCTGAGGAATTCTGGGAATTGAAGTCCACAAGTCATAAAAGGGCCAAGTTTGAAGACCCCTGGTCTTATCCCTTTTAAAAAAGCTTTCCCCCCCCACTCCTAGAGAGATGGTTGGTTCAGCACCAAAAAATAGAAGTCAAAGAAGTAGCCATGATTTGCAAATTGTCAATAAGAGATGATTACTTAGTTTTGAACAATTTCAAAGATTTATTCCAACTTGGAAAGTCACAAATGATTCCTAATATTAAGCATAATAATTACAGCCTGCCCCAAAGTTGATTGGTGAGCATGAGCAAGTTCCAACATTGTTGCAAGTATACAACAGACATTAAAAAAGGACTTTGCCTACTTACTCTTGACTTGACCAACAACTCCCCATCCTTTGTTAAGACATAGCTCATGTTAACATGATCATTTCATCCCAATTAAATGCACACAAAAATCCTCTGCTAGGAGAAAATGAGACCATTGTTTAAAATACCACTTTAAATATATTGCATTAGGAAAAAAATACTTACAAAATATACATAGTGCATTTAAAATCTCATACTGATTTGGAAATGGGGCGATCCAAACTGAAGATTGAGAATCTAAGGAAACCCAAAGAAACTCAAACTGATAGATTATTTTATCTGAACTTCATTTGTGGGTGGGATGATGCTTAAAGGAATGAGATTGTTTTCCACGTAAATTTGTATGAGCTGCCCTTTTGTCAAAGTAGTTTGATGTGGAGGCAGAGAGAAACAGAATAACATTTTTAGCTGATTTTTATTGGCATGATAAATAATTGCAATTCAATAAGATAGTGTAAAATGATGGATGGACTGATAGCAGAAAGCATCTTCTGATGAAAAATATAGTTGTGCTTGATTATTCTAAGCATATCCATAATCATTTGTGTAGCTTTGTTGCCATAAATACATCTTGTCTGAATAGTGTTCCGCCACATTAGATGGCAAGATGTTACTTCAAAAGGAATACATTAAAAATAGTTTAATGATGACTTGCAGAAAGTTCTAATACACTATTCAGTCCAGCAATCATTTATTGAGATGTCATAATGAACATTACCCCTTCATGGATTACTGCCTTGTCGTGGCGAAGGGGCTTGCGTAATTCAATGAAGCTATGAGCTATGCCGTTCAGGGCCACCCAAGACGGACAGGTCATAGCAGAGAGTTCTGACAAAACGTGGTCCACTGGAGAAGGAAATGGCAACCCACTCCAGTATCTTTGCCATGAAAACCCTATGGACAGTACCAAAAGGCAAAACGATATGACGCTGGAAGATGAGCCCCTCAGGTTGGAAGGCGTCCAATATGCTACTGGGGAAGAGCAGAGGGCTAGTACTAGTAGCGCCAGAAAGAATGAAGCGACTGGGCCAAAGCTGAAAGGACGCTCAGCTGTGGATATGTCTGGTGGTGAAAGGAAAGTCCAATGCTGTAAAGATTCTTTCTCCATAGAAACCTGGAATGTAAGATCCATGAATCAAGGAAAGCTGGACGTGGTCAAACAAGAGATGACAAGACAACATTGACATCTTAGGTATCAGCGAACTAAAATGGACAGGAATGGGTGAATTTAATTCAGATGACCATCAGGTATACTACTGCAGGCAAGAATCCCTCAGAAGAAATGGAGTAGCCTTCATAGTCAATAAAAGAATAGGAAAAGCAATACTGGGATACAATCCTCAAAATGACAGAATGATCTCAGTTCGAATCCAAGGCAAACCATTCAATATCACAGTAGTCCAAGTATATGCCCCAACCACCGGTGCTGAAGAGGATGAAATTGACCGGTTCTATGAAGCCCTACAGCACCTTATAGAACTAACACCCAGAAATGATGTCCTTATCATCATGGGGGATTGGAATGCTAAAGTAGGAAGCCAAAAGATAACTGGAATAACAGGCAAGTTTGGCCTTGGAGTACAAAATGAAGCAGGGCACAGACTGATAGAATTTTGTCAAGAGAATACGATGGTCATAGCAAACACTCTTTTCCAACAACCCAAGAGACAGCTCTACGCATGGACATCACCAGACGGTCAACACAGAAATCAGATTGACTATATGCTCTGCAGCCAAAGATGGAGAAGCTCTATACAGTCAGTAAAAACAAGACCAGGAGCTGACTGTGGCTCAGACCATGAGCTTCTTGTTGCAAAGTTTAGGCTTAAATTAAAGAAAGTAGGGAAAAGTGCTAGGCCAGTCAGGTATGAATTAAATCATATCCCTGTTCAATATACAGTAGAGGTGACAAATAGATTTAAGGAATTAGATCTGATAGACAGAGTGCCTGAAGAACTATGGACAGAGGTTCACAACATTGTACAACAGGTAGCAACCAAAACCATCCCAAAGAAAAAGAAATGCAAGAAAGCAAAATGGCTGTCTGAGGAAGCTTTGCAAATAGCTGAGGAAAGGAGGGAAGCGAAAGGCAAGGGAGAAAAAGAAAGATATGCCCAATTAAATGCAGAATTCCAAAGAATAGCTAGAAGAGATAAGAATGCCTTCTTAAATGAACAATGCAAAGAAATAGGAGAAAACAATAGAATAGGGAGGACCAGAGATCTTTTCAAGAAAATTGGAGAGATGAAAGGAACGTTTCATGCAAAAATGGGCATGATACAGGACCAAAATGGCAGGGACCTAACAGAGGCAGAAGAGATTAAGAAGAGGTGGCAAAATTACACAGAAGAACTATAGAAGAATGAGCTTAACGTCCCTGATAATCACAATGAGGTGGTCACTGACCTCGAGCCAGACATCCTAGAATGTGAAGTGAAGTGGGCCTTAGAAAAGCTGAGCAACAACAAAGCTAGTGGAGGTGACAGTATCCCAGCTGAGCTATTCAAAATCTTAAAAGACGATGCAGTAAAAGTGCTACACTCAATTTGCCAGCAAATTTGGAAAACTCAACAGTGGCCACAGGATTGGAAAAGATCAGTTTACATTCCAATTCCAAAGAAAGGCAGTGCCAAAGAATGTTCAAACTATCGCACCATTGCACTCATTTCTCATGCTAGTAAAGTTATGCTTAAAATCCTACAAGCTAAACTCCAGCAGTATGTGGATCGAGAACTACCAGAAGTACAGGCAGGATTTCGAAGAGGCAGAGGAACCAGAGATCAAATTGCCAACATACGCTGGATCATGGAGAAAGCTAGAGAGTTCCAGAAAAACATCTACTTCTGCTTCATTGACTATGCTAAAGCCTTTGATTGTGTGGATCATAACAAACTGTGGCAAGTCCTTAAGGAGATGGGCATACCAGACCATCTTATTTGTCTCTTGAGAAATCTATACGCGGGCCAAGAAGCAACAGTGAGAACTGGACACGGAACCACTGATTGGTTCAAAATTGGGAAAGGAGTCCGGCAAGGCTGTATACTGTCGCCTTGCTTATTTAACTTATATGCAGAGCACATCATGAGAAAGGCAGGGCTAGATGAATCAAAAGTTGGAATTAAGATTCCTGGAAGAAAAATCAACAACCTAAGATATGCAGATGATACCACTCTAATGGCAGAAAGTGAAGAAGAACTAAAGAGCCTCTTGTTGCGGGTGAAGAAGGAGAGTGCAGAACTTGGGTTGAAACTAAACATTAAGAAAACCAAGATCATGGCATCTGGCCCTCTGAATTCCTGGCAAATAGATGGGGAAGAAATGGAGGTAGTGACAGATTTTATTTTCCTTGGCTCCAATATCACTGCAGATGGGGACTGTAGCCAAGAAATTAAAAGACGCTTGCTCCTTGGGAGGAAAGCCATGTCAAATCTAGACAGCACACTAAAAAGCAGAGGCATCACCCTGTCAACAAAAGTGTGTATAGTCAAGGGTATGGTCTTCCCAGTTGCAATGTATGGCAGTGAAAGCTGGACCATAAGAAAAGCTGAGTGCCAAAGAATTGAAGCCTTTGAACTATGGTGCTAGAGAAGACTCCTGTGAGTTCCTTGAACTGCAAGGCGATCAAACCGGTCAGTCCTAGAGGAGATCAACCCTGACTGCTCTTTAGAAGGCCAGATCCTGAAGCTAAAACTCAAATACTTTGGCCACCTAATGAGAAGGAAGGACTCACTGGAGAAGAGCCTAATGCTGGGAAAGATTGAGGGCAATAGAAGAAGGGGATGACAGAGAATGAGGTGGCTGGATGGAGTCACTGAAGCAGTAGGCGTGAGCTTAGATGGACTCCAGAAGATGGTAGAGGACAGGAAGGCCTGGAGGAACATTGTCCATAGGGTCGCGATGGGTCGGACACGACTTCGCAACTAACAACAACAACAACAATGAACATTAAGAAAACCAAGATCATGGCATCCGGCCCTCTCAATTCCTGGCAAATAGATGGGGAAGAAATGGAGGTAGTGACAGATTTTATTTTCCTGGGCTCCAAGATCACCGCAGATGGGGACTGTAGCCAAGAAATTAAGGGCACTTGCTCCTCGGGAGGAAAGCCATGGCAAATATAGACAGCACACTAAAAAGCAGAGACATCACCCTGCCAACAAAAGTGCGTATAGTCAAGGGCTATGGTCTTCCCAGTTGCAATGTATGGCAGTGAAAGTTGGACCATAAGAAAGACTGAGCGCCAAAGAATTGAGGCCTTTGAACTCTGGTGCTGGAGAAGACTCCTGCGAGTCCCTTGGACTGCAAGGTGATCAAACTGGTCAGTCCTAGAGGAGATCAACCCTGACTGCTCTTTAGAAGGCCAGATCCTGAAGCTAAAACTCAAATACTTTGGCCACCTAATGAGAAGGAAGGACTCACTGGAGAAGAGCCTAATGCTGGGAAAGATTGAGGGCAAGAAAAGAAGGGGACAACAGAGAATGAGGTGGCTGGATGGAGTCACTGAAGCAGTTCGCGTAAGCCTAAATGGACTCCAGAAGATGGTAGAGGACAGGAAGGTCTAGAGGACCATTGTCCACGGGGTCGCGATGGGTTGGACACGACTTCGCAGCTAACAGCAACAATGAACATTAACTCAACAATTACAAGGCATCACTTGAGTAAAGAAGTACTGACAATAGAGACAGACAGATACTGTTCAACAAATCTGTTATGTTAACAACACTTGTATGGAATTAGACTAATTGATCCAAGTCTAACTGAGCATGCAGTTTATTATGATTTGTAAGAATGGCCATATGCAAAATAGCTAGGTACACTTTTGTATATGTTATTGTTGCCAAATAATTAACCAGTGTTTTTGTAGTTGATTAGATTGTCTTGGTTCCAATAGGGAGATGAGGATAAAAATAAAATAAAAAATGATTAGTGGATTAAATATGCAAGACAAAAATTTGGTTGATGTATAATTGGTAAGAATTCAAAATTAGAGGTTCTAGATACTGCATATATGGAAAATAAAATCTAGTATATAACTCCAAATTTAAACCCTGATATTTCCTCAAGAGCCTAAGATGTCGTACATATGTGAAATGATCTTTTCAATTTTATTTTCAAGTAAATAGAACTTGAAAGTAAATTTACAGTACCTGTACAAGTGATTGGCTCAAAGACAGCCAGTGAACTCCATGGCTGATTGAAAATTAAATCCTGAACTTCTCAGTTCAACTTCAGCAGCTTAATTATGCCACAATAGCTTGCTTGGAGCATTCATATAAAAGAGTCACATAATGGGTAAGGCTAGAAATACTTTATACAGATTGCACCTAATAAACAAGTATGATAAGTATGCAGATTGGTTCAAATCTTCATTGAACAGAATCATGACAATATGTTATTCAGTATAAATGGTTGATCCAACTAGGGAAGTGAATTCAGTTTAAAGATTCATTCAAATCGGCTTTGAACTTAATCTCCTAAGTGAAGTATCCCTGGTCCTAATAGATTCAGGTTTAACTAACAAGTAATTTTCTTTATTTGTTCAGAGGCTATATTGATTAAAGCTTCAGATTTCATACACAAAATGAGACCTGAATTTTATAACTTAACATGAGTCTTAATTCTGCTTGTCAGATTTCTCCACTAAAGGAAGAAATATAGGATTTTCTACATAAATGAAGATTCATCTCCTAACCCCTAAGATATTCACTTTATTATACCTTGTTTTGGTTTATTAAATTCACAAGAGGAATAAATAAAATCAATTAACAAATACTCCACTCATAGCAAAATAAAAATATAAATGTCAAGCTTGATCTTTTTTTAATATTATCAAACTGTGTAAGTTAAATAAACAAAATATGGTATGGTATTTTATAAAAGAACCTCCTCATTCAACAAACTGTTTTTTTATTGTGTCATTAAAATGACGGGTAAAATAACAGACCATTTCAAAAGTGTGTAAGCTGTGCAACTGTCTGTTTCTCTAATTGTTAATTAATGACATCGTTTACATGAAGTAGATGGAGTTGAGATTACTCTGCAAATCTGTTCCAGTATAAACATTTATTTGGTATTGGCATCAATTGTACATTCATTTAGGTCCTAGATGCCAGATTATTTTTAAAAAAACACTGTTATTATATGCCACACATTAAATTGTTAAGTGACATAAACTTTGCAGGTATGAAATCAGAAGCCTTGCCAACTAGACAAATCAAAGTTGTGAAGTCAGAAGAACAATTAGTAAACTTATTAATGAACTTTGTGAAACAATACAATAGTCAAAACTGACAGCAAACAGCTTATGTTGGCACAATGGTTAGAATGCAGTAAAAGGTAAAGGTAAAGGTTCCCCCACACATGCGTGCTAGTCGTTTCCAACTCTAGGGGCCGGTGCTCATCTCTGTTTCAAAGCCAAAGAGCCAGCACTTGTCCAAGGGCATCTCCGTGGTCATGTGGCCAGCATGGCTAGACACCAAAGGCGCACAGAACGCTGTTACCTTCCCACCGTAGTGCTCCCTATTTTTCTACTTGGATTTTTACGTGCTTTTGAACTGCTAGGTTGGCAGAAGCTGGGACGAGTAACAGGTGCTCACTCTGCTATGTGGCACTCAGGATTCGACCCGCCAAACTGCTGATCTTCTGATCGACAAGCTCAGCATCCTAACCCACTGAGCCACCGCGTCCCCAGTATTGCAGGCTAATTCTACCAACTGCCAATACTTTGATTCTCACAGGCTCAATGCTGACTCAGCTTTCCATCCTTCCAAAGTCAGTAAAATGAGGAGCCAGATTGTTGGCGGTAATATGATGACTCTATAAACTGCTTAGAGAAGACTGTAAAGCATTCTGAAGCGGTATATAAGCCTAAGTGCTATTGTTATTCTACTAGCATCAACTGGGAATTTCAGTTGACTCCTTGATTCTTCTCTTGTAAGTAATTGTCCACATCTTGGTAGCCTCCTTGGCTTTTTGCATGAAGAATCACATTCTTGTGCATGATTCAGGGGCCCTTATTATAAAAGAAAATGAAAAAGCCTGTCATTTCCCCCCTTCCCCAAAAGAAGTCATTATATATATTTTATCAGCTTAGAAAATCATTTATGTGAACTTTGTTCATGGTCTTACAACCCCAGCTCAATCTGATACAACTTTTGGTGTTTAATTGAGGAACTAGTTTCACACAGCATAGGAACAAAAATCCTAAATCTAGTTCACAGGTGTCAAACTCGCAATGTCACGTGACATGTTACAACATATTGTGACTTTTTTTCCATTGCCGGCAATGGGGTGGACACGGTTTTGGTGTGACGCATCTGGCCTGTGGGCTGGCAGTTTGACACCCCCGATCTAGATTAACAAACCTTGAACTATTAAAGCTTGTTTATTTTTCCACAAAACTGAGCAATATTCCTGGTTATTTTCTGGAGAGTTCTGTATAATATTGTTGGTTAACAAGACAAATTGCCTTCTTTCATTTCTTTGTTTGTGGAATTTGCATTTGGTTTGGCCTTCATCCCTGGGAATTCCAAATGATCTCCCTTTCAATTATTAACCAAGTGCAGTTAGTCCTCACCTTACTGGATTGTTAAGTAAGTTGCACCTGGTTTTACTACCTTTTTTTGTCAGGGTTGTTAAATGAATCACTGCAGTTGTTATGTGAATCACATGATTGTTAAGTGATTCCAGCTTCCCTCATTGACTTGGCATGAGTTATTAAGAACTCATTATTAGTCAAAATGGAGGTCAAGCTGAGTAAAAATAGAGCTGGTAGAGTTTAATGGCATCTGCATTCTGATACTGACTTTGGTGGAATTGTGTTCAGATGTGCAAACTGCAGTGCAGAAATTGTATTAATACTACCTGCTATCCCCTAAAGCAGGGGTCTTCAAACTTGGCCCTTTTATGACTTGTGGACTTCAACTCCCAGAACTCCTCAGCCAGGCACACTGGCTGAGGAATTCTGGGAGTTGAAGTCCACAAGTCATAAAAGGGCCAAGTTTGAAGACCCCTGCCCTAAAGCTTGCTGGGAAGAAAAAGTTGGAAAACCAGCCACATTGTTCCTCACACACCTCTTTTTGTTTCCTGACAGAATGTTCTTAAACCCATTGCCCAAACTAATTTTATAAACAGAGGCTCTAATTAGAAGAATTATGAAATATGAATCCTTGACAGGAGCAAAACATCTAGTGAAAAGAAGGACTAGGGGATGAAATGATAGCAGTCTTCCAATATTTGAGGAGCTGACCCAAGGAAGAAGGGGCCAAACTATTATCCAAAGCCCCTGAAGACAGAACAAGAAGCAATGGATGGAAACTAATCAAGGAGAGATAGAACTAAAGAGAAATTTCTTGACAGTTGCAACAATTAATCAGTGTCTTGCCTCCAGAAGTTGTGAATGCTTCCAATACTGGAGGTTTTTAAGAAGAAATTGGACAGCCAATCTCTTGTCCAGATTGAGCAGGAACCTATACTAGAAGACCTCCAAGGTCCCTTCTAATTTTGTATTCTGAAATTTAAATAGAACTGTTGGATTTTTGCCTCTTGTTATCCCACTATGGCTAGTTTTACTTTTTAGATATTACTAGTTTTACTTTTTTATATATACAGCTAGTTTTACTTTTTATATAGTAGGAATATTTCTAACTGGATAAAAAAATACCTTCTTGCTTATTAAAAAGTGCTTTTCATTCTTTCTAATTACTACTTTTGTTCATCAGTTATTCATAAAATATACCTGCCCCTATTATTCACAGTGTTAACTGATGCTCATCAGTGGAGAAACACTGATTTTTAACAGTTACAATGTGCATTCATCCTCATTGATCAAAAGTACAGAGTTCTGAAGAGCACACAAGCTGGGTTGCTCATTTCTGAATTCCCAGCTACATGGTCTTGCACTCGGTGCCTACCAGTAAAATTTTTCTAAGGCACCCAATGAATCTCTGATTTATTTATTTTTACTGCTGTAGCATTCATCATTTAGAACAGTAATCCTCAAATATTCTGCCCTCAGAAAAACATTTTCATATCAGTATGTCTGTTAAGAAATGATTTACATCTGCTGCAGCCCAGATTCCAGTTAATACTTTATGCTAAAAATGATCTCTTTATAGAAAGGAAGTATCGCTCCAACTTTCATTATCATCATCATCATCATCACCATCATCATCAATAATATAATAATTTAAAGTTTATTACTTATTTACATAATGTGTATATTACCTAACCCAACAAACCTTGGGTGACATATATGAGGAATATCATAAACATAATTAAAAATTCCAAAGCATCAACAAGAACAACAAAGTGGCAGGCACATTGTTCTCAAATATCAGGGTTTTCTACCTGCTTCCATACTAAAAGAATGAGGGGGGTTCAGATCTTGGGAGGGGGGAGAAATATATATTCTAGAACAGTGTTTCACAATTTAACAACTTTAAGATGGGTGGGGACGCGATGGCTCAGTGGGTTAGGACACTGAGCTTATCGATCAGAAGGTCAGCAGTTTGGGGGGTCAAATCCTGAGTGCCGCATAACAGAGTGAGCGCCTGTTACTTGTCCCAGCTTCTGCCAACCTAGCAGTTCAAAAGTGCATAAAAATGCAAGTAGAAAAATAGGGACCACTACGATGAGAAGGTAACAGCGCTCCGTGCACCTTTGGCGTCTAGTCATGCTGGCCACATGACCACGAAGTCATCCTCGGACAAGCGCTGGCTCTTTGGCCTTGAAATGGAGATGAGCACCGGCCCCTAGAGTCGGAAATGACTAGCACGCATGTGCGGGGGAACCTTTACCTTTACCTTTAAGATGGGTGGATTTCAACTTTCAGAATTCCCCAGCCAGCATAGCTTGTTGACAAATTTTGGGAATTGAAGTCCATCCATCTTGAAGTTGCCAAGGTTGAGAAACACTGCTCTAGAATGATGGATATGCCATAAAAGATTGATTGCATCCAGCTGTCCAATAACCCTAGAGGGAGAGAAGCACAGCATTATCTCCTGAACCAACTGGACAGGGTGAACAGACACTGCTTGGAAAAAGCATTTCTATTGGCTGATGAATATGTATACATCACATTTCTGGTGAAGGGGTTAAGGGATTATGTTAGAAACTGGGAGATCATGAGTTCTAGTCCCTGCTTGGTCACAAAATCAGCTGGGTGACCTTGGGTCAGTCACTTTATCTCAACCCTAGAAGTTTGCTTGCATCTACCTCTCTAATAACCCAAGAAGGAGAGAAGCACATGGAAGAAGTCAATGGCAAATTACTTCCAAAAAACTTTCCAACAAAACTCCAGGGATTTGTCTAGATAGTAATAAACCTTTATTGTCAAAGTACAACATGTGTACATTGAGATTAGCTGAGCCTCCCCCCGTGCTCTCTCCCCCCAACACACAGTGACAACAAACCCTCCATCCCACCACACTATGTGAACCAACTACACCACACACCAGCCTCCCAAGTCAATTCTGCATAAGATTATGTCCCATTTAAAAGCCTAACAGCCCACAGATAAAAGCTATTTTTCAGCCTGTTGGTATGGCTGGCTATATTCCTATATCTCCTACCGGATGGTAGGAGAGTAAAGAGATACCATCCAGGGTGTGAGTCATCCCTGAGAATCTTCCTCACTCTTCCAAGGCAACGAGCCCTGGCAATGTCATCCAGTGGTGTCAGGGAACAGCCCACAATGTCTTGTGCTGTGCTCACTACCCTCTGTAATACTTTCCTATCTGCGGCTGTCAGACCAGCATACCAAACCACAATACCATACGAGAGGACACTCTCTATAGTAGACCGGTAAAAGAGGGTCATTAGCTGTTGTTCTACCCTGTTCTTCCGCAAGATCCTAAGAAAGTGAAGCCTCTGTTGGGCCTTTCTAGCCACCTGGGTTGTGTTAACTTTCCAGGTCAGATCTTCACAGAGGTAGACTCCCAGAAATTTAAAGGAGGAAACTCTCTCTACACAGTCCTCCCCGATGTAAAGTGGGGCAGGTTCCTCCTTTTTTCTCTGGAAGTCTAACACCATCTCTTTCGTCTTGCCGATGTTTAGGTGCAAGTTGTTGTTACTACACCATATGGATAGTTTTTGTACCTCCACCCTATATGCTGTCTCATCCCCACATGTAATAAGACCCACCACAGTTGTATCATCTGCGAACTTGATTATCGCAGTGGATGGGTCAGATGATACACAATCATAAGTGTATAAAGAGTACAGGTAGGGGCTAAGCACACAGCCCTGTGGCGTGCTGGTGCAAAGCTTCAGGAGGATGGACAAAGCAGAACCGACCCTCACTGTTTGTACCCGATCCCTAAGAAAGTCTTGAATCCAATCACAGATAGCGGGGGAGAATTTCAAGTCAGTCAGCTTCTCGATGAGAATGCTCGGCAAAATGGTGTTGAAAGCCGAGCTGTAGTCAACAAAAAGCATCCTGACATAACTTCCAGGTTTCTCTAGATGACTTGCTACAGAATGTAAAGCAGTAGCTATGGCATCGTCTGTCGACCTATTTCCCCTGTAGGCAAATTGATGTTTATCAAAGTCCAGTGGGAGGCATGTCCTAAGATGTTGGAGAACCAATCTTTCGAAGCATTTCATGACTACAGACATTAATGCAATAGGTCTGTAGTCATTCAGGCACTCAACTGCAGTTTTCTTGGGGACCGGGACAATGGTAGCTGCTTTCAAGCATGATGGTACACATGCCGTTTGCAAGGAGATGTTAAAAATCCTTGTCAGGACCCCTGCTAATTGATCGGCACAATTCCTGACCACTATCCCCAGCACCCCATCTGGGCCTGCGGCTTTGCTGGGATTCACAGCCTTCAATACAGCTCTCACTTGGTGTTCACACAGGGTGAGTGGCTGAGAGTCAGAAGGCCGGCCAGCAGGGGCTACGGGGTCTGGTCTTTTAACCTCGTAGCAGGCGAAGAAGTTATTCAGCTCCTCAGCCAACGAGGCATCGGTGTTTGCCATGCTCCTCGTGCTGCCCTTATAGTTGGTTAAGTGCTGCAGTCCCTGCCATACTTGCCTCGGATCGTTGTTTGCTAAATGGTTCTCCACCTTTTGTTTGTATTGTTGTTTTGCCATCCTAATGCCTCTTCTGAGATTTGCCCTGGCCTCTCTGTATCTGTCCCTGTCCCCCGCCTTAAAGGCAGAATCCCGGGCTCTCAGGAGTGTTCGTATCTCTGCAGTCATCCAGGGTTTACAGTTCCCATAAACTCTAATGCACTTATCCGTTGTTACACTGTCAGTGCATGTTCTAATATAAGAGAGTACAGCATCTGTATATGAATTTAGATGTTGTTCTTCAAATACACTCCAGTCAGTGGTTTCAAAGCAGTCCTGCAACCGACTGAGAGCACCCACTGGCCAGGTTCTGACCCTTTTTGTGACTGCCTGAGTCCTTTTCCTGAGAGGAACATACTTTGGGCACAACAGGAGTGAAAGATGGTCAGATGTACCCAGGTGGGGAAGAGGAAAAGCTCTGTATGCCTGCTTCAGATTGGAATACACGTGGTCCAAAGTGTTCTTCCCTCTGGTGGAAACTTGCACATACTATACAAACTTAGGGAGAACTGTCTTCAGACAAGCTTGATTGAAGTCCCCAGCCACGACAAGAGCGCCCTCTGGGTGAGTTTGCTGCTGCCTGGTGATGACATCATACAGCTTAGAAAGTGCCATGTTGACATTGGCATCAGGTGGAATATAAACAGCTATAATAATTACCACAGTAATTTCTCTAGGCAGATAGAAAGGCCTACATATAACAGTCATCAGTTCCACATCTGGGGAGCAATACGTATATACCAATCTGCTGTTAACACACCATTCACAGTGTATATACACACACAGTCCTCCTCCTTTACCCTTCCCGGAGCGTTTATCTCTGTCAGAGCGGTGAAAAACTCGGTTTATCAACTCCACAGCTTCATTCGGTATCTCTGAATGTAGCCAGGTCTCTGTGACAACTATCACACAACATTCCTGAAGAAGCCTGCTTTCTGCTAACTGCAGCTGTAATTCGTCAATTTTATGAATGAGGGATCTGGCATTGCTCAGAAAAAGGCTCGGCAATGTTGGTCTAAAAGGCTGCCTTCGAAGACGTGTCAGAGTTCCAGCCCTGCAGCCACGTTTTTGCTTTCGCTCCTTTCTCTTTCGCTTACGTTGTCTGCTCCCCAGCCCGATGACAATCCATGGAGATCCTGGAGGCCTCGCTATGCAGTTCGGTATGTTTTGTGACTGCTGAAAATCACTAGTAATTTCAGATTGCCTTGCAAGCCCGATGTTTAACAGCTCTATACGTGAGTAGGCTATTTTAGCCCCTTGCACTACACTGTGAACATTCATCCATACACATATTAGTCCAATCACCACACACCAGTACCGGGAGCTCAGAGCCGCTGCGTGTGGACGCGCCGCCATCTTGTAGTCTCTGTGAATTGGACTGAATGGAATAATAATAATAAAAATTCTATCCCAGCAGCTTACAATATGAAAACAAAAATAAACATACATATCCAACAGTCTGACAAGGATAAACAGCATTCCAAATAGCATCTGGTATCAACCCTAAATTCCCTTCATTAAATTCTATTTTCAAAAAACTTTCAGAAGGCATCTAGAGTTGGGACTAAACACACTTCTCACAATCGCCTGAAAATGGGGGCCAGTCAGCTGCTTCTCCTGGCAAGGTTGAAAAGTCAGGCAGATTTCAGTAGAAAGATGTAGTCCTGAAGGCTCTCCTGCACTAAGCTGTACAGAGCTTTATAAGTTAAAACCAGCACATTAAATTGCATTCATAAAAGGAAGCCAATGCATAAGATGACATAGAGATAACCCATCCTGGGTTTTCTAATTTAAAACCATCAGTGTGGATTGTACTAAGAAACATACTGGCTTCCAGTGAGGCATTGAAATATAAATCCAACATTGCTGAAACTTCTCTTACCCATCAGCATATGACCAGCCGTATCCTGAACCAGCTGAAGTTTTCTGATTGTCTTGAAAGGCAGCCCTAAGATGTGGACATTGCCCTCAATCTCTAACTAATGAAAGCACGAGTGATTTATCATCAGGATATCCTGATCCAACCAGACTTATTATTGATGCCCCAGGCAAAGCTGCACCTGCTGATCATATAGAAGCCATGAATCCAGGAGGACCTTTGAGAAAACAGTAGGACTGAAAATGGTTCAAATCTGCCCTAAACTCAGCTATCAGTTTCAGCTGAGATGGCTGAGTATAGGGTAGATTTGAATCATTTGAAGCAGAAGGACACCAAGTTCAGTGGGGCCAAATATATTGAGAAATACAAGAAGATCAGCATTTCTCCCAGACCAGATAACAGGGGGCTGAAAAGGAGCAAATTTTTGTGACCAAAAGACTCTCACAGCAATAAAAAAAATGAAATGAAATGAAACAAAAAATGAAGCAGAGAGGAAGAGGGGGAGGAAGGAAGGAAGGAAGGAAGGAAGGAAGGAAGGAAGGAAGGAAGGAAGGAAGGAAGGAAGGAAGGAAGGAAAATGTTAAATGGAAATCATAAAGTCTCCTTAGGTAGCCTTACAAAATGTAGTAATACTAATAATGTTGGAACGGACCTTGGAGGTCATCTAGTCCAACCCCCTGCTCAGGCAGGGAACCCTATACCATTTCAGGCAAATGGCTTTCCAGTCTCTTCTTAAAAACTTCCAGTGTTGGAGCATTCACAGCCTCAATAGAGCAGAAGGACTGAACTGGACACCTAATTTCTACCTGAAGAGCACAGATTACAGACCCTAGATAAGTAATCTGTCCTTGTAGACTAATGATTTGTTTACAGATAGGACAGTATCCAAGTTTGAAAAGAGTACTGTGAAAGACAGCTGCAAAATCAAATGTTGTAACTTATTTTCTATCACAATCCTTTCTTAATGTTTCTGGTCTACATCTGTTTAACTGTGCAAGACAAAGAATACCTTTTGTCTTGGTTATGGGCCTATAGGTTATAGGTTATCCAGCCTATATGTTTGTTATTACCAAGGTTTGTTTTATGAAAAAAATAACATCAACTAAAATTGGAAACATGCCTCTCAGCTGCTTTCTCTCTCTCTCTTTACAGTTTGTACGCTGATGATACCCAGCTTTTTCTTTCCACCCCGAACCAACCCAGTGATGCCCTCGACGGAATGTCCCGTTGCCTGGAGGCGGTCCGGGTTTGGATGGGGAGGAACAGGCTTTGACTCAATCCCGCCAAGACTGAGTGGCTGTGCATACCGGCATCTCGGGAGAACCAGTTTTGTCCATCGTTAACTATGGGGGGTGAGGTGTTAGCCTCCGTTGATAGGGCTCGCAACTTGGGCGTCCTCCTGGATTCACGGCTCAGTTTAGAAGACCACATAGGTGCCGTGACCAGGGGGGCTTTTGCCCAGGTTTGCCTGGTGTGCCAGTTGCAGCCCTATCTGGACCGAGATGCCCTACGCACAGTCACCCATGTGCTCGTGACCTAGACTACTGCAACGCTCTCTACATGGGGCTGCCCTTGATGACCACTCAGACGCTTCAGCTGGTGCAGAATGCAGGCACGCGAGTTGTGATGGAAGTCTCCCGATACTCCCGTGTAACGCCTCTTCTCCGTGAGCTGCATTGGCTTCCAGTTGCCCTCTGGGTGAGATTCAAGATGCTGGTGATGACCTATAAAGCCCCACATGGCATGGGTCCGGATTATCTTAGGGAGCACCTGCTGCCAGCATCAACTTCCCATCGTCCTGTGCGCTCCCATAGAGAGGCCCTCCTTAGGGTTCCGCCAGTTAGGGAGTGCCAGCGGGTGATCCCCAGAGGGAGGGCATTCTCTGTGGGCGCGCCTGCCCTTTGGAATGATTTACCTGTGGAACTCCGGACCGCCCCCGATCTGCGTTCATTTCGCCAGGACCTGAAAACCTGGCTTTTCGATTTATCAGGCCTGGACTGAAGGGGTTTTAGCTTTTTAAATATTGTTTTAATTGTTGGGCTTAATTAATTTAATTTATTTTAATTTTATATTATCTTTTATATTGTATTTTATGCTGCCCTGTAAACTGCCCTGAGTCCTTTGGGAATAGGGCGGTATAGAAATCTAAATAAATAAATAAATAAATAAATAAATAAATAAATAAATAAATAAATAAATAAATGAATGAATGAATGAATGAATGAATGAATGAATGAATAAATAAATGAATGAATGAATGAATGAATGAATGAATGAATAAATGAATGAATGAATGAATGAATGAATGAATAAATAAATAAATAAATAAATAAATAAATAAATAAATAAATAAATACATAAATAAATAAATAAACAACCTGTCTCCAGAAGTTGTGAGTGCTCCAACAGAGAAAGCTTTTAAGAAGAGATTGGACAACCATTTGTCTGAAATGGTATAGGATTTCCTACCTGAGCTTTTGCACCAGAGAAAAAATCTTTGTGTGTCTAATTAAAGGTAAAGGTAAAGTTTCCCCCGCACATGCGTGCTAGTTGTTTCCGACTCTAGGGGCCGGTGCTCATCTCCGTTTCAAAGCCGAAGAGCCAGCCCTTGTCCGAGGACGTCTCCGTGGTCATGTGGCCGGCATGACTAGACGCCAAAGGCGCACGGAACGCTGTTACCTTCCCACCATAGTGGTCCCTATTTTTCTACTTTCATTTTTACGTGCTTTCAAACTGCTAGGTTGACAGAAGCTGGGACGAGTAACAGGCGCTCACTCTGTTACGCGGCACTCAGGATTCTACCCGCCAAACTGCCGACCTTCTGATCAACAAGCTCAGCATGCTAACCCGCTGAGCCACCACATCCCTTTTTGTCTTATTACCCTTGGCCAAAAAAAAGTATTCTAAACAAAACTCCATCCAACAGGGACACAACCTTCCTTGAACCCAAAGTCTAAAATAGCACCTGTGCTTTGTTTAGCTTCCTGAACATAATGGAGTGGGAGCCATCTGGATCTTGGGGAAGGGGAGCATTGTTTCAGAGACTTCCTGGATCCCATTAGATAACACTGCTTATTTGATGGGACTCAAAACAAGCCCATTCTGCCCGATTCCCACAGGACAGAGAGAAACTGATGAAGACACCTCAAAATCAGGACCTGAACTATGAAAAATGATCTATAGGGGGTATCAAGAACTTTTATTGTACCTCTATGCCTCCTGCTAACCAGTATGGCTTACAAATCACACTGGATCACGTACATAGGATTATCAAATCTGCACTTCTAAAAGCTGGCCTGTTTGGTTTCTGCTTGGGGAAGGGAGACTTTGCCTAAGATTTTTCATTATTCCTTTGGGGAAATATAATATTCTGGGTTTTTTTATATTCTCCAAAATATTTCTTTCTCTGGGGAGGGGGATTCTGTCCTCCTACAATACAAATCCCCAAATGAACATTAAATGATCAATCAAAACAATAGAAGGAAAGATAGATGGATTTATTCTAATAATATAACTAAAAGATTCCAGAACTCTGTCTGTTCCTCTTCAAGGGAGATTCACAGTTTGGGAAACCCTTCAGTATTCTGTTTATTATTTAATCATGGATTATTGTACAGTGTTTTAACAATGTAAATTCATTTCAGAATTGGCTTCTGGTAAAAAAAATAAAAAAGGGTTTAGGTTTACAAAACTACAAGGAAATCAAGAAATAAAATTCTTAGAAATTTTGACAGGCCTAAGTTTTCTGATGTTTTGCTCAAATTGCCTTGATTTGTTTAAATGACAACAATGATGACTAGAACCCTCCTGTATAAATAAGTGATATTTAGGCTTCCAGAAATATCTTTCTTGATTGTACAATACACCCATCAGGCAGAAGTACAGTCCAGAATATAGATCATTAATATAAGTGCACTTCAGATAAAATATTATACTAAATTATATTAAAATAAAATATTATTTTAAATAATAGTATAATGATTGCAGTTTTGTTTTGATGATTTGGATTTTGTTTGGTCTATTTTAATAGGAATTTAGCAAAGTCTTTTATAAGAAAGTGAAACTGAGGTTAATTTTACTTGGGTGTGAAAAATACTAAATATGAAAGAAAGCCAACCAGGCAGATCCATCTATCCCTAAGGGCAATATAGAAAGAAAAATAATTAAGGAATTTTTTTTAAAAAAAAATAGATGTATATATCTGTAGACATAAGTATTCAATCTTATCTTTGTACCTGTATATTATCTCCACAGATAGCACTAAGCAATAGCAATAGAGCACAAATATACTATCATTGGAAGCCAAGCAAGAATTCTAGAATTATAATTTACATACTTTATGTAGCAGTGCATTTTGGGCTGTGTATGTACATGACAAGGAATAGGCAGCAGAGATATATGCTGATGTTAATGTCTTTGTACATTTCTACTTTTGGTATCTTTCAACAAATTCTTGAATATTACTGTTGAATTTAAATTTGTATCCTGAATTTGCGCTGTCTTAAAATATGCATAAATCACAGTCTCTATTTAGATCTCTGTTTCACCTTACAATTTTTATTTATGGATACCACCACCTTCAAAGCATGTTCATGATCTAGTTTTAAAAAGTATGTAGCAGCCACTCCCAAATTGTTTTCAGCACCACTGTTATGTTGTCTGCATAATTCAGTAAGCCACAATGGTGTTATGGACTCTACTTCCACAATGTTTCAAGGGTTTTGCTAATTATGAATTACTTTGTCAAAGCAATGCAAAAAAAATCAAATTAACCGGAGAGAGAACATGGTAGCATTCAAAATGCAGAGTGTCCCTTAAAAAAAGATTAAGTATCCTTCAAGTTAAGCTGGAATCTGATTACCTCATGGATATGTCCACACAGATTTACCGGTATCAGTAGGAAGCAGCTTTGTCATTGACTGTTTCTATTTTTTTTTCTGACTACCTATCTACCTATCTATCTACATCAGACATGTCAAACACAAGGCCCGGGGGCCGGATCCGGCCCGCGAAGTGGTTTCATGCGGCCCATGAAGCCATCCTGGAAACAGTGAGGGAACGGACCCTACTGCCTTGGCCCTGGCCCAGAGACCCTCCTTCTGCTAGAGACCCTCAGATCTGTCCCACTCCTGCCCAGGCCCCCATAGGCACCCTCGATGCGAACGATGTAGAGCTGGCCATGCCCACCCAGTAGGCCATACACACTCTAGCCACGCCCACCCAGTAGGCCACGCCCACCCTGGCCATACCCACCTGGCCCCCTGAGGGCAACTGCAATGCTGATGCAGCCCTCAATGAAATTGAGTTTAACACCCCTGATCTACATCTTCTAGATGTTATTGATGTTTTTTCACCCAATCACCAAGCTAGTTTGTTCTTAGCTTCTAATCTCAAAGAAAGTTGGGCTGCTGCCTCAACTAAGAGCTGGAATTATTATTAAATTAGAAACAGCCATGGGATCTTAAGGGTAAAAGCAAGAAGTGAGTTTGCCAGCAAGCTAAGCTAACATGACATACCTTTGCATATAAAAATCACAGAGCTCTTGTCAAGCTAGAGTGGAAATTGTACTTGGAAGACTCTTTATGCACATATTTTTTAACTTTAACTCAAGATTGATGAGTGGCAGTCCAGCTTAACTAATAAAATTGTGCTGACATTTTCCAATTCAGGAGCTTCAATTTTTCTATTTGCCATAAAACTCCAGTGATGGTTTTGAATATTCTGCCCAATCGTTCAGTGCTCATCACTTCCATTCCAATGTCGTTTTTCTCAGCTGTAGAATTCATCCAAGCAGCTGCCAAGCCCTTCTTTAAAATCATTTGCCTATTACCCAAGAGTACTAGGGGGAAATGCTTTCCAAATGCTGCTTTGTCTGACTCTGAAGGGAGAACAGACAAATCAAAGGCATACTGCATTTCTACATCAATTTATTGAAGCAATAAATGCATATATATTTACAATACTAGTTTCAAGACCAGCAGTTAACATTATATTCTTGCACATTGCCTGGGGAAAAGGTACAACTGGCCAACAGAAACAATGCCTAAACCTGGACAGCAAAATCCTGAAATCCCAGATGACCTGGATGATGGTAAAGAGTTATATGATGTGTGGAATCTGACAGCTTTCCAAATTAGAAAGTCAACCAGAGGCAGCCTGAAAATTCCTTACAGAATTTCTACTTGTGGAGAGAGTAAATTCCATTCCATTCCATTCCATTCCATTCCATTCCATTCCATTCCATTCCATTCCATTCCATTCTAATTCTGATTTTGCACCTTTAAGAGACACTACAGCTAATCAGTAATGGGCTCTGTGCCCTGTGACAATAATATTTTCTTAGACAGGGTGTGGTTTTAACTTCTCACCATGATCTGATGATGTCTCCTTCCTTCAAAGGAGAATTTTTCAGAAGAACCTTAAAACTGGAGAGAATTAAGATTCCATTTCACATTGAAAGCAAGTTTTATCAATCACAGAACATGCAATATGGATGGTGCAGGATTAGAAGCAAGACAGAACATTGGTTCATTCACTTGCACATAAATCACCCATTTCTTCCCTTATGAAGAAACTGTAACTCTCATACAGTTGTTAATATGAAATGTTGAAATAAGTTTATTTTTAGAAGGTGGAGAATTTAAAATTTGAGTTTTATGATTTTTTTTATTCTTTTGCTATTGTTTTATTGCATTTGTAGAAGGTGTACAATGAGATTTTGCAAAGCTCTCTGGGATTATACCGTGAAATATGGGCATGCATTTTAGAAACATAAAATAACTAAATTTAATAGACTTGCATATTACCTCTTACAGCTGAGAAGTAGGTGCTGAAATATCAAAGATTAATTTCAATGACACAACACTTTGGCTTATGTTATAAACTGGGCTATTTTGTTACAATAATTAATTTAGTTGTTTTGCATATTTCTGAGCTTTCTTTTGCAACCTTGGTTTCATCCACGTGATATACAATAAAAGATTGCAACTGAAAATCAAATTATAAAGCCACTCTAAAACTTGAATTGGTTTAAAATGACGCATGTTCATTTTTTTAAAAAAAATGAATCTAAAAGCATTTCTCTGAAAATTCTATAATGCTTCAATATATTTCAGGTGGAAATTCCATTAAGTAAGTGTTGTTGCAAAGAATTTCATCTCTCTGTTGCTTGAAAATATCTCTGATCTTAGCAACAAGCATTATGTTCTATCTATAGCAAATGTACATAGACATATTATATGTGCATTTTACTCAGTGTTGCAGAAATGTATCATTTCTTACGTGTGGAAGGGAGGCAAGTGACATCACATGTGTTATAATGTCATGATATACAGTAGATCAGTATTTGTCTACCTGGGTAACTTGGCAGGCCGGCTGGGGAAGTTGCTGAGATTGGGAAATACTGATATAGATGATGCAAATGATGAACTGTACATTATTCACATTAAGAGGCCACCAATGTAAATGTCATAATTCATATCATAACACAAGTGATGCCTTTGTGGCCTCTCCCAGATGCCTCTGCTTCTTACTCAGAATATTTTGCTGAAAGGCCTACTTTTGTGCCACTTTAAAATAATTTTTCCTGATGCACTCAGCAGGCTATGAGAATAAGAGCTGTTTTCTTTTAAAATCTGTCTCCAACTCTTATACATTTGAACCAGTTAAACTAACATAATTAGCATATTCTTTGGGCTGTGGATCAGCAAAAAGCACAAATGTTGATGCATGTTTCTCCCTAGAGCTTTAAAGCTATACATTTGCAAGCCAGCTCCTCATAGTCCTTTGGCATAGATCTTTCACGTTTCTTCCAAACAGAAGAGAGACCATTAATCCTTGCTTGTCAACAACAGCCAGCAGAGAGAGAGCAAGGGGGAAACTCAATATCCTACTCCAGGAAACTATTCAGAATTATTCTATGTGGTATTCTGAGGTGGCATTCAAGCATGTTTTCTGTTGATCTGCAGCCCAAAGAGCAGATTTCTCATAGATGTTCACAGGCTTAACAATGTTAGGTTTATAGTAGTAAATATTTACAAATGGTTTGACAAAATGCTATCAACAAGCAGTAAGCAGACCATTTGGGCTGCTGAGGCAAAGATAACAAAAGTACTCACTAATTTTAAAATAGCAATTCCAATTAAAACTGAAATGCAAAGACATTTGTTGATGGTCACTAGTAAGTGTGAATAAGGAATGTCCTCATTAAAAAAGTTGCAAAAAATTGATAGATTTGGGGAAATATGTCAGAAACATTCAATGGGAAAGAAAATCTGAAGGGAGGAGATATACAGTAAATCTATTATCTGAGTCAGAGGGGCAAGTTCAAACTGGACATCAAACTAGAAGGCAGAAATAAGGCAGAATCAGAGCAGAGACTACTAGCTACAGCTGTTTAGATCCAGTGTTTTGATCTAAAAGTATCTTATTCCTATCTCAGCAAAAGTGTTTCAGTTTCTGAACAAGCTAGAATTTATGAGCATTCAAGCCTCATAGTTATAGTAGGCTATTTCCAGATTAAAATTCTTTTGGTTAGATCAGAATGGTTCGCTGTGGTATACTTAAGGTTGCCATGTTTTGTTTTGGAATCAGATTGGAGTGTTTTAAAATCAGAACGTTTTGATCTGGAAATATATCACACACCTGTAGGATACAGGATTGAGATTTGAGAGATTTATTAAATTTATATGCTGCCCTTCTCCCCAAGGACTCAAGGCGGCTCACAACAATAAAAAATTAAAAAACATAAAGTACAAAATTTTAAAAAGAATTAAACAATAGATGTAATAAATAAATGACAATTTAACCCAATAAAAGCCAAATTTAAAACCTTAGTCAGTCCAGGCCCACTTGTTGGAACATCCATGTCTTCAGGTCATGGCGGAAGGACCGAAGGTCAGGGGCTGTCCACAGCTCCAGAGGCAGTTCATTCCAGAGGGTCGGCATGCCCACAGAGAAGGCTCTCCCCCTGGGGGTCACCAGCCAGCATTGCCTAGCCGACAGAACCCTGAGGAGGCCGACTCTGTGGGATCGAACTGGGTGAAGGGAGGTTGGCAATGGCAGCAGGTGGTCTTGCAAGTACCCTGGGCCTAAGCACCTTGAATCGCACCTGAAGGGCAACCGGAAGCCAATGCAGCTCGCGTAGGAGTGGTGTAACATGGGAGTATCAAGATCCTCCCATAAGCACCAGTGCGACCATATTTTGCACCAGCTGAAGCCTCTGGGTGCACTTCAAGGGCAGCCCCATGTAGAGAGCATTACAGTAATCCAGGCGAGAAGTGACAATGGTGTGGGTGATTGTGCATAGGGCATCTCGGTCCAAAAAGGGGCACAACTGGCGCACCAGGCGAACCTGTGCAAAGGCCCCCCTGGTCACAGCAGTTAGATGGTCTTCCAAGTTAAGCCGTGAATCCAGGAGGACACCCATGTTGCGGGCCCTTTCTGAGGGGGGGCAGTACCTCCCCCCCATCAAAAGAGATGGAATATGTTGGACAATATGAGATGCCGGTATCCACAGCCACTTGGTCTTGGGTTCAGCCTGAGTCTGTTCCTTCCCATCCAGACCCGCACCACCTCCAGGCACCGGGACATCACGTCAAGAGCATCACTGGGTTGGCTCGGGGTGGAGATGAACAACTGGGTATCATCCGCATATTGGTGATACCTCACCCCAAAGCCACGGATGATCTCACCCAGCGGCTTCATATAGATGTTAAACAGGAGGGGGGAGAGAACTGACCCCTGAGGTACCCTGCAAGAAAGGGGCCTCAGGGTAGATCTCTGCCCCCCTGCCAATATGAACTGCGAACGGCCCGAGAGATAGGAGGAGAACCACCATAAAACAGTGCGTCCCACTCCCAACCCCTCGAACCGTCACAGCAGGATACCATGGTTGATGGTATCAAAAGCCGCTGAGATGTCTAGTAGGACCAGGACAGAGGAGGAACCCACCAGAGATAATCTACCAGTGCGACCAATGACGTTTCTGTGCTGTAGCCGGGCCTGAAACCGGACTGGTACGGGTCCAGATAGTCCACTTCATCCAGGAATTGTGGGAGCTGATGCACCACAACACTCTCAACAACCTTCGCTACAAAGCGAAGGTTGGAGACAGGATGATAATTATTCAACAAGACCGGGTCCAGGGCAGGCTTCTTGAGAAGGGGCCTCACCACCGCCTCTTTTAAGGCAGAGGGGAAGACACCCTCTCTCAATGAAGCATTGACAACTGCCTGGAGCCAGCCCCCTGTCACCTCCCCGGTGGCCGAAACTAGCCAGGAGGGACATGGGTCCAATAAACAAGTTGTAGCACTCAGTTTATGCATAATCCTGTCCACATCATCCAAAGAGACAGGGTCAAACTCACCCCAAATGGTATAACCAAGACCTGCCCTCTCCACTCCGCTGGATTCCACCCAGTCGGAGTCCAAGCCAGTCTGGATCTGAGTGATTTTGTCCTGCAGATACTGTACAAATTCCTCAGCCCTACCCTGCAAGGGGTCATCCCTCGGTCGCTGGTTAAGCAGTGAGCAGGTCACTCTAAACAGGGCGGCTGGGCGGTTATCTGTGGATGCAATGAGAGCAGAAAAGTAAACATGCTTTGCCGCTTCCGTCGCCACTAGGTAAGACTTAAGATAAGTTCTTGGCTGTGTTCGGTCAGATTTGGATCTGCTGGATCTCCAACAGCTCTCTAGGCATCTTTTCCAGTGCTTCGTCTCTTGGAGTCCCTCGGTGAACCAGGGGGCCACCCGTGATCTGCGCCGGATCAGAGGCCTCAAAGGCACAACTCAATCCAAGGCCCCAGCAGCCACCCTCTCCCAGGCTGCTACTAAAGCCTCAGCAGAGTCATGGGCAAGGGAAGTAGGAAATAATCCCAAGCTCCATCTGGAACCTCTCAGGGTCCATCAGGCGCCTGGGGCAGAAGCACCTGGTCAGTTTCGCTTCCCAGCAGTGGGGGGTGGCATACTGAAAGTCTAGCCAGAGGAGAAAATGATCGGACCATGACAGGGGTTGGATGGTTAAATCCCCCCTACCCAGATCATTAATCCACTGCCCAGAGATAAAAACCAGGCCGAGTGTGTGCCCTCCATTATGGGTTGGGTCTTGAATTATTTGAGTCAGGTCCATGGCTGTCATGGAAGCCATGAACTCCCGGGCCAACTCAGACGCCTCACCCGTGGAAGGCAGATTGAAATCCCCCAGAACTGTAAGCCTGGGGAACTCAATCGCCAACCTGGGCAAGACGTCGAGGAGCTTGGGCAGGGCCAATGACACACAGCTGGGAGATAGGTATGTAATCAATAGGCCCAACTGAACTCCAGGACCCCACTTCAAAAGGAGAGACTCACACCCGCCTATCTGAGGGACAGTGGCCACTTGTGGACAAAGATTCTCCCTAATAATAACCGCCACCCCTCCGCCCCTGCCCCTGCCCACGGCTGGAGAAGTACCCAGAAGCCCAGTGGGCATAGTTCCGAAAGGGGGACACCCCACTCTTGACCCAACCAGGTCTCCGTGATGCAAGCCAGGTCCGTGTTCTCCTCCTCAATAAGATAATGTATGAGGATGACTAGATACTGCTCTAACAGCTTTTGATGGTCATCAGCAAAACAAGAAGGATAACATACAAGGGTGGAGTGGAGAATACATTTAGTAATGTGTCTCCTTCCTTCATTATCATAAGAAAATGCATATTTGTTCTACTAATTATATTAAAGGGTACAGTCTCAAATAGATGCCAACCCTTGCAAATAAATGCTTGCTTATTGCAAGTCAAAATGAGCCAAAACAGCTCATTGTCACTACCTCCTCATAAGTCAAAACAAACAAACTACTACCCTAGTCACTTTCTTGAATAAAAAGGCATTGCGGGTCAATTCAATGGCATATCTATGACTAGAATGCCAAAGAACCACAATCTGTCTCAAAATGTTGGGCTAAATGGTTCAGTGCTCTGACTCATAAGACAGCAGCTTACTTTATTCTATGTTCTTAATATCTAATAAAGTTGGATTGGTTGTCTTCATTAGATCTAAAAGACTACACTTTAATCCACTAGCTCTGAATTAAAGCGTTGATCTCTTGATTACTTAGACATAGAAATAACAGAGCTAGATAATTCTTTACTTTCTTTCCTTGAGCAAGTGTTTGAGTTAATTAAACTGAGTTAATTAATTCATTCAATTAAGTGAGTAAACCAATTCACTCAACTGAGTTAAGTATTTCTATGCAACTGTTGTCCATTTCATAAAGCACAATGCACCCCTATCATCCTGGCCTCATATAAAATACATAGCACACAAATGGGGTATACTTAGCAGTGTCTGATGGTTTCTTTTTTGAAAGTCTAATTATACTGAAATTTCATGAAAGCATCTGCTTATCAGATCTGGTTTAAATTCAGTTTCAATCTATTCAGTTTATGGTCATAGATCAAATGCTTGGTTACTTTCTCTGCAATTAATTTTGCATGTATGTGTTGGAGTTTCCTTTTAGTTTTCTTCTGAAGCTATTAATGTACCACAGTACCATTTAAGCTATGTGTGTAAAATGCCCTCTTGAAAAATGTTACTGAATGAGAGTTTTTGTATGTTATTTAAAAAAACCTATTAATGAGTTATGTAAATTCACTTAGGGTTTTTGGCTTGGAGTGGTTTCTTAAAACATTTTTATTTTAATATTTGAAACAAGTCTTAATGTTCCTTTAAAAAAAATCTGTTTTGAGTTGCTCTGGCCAAGCTAGACAAGAAATTTCTTGCATAAATGCAATTAAAGTACATGGTTTTCTATTATGTCAATAGCAGCCTAAGGGGAATTTAAGCTGCCAAGCAAACCCACGAGGCTTGGAACTCCTACAAAAATGGTCTCAATGATCTGAAGTACCTTTCAGCTTGTGTTAACTGGAAGTTTCCTTTGAAATACAAACACCAGCTTGGGCTAAAATTAAATTGATCCTTCCCATCTAAACTGGTTCTGAAACTGCCCGTTTAAATATTTAAACAGCCGGCATTGCTTGAATTTATATGACTAACTTCAAATTTGATTTGACCCCCAAATAAATATATTATACACAAGACAAAAGGTCTAAAGGTGTTTCTTAGTTAAGGGAGCCAGTGTTGTCCAAAGACAATTCTGCAGTCATTTGCCAGCATGACATCATGTTGCAGCATAGACCATGAGGCAAAACACAGAATGCTGTTACCTTCCCACTGAAGTGATACCTATTTATCTGCTCATATTTTCATGCTTTTGAACTGCTAGATGGGAGGAGCTGGAGCAAGAATGGAAGCTCCCCTTGTCGTGTGGCTCTTGTGTCTAGAATCTACAGTAGGCTGTCAGCTTTCCAGCTGACAAGGTCAGCTTCTTAACCTGAGCCGAGCCGAGTCATCGCACCCCCCAATATTATACATAGGTTTGCTTTTAACTGCAATAGCAGTTCCTGATTTTAAGAACATATTGGACAATACTGTACACAATTTGTCAAGACAGTTCAACATGTGTGTGCATGAGCATCAAAATACATTGTGCTTTAAGACCTGGCAAGCATTTTCAAAATGATTCATCTCCATCTACAATGAACACAGCATAAGTAACTGAAAGTTTCAAAATCCGCACATAGTGTCATCTTCTCTCTGACCTTGGTATATGCATAACAATAGATTTTGCTGCCTAAATCCAAGTCCCAGTGGACCTGAAACATGTGTTCATTACACTGAAGCTTAATGAAGATAAATATTACCATCAGGTGTTACAGGAGGAAATGTGGAGTCTGTGTTTTGTTCCATTATTGTTTCAACCATTTTAAGTATGTAGGGCAGATATGATAAAGTAAAGCTAGCATTTTTATCTGAATGAAAAATGACTCTGAATTTAAGACAATCCTCCTAGAAGAAATAATAAACTACTTTTTAAAATATAATGAACACAGACATAAACTTATGCAATGCACTATTTCCTAATTAATCCAATAATGCCAATAATAGTTAAAACCAATCTTGGTGATTATTACCATATTCAGAAAAAGTGTACCTCTGACATACTTGTGCATATATATATGCATACATGTAAGTAGAGAGGTATACACATCCATAGACATAGACACTTGCCAGAAGCCACACACACAATAGCACAAAAGGAAAAGTGCAGCAGGGTTTTTTTAGGTCTTAATTGAATTCAATAGTGTATGAAATGTTATTACAAAATTAATTAATTCCTATTCACTCCTACCTATTATTCTTTTCCTCTCCCATCACAAGTTTGACATGTCTGCTTTGGGATGTGCAAATGGGTGTGGAGCCTTCTTGGAAGTGCAGTTGGAACTTTCAGCAGTTCCAAGAATGCTCCACACCCATTTGCATTACTCAGGTGACCCTGACAAGACAGATAAACTGCCAAGTGGTCTCAGTGATTCTCTAAAAGAATAGAAATGGTTGTCTGCAAGGAGTATACATTCTTCCATTCCACACCATCCAGTCAGAGCTGAAGAAGCTTCTTGGATGAGAAGCAAAATGTCTTCCAAGAAAAAAAAAAGAAAGTCCAGTTGCCTTGTGAAAAAGTACCTTTCAGATAACTATGACCTGGATACCTTAGAATCTCCATAGACAACTAAGCAAAATGTTCTTATTGGACAAGCAGCAGGAGAAGTTGCCAATAATGTATTGATTTCATCCATTCTCCTATTCATTTAATCCATAGCCTTGCTAAATTTGTTACTTGGATTTCTCACATCACATCTTCTATTTTCTTTCTATTCTTTTTATTTCTTCAATTCTGAAGAAGCTTCTTGGATGAGAAGTAAAGCCTCTTCAAGATAAGACAAAGAAAGTTTGGTTACCTTTTGAGAAAGCACTTTTTGGACAATGATGACCTGGATGCCTGGGAATCTCCATAGACAAACAGAAGCTGTTCTTTCAGATCACTGATCTTTAGATTTGATAAGCATCACACTTCATGAGCTAATGAATCTGGTCACCATAGATTTATTCCAGCTTGCTGTAGCAGGTGGAATAGAATAGAATAGAATAGAATAGAATAGAATAGAATAGAATAGAATAGAATAGAATAGAATAGAATAGAATAGAATAGAATAGAATAGAATAGAATAGAATAGAATAGAATAGAATAGAATAGAATAGAATAGAATAGAATAGAATAGCTCCAGTGATGGAATCCCTATGATTTCTGGATGCAAGCTGTTCCACTGGTTGATTGTCCTCACTGCTGGGAAGTTTCTCTTTAATTCCAGGTTGCTTCTCTCTTTGATCAGTTTCCAACCATTGTTTCTTGTCCTGTCCTCTGGTGCTTTGGAGAATAATTTGACCCCATCTTCTTTGTGGCAGCCCCTCAAATATTGGTATACTGCTATCATGTCACCCCATTTCTTCTTTTCTTTAGACTAGCCAAACCCAAATCCTGCAGCCGTCCTTCATAGGTTTTAGTCTCCAGGCCTTTGATCATTTTAGTGGCTCTTCTCTGAACTTTTTCCAGACTCTCAACATCTTTTTTGTAGTATGGTGACCAAAATTCCAGGTGTACTAATAAAGCGGTACTAATACTTCATATGATCTTGATTCTATGCCTCTGTTTATACAACCCAGGATTGTATTAGCTTTTTTGGCTGCTGCTGTACACTGCTGGCTCAGTCAGGTGATCATCCACTAGGACTCCAAGGTCCCTCTCACAGTTACTGTTTTTGAGCCAGTAACTTATCTCCCCTACCTTTCAGGAAGCCATCATCCTCAGGGGCTGCCACAAAGAAGAGAGAGTCAAGCTATTCTCCAAAGCATCTGAAAGCAGGACAAGAAGCAACGGATGGAAACTAGTCAAGGAGAGAAGCAACCTAGAACTAAGGAGAAACTTCCTGACAGTTAGAACAATTAACCAGTGGAACAACCTGCCTCCAGAAGTGGTGAATGCTCCAACAGTGGAAGTTTTTAAGAGGAGACTGGACAGTCATTTGCCTGAAATGGTATAGGGTTTCCTGCCTTAGCAGGGGGTTGGACTAGATGACCTCCAAGGTCCCTTCCAACTTTCATTATTATTATTATTATTATTATTATTATTATTATTATTATTATTATTATTATTATTATTATTATTATTATTTCTCTTTTCCTTCCTTACTCTTTTCTGCAAGAGCCTCAAATTTAGAGTTTCTGAGTTCCAGCAGTTCAGAATATCTTCTACACTTCTAACTTTTAGTCGTTGTTTTCATTCATTCTCTTAGGGTCTCCAGAGTTGCTTTTGGGCAGTTTCTGTTGCAGTGTCTCATTCTCTTATCCAACAGTGAGGCCACTCATTACTCTAGTACTTCCACTTTTTCATGAAGGTTACGTGCTGTAATTATATATCTGTTATTTTTCAGGGAGAAACACAACTACAAAGCGCTCTTTGTTCATCTTCATTTGTTTCCTAAAATTTGAGCAATAGAGGGCTTAGTTGATAATGATTGTTTTTCATGCCAGTCAAATGGTTTTCAATAATTATATGATTAACAGTATAATTAAAGCAGGCCTACATGAGAATGCATATAACAGAAGTTTAGAATGAAAATCCCTATGTTTTTTTATTGAACTAATATTCAGGTTTTTTTGTTGTCTTTTTACAGTGAGGTGGTGACACAAAGTCAGAATTGACACTCTGTAGAGAATGGACCAGAAAAGCTATTTTTATAAGAGTACATCAACAATACAAATGACACAATAAGTATTTGAAATGATAACCTGTAGGAAACAAATTCTTGGCATAACAATCTTGTCAAATTTTAGGAAATGTAATCAAGTAGATTTTTTTTCCTCATTGTATTCCTAGTAAGTAAATGATAGACTCACTTCTTGAAAAGTGCTAGAAAATTAGCTTCTTCTTTAATCCATCCTAGGGGAATGATTCATCAAAGGTATTGTGTGGATGAATTTGAGCAAATGTATTGTAATCTGTTTCATAAGATACTTCACAAAGTCTGAATGAAGTAATTTATTCAGCTAAACCAGTTTTTTTTCTAACAAAGAAATTTCTCCATGATAAAGTTGAACAGAAATTGCACCAGAACTTTAAAAGAGGTCCACATCTGGTTCAGATGTTTGAAAAATTAGAGGATCTATGAGGCTGCATATCCTCTGGAAACATCAATTACTTTTTTCTTTCCCAAATGAATTCTTTTCTCTTTTACCTGAAAAGCAGCAGACACATAGATGAATTCTTGTCTTATTTAGAAACCAGTTAATTCTATTTCTTCAACTCCCAACTGCCCAAGGTAGCCCAAAAGATCAATATTACTGAATGCTTCTGAAAGATCCAAAAGAACCAAGATACCCCACCACCCACAAAACTGTGCAAATTACGCTGACACCTGAACCCTGCCTGAAAAATGTCCAGATAATCTATTTCATGTTGAGTACTCTTCAGATATTGTACCAGCGCTTTCTCCCCAACCATCTGCAAGAATGATCCATGAGATGATAATTAACTATTATGTTTGGATCTAAGGGGGATGGCTTTAAGAGAAAGCAAATAAGCACTCTCCCCAAAAGGCATTAACAATCTCTTTGTTAATTGATTGATCTGGCCCCCACCAGCTTCCTGAAGGACTTGGCAGGCAGGGAACCAATCACGTGTGATGGAGCTACCAGCATCCAATCCATATAATTACAAGAGGGAAATAATAACCCACAAAGTTCTATGTTTGTCATCATAGAAATCCAGATCTGAGCTAATTTCAATGACTATCAGCAAAATGTTGCCTAAATAAATCAAAGAGGTCTATAGGCAGTACTTTTTGTACTTCTTTCCCAAACAGAGAGTTTTCCTGTGGTCTAATGACTGTCCTTCTTAAAGTACAATTCCAAATAGAAAGGATTTGGACACACAGAATTTTTGTGTTAGGATTAAACTTGCAGGACAAAACTACAGCCAGAGGGACGAAACTAACAGTAAGCTTCACCAACATGCAACAGTCAGTAAAACAAGTCCCCCCCCGAAAGTTACACCTTTTAAAATGCTTCAACAATAAACTTTAATAAAGGAAAATCATACTTAGTCTAATTAATAAAAAAATATCTTATAGATCAACACAATGGACATTCTTTTGACAAGTTCAGGATATATTGATTACAAAAGTCAGTCGAAGATTTATGTTGTGGCTGCTGCTGCTTTTGTTTCTAAAGTTTCCAGGCAGTTTAAGGTATCATAATTGAGAATATCACATGCTTTAGAAATAATACACTTTTCTTTTAAAATGTAGAAAAGAAAGAAAGATTAACTACCAAAAAAGAAGTCTCCTGGGTTTCTTGAAATAGGAGAACAAACAAAAAAGTTAACTTACGTTTCATATGAAAAGATATTTGAGTTTCAGGGAAAAGAATATCAGAACTACTTTAAAATAAGAATTAAAGCTGATGAATTTTTACCAAAAAAATAACTTCAAATATAAAATCCATCATCAAATCTTCCCTTTCCCCCACAAAAAGCAATAACTGCTTTGAGTTCTAATTTAGAAGCACTTAGTTCGATATTATTGTTCTTCTTCAAGATTAAAAAAAAAACTACAAAGGAAGTAAAATAGAAAATTATTTAAAGATGTTTCAATTGGCCAATAATGATCAGGATAGTTTGAACACCTCCAATACTCATGGGGGGAGAGTAGAAAAAAGGAAATAACTTGCTCAATATTAAAAGAGTTTCCCAATGAAATGTTCAGGTTTCAATATAAATTGAAGAATAACAGTGGAAGTTAAGGACAGACTTTGCCTATGAATGCTTTTGAGCAGGATTTAGGAGACTATGGTCCAATTTATTGGACTGTTTTATTCCTTAGATGTGTGAGGGGAACTATTTGGAGGCAGTAAGGGATGGTCCTAGATCAGTGATGGTGAAGCTGTCATATGCACAACACAGGTAACATGCTATGTTATTTTTGGTGCCACACTAGGCTTCTGGAAGTCATCCAAGAGGACCCTGCTCTTATGCAGCCTCTGGAACCACCAAAATTGTGCAAGCATTCTTGTGATATTTTCAGAGGCTCCAGACGCTGTGTGAAAGCAGAGTTCTCTCACATGACATCTAGAAGTTCTGGAGGCCCTGCTCTTGCACCTCTGGAGTCTACAAAAAGTGCATGAGAACGGGGTGTGTTTTCCCACTTTTCTTGGAGACTGCAAGTCTACACAACAGTTTTCTCCAAAGTTCCAGGCCATGGTTGTCCCAAAAGTGCTTTTTCAGGAGGCAGCTGGACTTGCTTGTTTTTCTTTGAAGACATTTTGCTTCTCATCCAAGAAGCTGCTTCAGCTCTGAGTGGTTGGTGGGGAATGGAAGAATTTATACTCCTTGGAGACACATGGCCATTTGCATTCTTTTAGAGCAGGGTGTTAAAGTGGCAGCCCATGGGCCAGATGCATCACACACAGGCCACACCCATCCCGGCTCGGCAAAGACAAAAAAACATTGTGATACATCATGATATATCATGTGATGTGATCAAGTTTAACACCCACGTTTTAGAGAGTTGTTGAGGCCAAAGGAGGTTTATCTGTGTTGTCAGAGTCACCCCACTATCTAGTCAGAGCTGAAGAAGCTTCTTGGATGAGAAGTGAAACATCTTCAAAGGAAAACAAGAAAGTCCAGTTGCCTCCTGAAAAAGCACTTTTGGGACAAGCATGACCTGGATGACTGAGAATCTCCATAGACATTTCCAGGCCTTATGTGATCTGAAGCTGCCTCAGATAGGCATTTTGAAAAAAAAATGTATAATTATATAATTATTATTTATTAAATAATAAATTTAAATAATTGAATTATTTGTTGAAAAATCGAAACTGCACCTGGGAATGCATCATTATTTATTATTATTATTAATTTAATTTATATACCGCCCTTCTCTCGGAGGACTCAGGGCGGTGAACAGGGCAATACATAAAAACTAGATACAAAAATTAAAAATTTTTAAAACGTGATTAAACAATGCCCATAATAAATTAATACAAATTAAAAATTGAAGTCCATTTATAAAAATCCCACCCCGTCCCATCAGGCCAGGCCAGCTTGTTTAAAGAGATGGGTTTTAAGATTGCGCCGGAAGGAGCGGAGATCGGGCGCCATCCGGAGCTCGACCGGAAGATGGTTCCATAAATCCGGTGCACCCACAGAGAACGCCCTCCCCCTGGCGGCCACCAGTCGGCATTCTTTGACCGGTGGCACCCTGAGGAGGCCCTCTCTGTGGGAGCATACTGGGCGGAGGGAAGTTGATGCCGGCTGCAGGTGCTCCCCAAGGTATTCCGGACCCATGCCATGAAGGGCTTTGTAGGTCATTACTAACACCTTGAACCTCACTCAGAAGACAACTGGTAATCAATGCAGCTCGCGGAGCAAAGGTGTGACATGGGAGTATCGGGAAACTCCCAATACAACTCTCGCGGCTGCATTCTGTACCAGTTGGAGCCTCCGAGTGGTCTTCAAGGGTAGCCCCATGTAGAGAGTGTTGCAGTAATCAAGACGAGAGGTCACGAGTGCATGAGTGACCATACGTAAGGCATCCCAGTCTAGATAGGGCCGCAACTGGCGCACCAGGCGAACCTGGGCGAAGGCCCCCCTAGTCACAGCTACTATATGGTCTTCTAGGGAGAGCTGTGAATCTAGGAGGACTACCAAGTTGCGAGCCCTATCTACAGGAGGTAATAACTCACCCCCCATAGTGAGGGGTGGGATATCCTGAATATCCCGAGACGCCGGTACGCACAGCCACTCAGTCTTGTCAGGGTTGAGTCGAAGCCTGTTCCTCCCCATCCAGACCCGGACCGCCTCCAGGCACCGGGACATCACGTCGAGGGCATCACTGGGGTGGTTTGGGGTCGAAATGAAAAGTTGGGTATCATCAGCATACTGATGATACCCAACTCCAAAACCACAAATGATCTCACCCAGCGGTTTCATGTAGATGTTGAACAGGAGAGGCGAGAGGACCGACCCCTGAGGGACTCCACAAACGAGAGAAAGAAAGCGAAGGTTGGAGACCGGACGAAAGTTATTCAACACAGCCGGGTCCAAGGCAGGCCTCTTGAGGAGAGGTCTTACCACCGCCTCTTTCAAGGCGGTGGGAAAACTACCCTCACTCAAAGAGGCAGATATAACCGCCTGGAACCAGCCTTGTGTCCCCTCCCGGGCTGCATAAACCAGCCAGGAAGGGCACGGGTCCAATAAACATGTGGTGGAGCTCAGCCTCCCCATAATCCTGTCCACTTCCTCCGGAGTTACAGGATCGAACTCCTCCCAGGTAACATTGACAAGACCGCTCGTGTCCTGATCATCCGATACTGCCCAGTCGGAGTCCAGACCGGTCCGAATCCGAGCGATTTTGTCCGACAGATGTTGACTAAATTCCTCAGCACGCCCCTGCAAGGGTTCCTCACTCACCTCCTGATTAAGGAGGGAGCGGGTCACCCTAAACAGGGCGGCCGGGCGATTATCTGCGGACGCGATGAGGGCAGCGAAGTAGTTAGACCTCGCCACCCTCATCGCTGCGAGATAAGACCTAATATGGGTTCTTAGTCGCAATCGGTCGGATTCAGATCGGCTGGACCTCCAAACGCTCTCTAGGCCCCGTCTCCGACGCTTCATCTCCCGGAGCTCCGCGGAGAACCATGGAGCCCATTGGGATCTGTGCCAGGTCAGGGGCCGCAAGGGTACAACTCGGTCAAGTGCCTCCGTGGCCGTCCTTTCCCAGGCTTCCACTAAGGCATCTGCCGAGCTGTGAGCTGAGGAGGCAGGTGGGGACGCCAGTGCTGCCTGGAACCTCTCAGGGTCCATTAAGCGCCTGGGGCGGAACCATCTGGTTGGCTCAACAACCCCACGGTGGGGAGTGGCAAAACGGAAGACCAGCCGCAGGAGATGATGATCGGTCCATGACAGGGGCATAACAATTGGGGAGCCCCCACCAAGATCATCTAACCACCGACCAGATAAAAAAATCAGGTCAAGGGTGTGGCCTCTCTCATGAGTCGGTCCATGAATTACTTGTGTCAGGTCCATGGCTGTCATGGAAGCCATGAACTCCCGAGATAACTCAGATGCTCCTCCCAGGGATGGTAGATTGAAGTCTCCCAAAACCATAAGTTTGGGAAACTCAATCACCAGCCCTGAGAGGATATCGAGAAGCTCAGGCAGGGCTGCTGCTGCACGACTAGGCGAAAGGTACACCAGCAACAAGCCCAACTGCGCCCTAGGACCAAACCTCAATAAGAGAGATTCACACCCAACTATCTGAGGAACGGTGGCCTCCTGCGGACATAAGATCTCCCTCATAACCACAGCCACTCCCCCACCCCTACCCTGAGTCTGAGGCCAGTGTAGCACCCGGAAGCCTGGTGGGCAAAGATCAACCAGGGGGATACCGCCCTCTGGGCCCAACCAGGTTTCTGTGATGCAGGCCAGGTCCGCATGCTCACCCTCGACCAGATCCCAGATGAGAAGAGCCTTGTTAGCAACAGACCTGGCATTCAGGTACACCAGCCGGAGCTCAGGTGGCTGCACATCCCCGCTCCCAGAATCTCGGGTCGAAGACAGAGGGTCGGAGCGCCTCACTGCTTGTAAATAGTGGAGAAGCCCTCCCGGAGGTCAGTACGGCCCTCTGATCTTACACCTGCTGCCATTCCCTATCGTCGTGGGAATTGGCAATCCCACGACCTGCTCCGGAGCTCCGGAGATGGCCGACCCCGGCTCCCTCTCTACGCGATCTATCCTGGGCCTGGCCTGAACAACAGTTGGTGGATTACCCCCCATCTCCAACCAACCACAACCCTCCCCCCTCCCTAACCCTACAAAAAATTTGGCTAAAAAAGTAATCAGGGGCCTCTTATTAAATTTATATCTTAGGCCCCTGTTCCTGCCCGGCCATCTCTCAGGGTCCCAACAATCGGGCCCATCATCAAGAGCCAGAGTAGAAGGTAAGGCGGGTCGCACCCAGGATAGGGGGGCACCCCTGAGGGCAAACAAAACCGTGCTGGAGTACCTCAGTACATCATCATGAACCCCAGTTGTCACTGATTTCATGGGTAGCAAAGGTAATGAAGAACTTGCATAGTAACAGTTAGTGTGCCAGTTCTGAGGTACTTGGGTTTGGGCAGTTTTTCTTGAATATTACTACATGCCCTACAAAAGGCTAATCATAAAAAAGTGTCCAGACTTTTCAGCTGCAAAATATAATAGTTAACCTATTAAACAGTCCAAGTGGTTGGGGATATATGATGTCATCAACTGAGAACTTTATACTGATCACCAACTGCTTAGCAGGCATGACTTAAGGTATTGATGTTAACTTGTCAAAATTAGGGCTTTTGGAAGACTGATTTCCCCATCAGAAACCTCTCTCACCATTAAGACTTTTAGGAACAGATTTTTTTTGAAGATGTTCCTTTAGTTGTATTGTTTCCCCTCAATGAGACAATTAATTACGTGCCATCAAATTGTTTTTGATTCCTAGCAACCACATTGATAGATTTTCTCCATAAAGATCTATATCAAATCTGTTCTTTCAAGTCTCCCTATGGTGCACTCATCAGCAGTGTAACTAAGTTGATCCACCTTCATGCTCTTCTTTCTCTTTCCTTCCACCTTTCCCAGCATTATAGCTTTTTTTCCAAAAAGCTGGGTCTTCACATATGTCCAGAGTAGGATAGTTTGAGCCTGGTCATTTGTCCCTCAAGGGAGAACTCTGGGTTGATTGGTTTAAAGATTCATCAATTATTTTCCTGACTATCTACAGTATTTGCAGGAGTCTTCTCCAGGGCATTAATACTTTCCCTGCCCTGGTTCTTTGAAATCCAGCTTTCACTTCCATAGAGTGAGACAGGGAATACCATGGCTTATCTGATTCTGATTTTGTTAGTAGCAAAATCGTATTATTTTTGCAACATGAAACACAGTCATCTCAGGTGGACTTAACTATACCCAACTCAGATCTCTTTTCTGTCACTGAGAAGTGTAGCTATTCCTTTTAAATTAATCCATACAGTATCTTTAATTTCCATACTTTGTACTAAAGAACATTTTTATTTATTTTTATTTTTTTATTTTAATTCCATTTATATCCCGCCCTTCTCCGAAGACTCAGGGCGGCTTACAAGCTTAGCAGTAGCCTTCATTCTATGTATATGCCTGCTTATTAGGGCTTTCACACACACCCCAAGCGGCATTATTACAAAGTCAGCTTAATTGCCCCCAACAATCTGGGTCCTCATTTTACCTACCTGGGAAGGATGGAAGGCTGAGTCAACCTTGAGCCTGGTGGGACTCGAACCTGCACTAATTGCAGGCAGCTGGTGTTATTTAAGGAGGCATTAGCCCACTACTCCACCAAGGCTCTACATAACCCATTGCTTTGCTCTCTCTTTCTTCTATGAGAATTCTAATGTAACTACTAAATATATTTCCAAAACCAGATTCTCTTTTTATTTTTTAAATTCTTCCTGGCTTCAAAGTAAGTAAGAAAGCTTGTAACTCACCATCTGTTAGAAATGTGTAGGGATGGTGACCAGTGCTTGAAAACTGCAGGAAATTGCTGCCAACAGATGGGGATGTTGTCATTTTTAGCCAGAAAACATCTGTCCTTCCCACTCTCCCTGCCAACCACTTTGCCTCTAAAGAGAAGCAAAGGAAACATGTAACACTGACAGCTTTCATTTTTTCAAAGGCATTTGTATGTTATATTCAGAAAGGAGACAGGAGGTCTGCTTGCAATGGGGTACTGGAAAATCATCAAGAACAGAAAAAAGAAAATAGTTTTTTTTAAAAAAAAATCAGAGCTGAATAATATAGCCTATAGCAGCTCTACAAGCATAATCAGAAATTAATTCTCAGGAAACAGAACAGCTGCTTTGATAACTTTCCAGTCACCCCACCTACTCACCACCTTGCCATTTTGATAAAAGCAATTTGCTCACTGCTGAGGAACACTTTAAACATATTTTTTGACTAAAGGATGAAGGTTGTAACAGTTATGTCAAAATCTAAAAGAGGTGCAGATATACCAACTCTCCTTTGTTATTTGATTACTAGAAAAGCACAAATAAGATTTACAGTACTTTAGTAATCAAAGATGCAACTTTATTGACAAGATTATAACAAAGGAGCAGAAAACAACTTTCACAACAACTTCTGGGGGCAGGTTGTTCCACTGATTAATTGTTCTAATTGTCAGGAAATTTCTCCTTAGTTCTAGGTTGCTTCTCTCTTTGGTTAGTTTCCATCCATTGCTTCTGGTCCTGTCTTCAGGTACTTTGGAGAATAGCTTGACTCCCTCTTCTTTGTGGCAACCCCTGAGATATTGGAACACTGCTATCATGTCACCCCTGGTCCTTCTCTTAAGCAAATCTTGCACGATATTATATTTTTCTAAGTTTCATAATATTATCTATTCTTGAAAGTCAGCACGATTGGCTGTAAGAAACCTTTTAGTGCCTGACAATTTTGAGTATTGACACAAAGCCAGAGGTACTATACAGAATGTAGCCTGACCATTTGCACTGTGGCTGCTGAGAAGGTGAGGAGTTTTTGTTGTTCTTTGTTGTTGTTGTTTTGTTGTTTTATATTTTAACTGTCTATGTCTTTCTAATATCCCTAAGAACAAATAAAATGATTTTCACTTTAAAAAGAAAAGGCATGAACAATAATCTGTTCTGAGGTTTTCATTATACCTGTAATGTTACCTCAGAAATAAATGCCATTGGACATATGGAACTCATTTCAGAGAGGACATACAAATATAGGATTATTTTACAGGTAGGAATATTAAAGAAATTCATTACTAATTTCTTTTCTGGCAAAATCGTGCAAGAAGAAGAGGAGAAAGAACCTAAAGGAAATCTCAGTTTGCAATTCCTAAAGAAAGCCTCTCTAGATAAAGAAACTATAGCGTGGGCATATGCTATTAAGGAGCCTTGGTGGAGCAGTGGGCTGATGCCTCCTTAAGTAACACCAGCTGCCTGCAATTAGTGCAGGTTCGCATCCCACCAGGCTCAAGGTTGACTCAGCCTTCCATCCTTCTGAGGTAGGTAAAATGAGGACCCAGATTGTTGGGGGCAATAAGCTGACTTTGTAATAATGCTGCTGGGGGGGGAGCGAAAGCCCTAATAAGCAGGCATATACATAGAATGAAGGCTATTGCTAAGCACATTGGTTTGTGCTTCTTAGATTGTAAGCCACCCTGAGTCTTCGAAGAAGGGCAGGATATAAATGGGATTAAAATAAAAAAATAAAAAATATAGCTTCGTATAGCTGGAGAAATAACAAGATTAATCCTAGAGAAGAAGGCTATGACAAGCATGGACAAAATCAGAATGAATAAGGTTATTTCAGTGACAATAAAAAAACAGAACAGTTAAAGCAGTGGCCTTTCCAGTCTTTATGGGCATGAAAGCTGGACACAGAGAAAGAGTGAGAAAAAGTTTGATGCCTCCAAATTTTAGATTTTATGATTTTAATTACAGCTAAATAGGCAGCAAACCTATCTCTTGGTAAGGCAAAGAAAATAGAGGAGGGAGACATCAGATATGGATGTGAATGGGTTCAAAGTGATTACAAGGATGCAGAAGAGCTAGGAATTATTGTTGAAGACGAAGCATGAAGGTGAATATTGAAATAGAAGAGGATATGTGTAACTCAAGGTAGAATCCTTACCTGATTGGGTAATGAAACATCTGCAAGAAAACAACCAGACTTCCATTGTGAATGCTCCAAGTTTTTAAGAAGAGACTGGACAGCCATTTGTCTGAAATGGTATAGGGTTTCCTGCCTGAGCAGGACTAGATGACTTCCAACACTATGTCCCTCCATCATCATCATCATCATCATCATCATCATCATCATCATCATCATCATCATTATTATTATTATTATTATTATTATTATTATTATTATTATCTCAGACAGGACCAAGGACCCCACAAATAAGCATTTGTTTGTGCAATAACAAGGACTCGGGTGTGACTTCAAAGTACTGTATTAATTAGCTAATATCTATTTTCCTTCCATAGATATGGAGGTTATTCAGGTATAATAATATAATACTCCCATGTAACACCTCTACTCCGCGAGCTGCATTGTCTCCCGGTTGCCCTCCGGGTGAGATTCAAGGTGCTGGTGATGACCTATAAAGCCCTAAATGGCTTGGGTCCGGATTATCTGAGGGAACACCTGCTGCCGGCATCAAGCTCCCTTCGTCCAGTGCGCTCCCACAGGGAGGGTCTTCTCAGGGTACCGCCAGTAAGAGACTGCCGGCGGACGACACCCAGGGATAGGGCCTTCTCAGTGGGTGTGCCTGCCCTTTGGAACTAGCTGCCAGTGGAGCTTAGGACCGCCCCCGACCTCCGTTTGTTCCGCCGGGACCTGAAGACCTGGCTCTTCGAGCTCTCTGGCCCAGGCTGAGAATTTTAATTTTAATTTTAATTTTAACTGGGGTTTTATTTGTTCAGGGACAGATATATATTTTTTAATCTGTTTTAAACTTTTGTATTTTTTGTTTTAACCACCCTGTAAACCGCCCTGAGTCCTTTGGGAAAGGGCGGTATATAAATATAATAAAATAAATAAATAAAATAAATAATTCAGTTTTCCACTGAATCAGTGGGACTAATTAATTTTTTTTATTTTAATTCTATTTATATCCCGCCCTTCTCCGAAGACTCAGGGTGGCTTACAAGCTTAGCAGTAGCCTTCATTCTATGCATATGCCTGCTTATTAGGTCTTTCATACACCCCACAAGCGGCATTATTACAAAGTCAGCTTATTGCCCCCAACAATCTGGGTCCTCATTTTACCTACCTCGGAAGGATGGAAGGCTGAGTCAATTCTATTGTATTCAATTCTATTGTATTCAGTGAAAAAAAGTTCAGCTTATTTATGTTCAAATGTGAATGATAATAATATATGTCAGCTGAAAAATGGAGAGGATATGGTTTGGATCATGATCCTTGTGCTAAAAACAGGCATTCAGTTACAGATAATTCATTGGTCAGGGGAAGAATACATATTTTGCTTGTAGAAAAGTCATGTTTAAATATTCTATAACAGTTCTGGGAATTTAAATTGCAATACAGCTAGAAAGTGTCAAGAGGTCTGCTACAAAAAACAGTTGTAGAGAAATAATAAAGAGGCACAACAAATGCATTTCAAGATAACTTTGCAAAGGAACCAGCCAGAATCGATTCATTTTACATAGCAGTGTTCAGTTCCACAACTGGCAATATATATTTTGCTTCTGAATTCCCTCTAATTTTATTTTTCTGCTTAATGGTTCTATTCCAGCATTTGAGGTCAATTCACAACCATAAAATGACAAATCTTATAATTACAGTTCTGGAGATAGTAAAGCAAATAACATACAGCTGAGTGCTGGTATATCTTCATAATGTGTATTGGCGTGCATTTGAGAACCAGGCATTTAGTTAATAAATTTTGTATCAAGAAATGTGTCTTTTCTTAAACAGGGCATTTCCTAATGCCTAAACACTGAATGCAGTTAAAAGATGAGGAATTATTTTTCCCCTGAAAGCACTAGAATGTACAAATCAGAAATATGTTGGTAATGGGTTAAAAAAAACCCCACTCAAATAGTTTTATTCTATTTTTTCCTCCATATCCTTCATATTAAATAGCCAGTTGAAAACCATTTCCCTTAGATTCCAGCTTTTCAAGCATAAAAGTGCCATACTTAATCTATGAGGAATTATTTTGTGGCTCTCTTTCAGGCTGGCTCAACCTTACCTATATACTATTTAGGAGCAAAAGAAATAGGTTGTAATTGCACAAGATTTTTCCTATCTCTCATCTCACTGAGTTGGCGTATTAGAAAGAATATTTCAGGGGAATTTCTTGTTCCTTTTTTTTTCCAGGCTTGTGAGTGAAATTGAGGCATTAACATACTTAATGCAAACTGGATTTGTTGTGTATGGACGGAAGAGCCTCCGTGATTTATTAATATTATTTGCCCATCAGATGTTTCCACATGCAATCACTACAGAGATGAGCGCAAAGAGTCTTTTGAAATTTCCAAATAAAGAGCAAAGATGTCAGGTGGACAATTTCTTCCCATGTTCCCAGGGAAAAGAACAGATTCCCCATTCATTCTTTTTAAGGACAGGATTTCCCCTGTTTCTGATAAAAGTAAAATAATCCACAATAAAAATGCAAACAAATAAATAACAATATAATAAAGGAAATAAAGAAGATGTTGTTTAAGAAGAGACTGGACAGTCATTTGTCGGAAATAGTATGGGGTTTCCTGCCTGAGCAGGGGGTTGGACTAGATGACCTCCAAAGTACTTCCAACTTTATTATTGATCATCGCACAGTCAGCCAGATGTTCAGACTTGATTTGGCACTTTTGTCTACCTATCGAGCCCTTACCAAGGACCTGGGATAGGCAGATGTGGATGTTTGATGGTATTCCAACATTATTATTATTATTATTATTATTATTATTATTATTATTATTATTATTATTATTATTATTATTATTATTCAGACAGGACCAAGGACCCCACAAACAAGCACTTTTAATAATTTTAGAACTGTAAGCCACCCACCATCACTTAGTTGAGTTGGGCAACTATAGAAATTGAGTCAATAAATGAGCAAATAAAAAAGGCCCCATTCATCTAACACACAATATGAGAGATCAGCCATCATTAAGGCCTTCTGGAATACCATCAGGGTGGCAGCCATTCATATTTCAGGGAGTGTAATAGAACAGGGGGTTGGACTAGAAGACTTCCAAGATCCCATCCAGCTCTGTTCTGATTGATTAGAAGAACAACTATCATGTATGGAAGCTGAATATCTTTAGCCCAGTCATTATTTCAAACCATGCCAATAACACATTGCAAAACAAACATACCAGGTTTGATTAACATTCTGGCCTCAGTATCAGAAAAGCCAATTGGGGCTCACCATCAAGGTAGAAAATTTGGTATACCTGCATATTAGTAAGAACTAATGGATCATACTTCAACATGTCTATCAAAGTTTGCAATACATTTTATGCCTTCATAGCTTCTTCCGTATCCTTCTGTTACAGGATACAAAGAAAGAGAACAAGGCTTAAAAAGAGAAAACAAACCACAGACATAATCCATTTCCAGAGACTTTTCTGTAAGCCTCAGTGAAATTAACTACTGATTTATGCTATCAGAAAATAGCCTGTCTAGTGTTGTACTTCATAATATAAAAGATGAGCATAAAATTATCTGCCATAATTTCAATTTAGGAAAGGTTTCAGACAGGTCTATTGATACTTTAGCATGCTTAAAATGCAAAATCAAAGAAAGTAGTTTAGGAATCAAGTAAAGGTTGACAGGCTTATTCTGTAAAAAGGGGTCTTTTAGGATTTTTTTTTCTCCTCCATAACTTGCAAACTCAAAAGAGTGTCACTGGAGATTTCTAAAGAATCTGCAAAACTGATTCATTTTATTTCAATTCACAGTACCTTAACAACTGACTTTCAAAGTAGTATTTTCTTTCCCCAGGTTATATGAATTTTTGTAGAAATATTTTTCATACCACTGATAGCTGGTTAAATTGGGTGGGTTCATTCAAACAGGTGAGTGGAGGTGCAAAGCAGTGTGCTTGCAGCTGCCAAAAAAGTCAACACAATCTTATGCTGCATTAACAGAGGGACAGAATCAAGATCACATGAACTGTTAATACCACTTTATAATGTCTTGCTAAGGCCAAATTTGGAATACTGCATCCAGTTTTGGTCACCACGATGTAAAAAAGGAGTTGAGACTCTAGAAAGAGTACAGAGAAGAGCAATAAAGATGATTAGGGGACCGGAGGCTAAAACATATAAAGAACGGCTGCTGGAATTGGGTATGTCTAATGAAAAGAAGAACTAGGGGTGACATGATAGCACTGTTCCAATATCTCAGGGGCTGCCACAAAGAAGAGGGAGTCAGGCTATTCTCCAAGGCACTTGAAGGCAGGACAAGAAGCAATGGAAAATAATCAAGGAGAGAAACAACCTAGAACTAAGTAGAAATTTCCTGACAGTTACAACAATTAATCAGTGGAACAACCTGCCTCCAGAAGTTGTGAATGCTCCAACACTGTAAGTTTTTTAAGAAGAGATTGGACAACCATTTGTCTGAAATGATATAGGGTTTCCTGCCTGAGCAGGAAGTTGGACAAGAATACCTCCAAGGTCCCTTCCAACTCTGTTATTCTATTAAAACACTATAAGCTTCCGGATGCATTCTTGGGATCATTTAGTATTTGACTACCACTTAAATTATTTAATATCTATTCATTGAGTGGGTTAACATATAGCACATGATGCAATTTAATCAATTTAAATAAAACACAGTACCTGGCTCAGTAAAGCTAGAATAAACCATATATTATAGATGCAAGACTTATCACTGCTAAGACAAAACCATATCATATCTGGCTTGGGGCTTCCTTCCTCATGGAAAGGCTAGACCCGTGGTGGCGAACCTAAGGCACGGGTGCCACAGGTGGCATGCAGAGCCCTCTCTGTGGTCACGCATGCTGTCGCCCCAGTCCTAGGCCTTCAGCTGGGTTTTATAAAACCTTTTCGCTTTAGATCCCAGAAGGAATGGGGGAGGGGGGAGGGAGGGCATGAAGCAGCCTGTATTGCAGCTAAGTCTGACTCCCAGGACATGACATCTTGTCTTTTAATTGTAATGTTATATAGTTTTTAATGCATGGACTCTTTCCTAATATATTGAGCTCACTGGATGAATTTAGATCCTGTTCAACCTACATCATGAGGTTGTTGTAAAAATATGATAAGGCAATAACTCCTTGAGATCTTCCTTGAATTCAAGAGTGGACTGCTGAATAAACAAAACCTGGGTGTGTGAAATTTACTTCAGCCAATTTCTTTTTCTTTTTCTTCTCCTTCTTCTTTTAAATGAAAATATTTTTACACATACACACCTGAAGAAAAACCTTTTCCTAATTGAGTGTGCACACACATATTTTATTAACTATCTGACTTAACTTTGCAGACCCGTCTAGTACCCTTATTAAGACCACACTTGGAATTTTGCATTTGGTTTTGGTCACCGTATTATAAAATCATTTATGATTTTTTTTAAAAATATTCAAATACAAATAATAGAAACATGATACATATAAGTCAAAATAAAAAACAGTATAAAATACAAATATTACAGTGCACACACACCCCTGGAGACCATTTTTATTGCCTTCTCATGTAACAACTAACAATATACAATATATTTCAATTGTGCCCTTATCCCCTCCAAAACAGTATATATTCTTGAGTAGGTTTATTCCCTTTGCCTTCCACCAAGACTGTTTTTATAAAATCCTCCCATATTTCATTATAATTATTTACTTTAATCTCCCTTTTTAAATTTAATTTCTGTTGTTTATCTATCATTTATTGCCATATTCCATATTTCATTATACCACTAATTTCTTTGAATAACCCAGTTCCGTCTCCAATATTTAACCATCATGTGATAAAATATTTAACTGTTGTGTGATAAAAAAAATGATGTTGAGGCTTTGGAAAGAGTGCAGAAAAGAACAGCAAAGATGATTAGGGCTGGAGGCTAAAAGATATGAAGAACAGTTGCAGGAATTTGGTATGTCTAGTCATATGAGTGACATGATAGTGCTGTTCCAATATTTGAGAAGCTGCCTCAAAGAAAAGGAGGTCAACCTATTTTCCACAGCAGCAGGAGGCAAATTAAGAAAAAATGGATGAAAACTAATCAAGGAGAGAAGCAACCTAGAAATTTCCTAATAGTAAGAACACTTAACCAGTATAATGGTTTGCCTTCAGAAGTTATGGGTGCTCCATCACTGGAGGCTTTTAAGAAGAGACTGGACCCCATACCATTCCACTTGTTTGGAATGGTATGGGGTCTCCTGCTTGAGCAGGGGGTTGGACTAGACTAGATCTTCAAAGTCTCTTCCAACTCTGTTATTCTTTTATCTGGTATCTCCTAGAGACCTGCTTAGCATAATGACTGAATGGGTAGAAAGGAGAACTGGGCATGAACAAAGCAGTGGAAAACATAATTGTTGTTATTATTATTATTTTAAAAAAAGAATATATTGTGAAAGTGGTGGAGAGAAAAAGAAGAAAGGACTGGGAAATGAAAAGAATAGAAAATGAAAAGAATAGAAAGCTGACTAAGCAAACCATCTGAAAGAGGATCCAGTAAAAATAAGCAAGAAAAAGAAAAGAACAGTTGTTCTTTGAAAGAAAAAGTGCCTCCTCACAGAGGCAGCTTGGGCAATCAAGAAGTGTTGTCCTAATTATAGTGATTATACGCATTTCCTTTAGTTCATCCTCCACAGCCCAACCACCAATCCCGAGCTTTAACTGGGCACATTTGTGCACAGATATTTGTGAAGGTTTTGAATTTGAATTTGAGAGAGGGCATGCTACATGCCTTCATCCTTGATCTCCTTAACATCCATTTTCCATGCCAATTTTGGGTTGCATATTAAAACATAGCATAGCCCTAATGTTTGCTGTGCAAGCAGTTATCGTAACAAATATATATATATATATATATTTGTGTGGATAAACATTCCATTTTGGGAACAGATACAGCAAATATATATTTCTGTGAACTGAAAAAAGAACCCCTCCCTCATCCTTAATTGATTTTATTCCCTTCTAACTAGAAATTGGGCATTAGTTGTGACTAAATGCGGACATAGTTTTAAAGTGATTGCAATTATTTGACTATCGAACTGCAGATATTTTCAAAGATTTAAGCACACAGCAACAAACCCAGCTCAAATCTTAAACAAGAATCCAAGAGATTATTATAACTGCAACTTTATTTTTTATATATTAAAAATAGCATCAATATAAGCTTTTTATTGACGAAAGGCTATGGGCTTTGATTCAGCGTATTATGATATCTTTGTATACAGATCCAAACAATAATCTCCAACTAATAAAAACAAGAAATATATAATCATTGAATTCCTGTTTTGGGCTTGCTCGAGCACGTATGATGACAGTTTCTGTTACTTTTTCCCAATATTTTTTCAGACACAGATTCACTTGACGATGTCATGCTGTCTTGGATATACAATGATTGCTCTTTCAAAAGGTACAATTGTACATGGTACATTACCCACTCACAAAGTATTGTGCACGTTTGCAGAGTTGCTAGTGTGAGATGGATGACTTTATAAATCAGAAAAGTAAATAAATAAACAAACCAATCAACCATTGTCAGTAATTCCAGGAAAGCAGAACTACACAGTCTTAATACTCATTTCAAAAATATATCCCTGTAATCATCATACATTGGAAGATCTCTTTAAAAATAAAGGTTAAATAAATGAATTCTAAATCAGGAACTTTATAAAAATGAATGAGTCAGGCAGCTGAATAGGGTGTCAATTTTTATGATTCCTCTTGGAATTCTTTTCTCAAAATTAAATAAGAAAAATGCATTCCTTTATTTCTGCAGGATGGAGGTAATTTAGATTCTGACAATAAATTTGGGACAGGAAATAATAGATTCAACTCTTTGCAACCTGCTCAGGCAGTGATCATGTTGAGTCTCATTAATTCCTGCTTATAATGCCTGTTGCAAGGTGAGCTCCTATGAGTAATACCTGAAGTGCTAATTCCTCTTTGCTGAAATCAGGGGAAGTGGATTTATAAACTACTTCCATTTCTGTAACCTTCCAGTCAAACACTGGTAGTTTCTTCTGTCATTCTCTTTGAGACTGTTTTCACAAGCCATGCCTTATTGCAGAAGAATAAATGCTGCCTTTTTATCTGAGAATATATATTTTAAGAGCAGCAGAACTCACTTAATGTGAGCTTTTACCTTAGATGACTTGCATAATATAACAAGTTCCTCAACTGTTTCACTGGAAATTTACATTTTCTCTTATGACAATTGGAATTGCCCAAAAGGCCCAGGCCACCACAGTTTAAATATGGAAAGAATATTCACAAAAGCCGTCATACATTAAAATAATAATAATGTGAGTTAACTTCAGCTTTTCACATTTGCTAGAGCAAAACATGTTCAATTCATTGAACCTACATTAACATTTTCCAGACATCTCTATTATTACAGTACATAGCTCAGCCTTCTGTTACCTCTTTTACTTTTCAAGTTCTCTGTCTCCCAGATTATTTATTATTACCATTATTATTTTTACAGCTCTGCATGTTCCATTCCTCTCATTTAAATTCTCAGCTTTCTTCTCAGTGTAGCTAAGGAGGATATAGTTAACTCTTTGGCGATTCTAAGCAGATACACACTTCTTTCTGGGCAGATAACTTAAACAACTCAGAAGGTTCAATCTTTTGGATTCATCTGCTGTGGAGTTCAATGGAATAGTTGTGAACTGAAGCAGAGTCTTCCTCTGCCCACACATTGCTCCTTTACACACATCCTCCTGAAAACAGTCTAAGTTTGTAGTTTAGTTTAGTTTAGTTTATTAATATTTCTATACCGCCCTTCTCCCGAAGGACTCAGGGCGGTGAACAGGGCAAGAATAAAATGTGAAGTTACAAATATTAAAAGAAGATTAAATAGTTGCCCATTAAAAAACAATTAATACAATACATTTATAAAACCCCCAAAAGTACAGCAATAAAAAACCCCACCAATCCCCCATCAGGCCAGGCCGGCTTGTTTGAATAAAAATGTTTTTAGGTCACGGCGAAAGGAGCGAAGATCGGGCGCCATCCGGAGCTCAACCGGTAACTGATTCCATAGTTCCGGAGCACCCACAGAGAAGGATCTCCCCCTGGGGGCCACCAATCGACATTCTCTGTAAAAACATCTTTCGCTCAAAGGACATGGAAATAAACTAAATTTTATCTTAGTCCCTTGTACTGAATAATTTAGAGCTGTGTTGTGCTGAGCATACATCCTATCTGGATGATTTCAGCACAAATTCTTTTCTTAAATTCAGTTCATTTTTTCCTGCTATAATTTCTGTGAGGAGCAAAAAGAGGAGAACCCAGAAGCTGGAATCATTTAGCAAGCCTTGTCTTCTCTCTGAATTGAATGCTCTTTGAAGCTTAGAGATGTAACTAAATGTCTGCAGTGATATATTTCCATCCACTATGTGAATGCCGATTTTCAGAAAAATCCACAAAATGGTTCATAAATCTTTGCCCTCACTCTTCCTGGGTTTTGTTGGGAGATTATGTAGTTATTTTTTCCCCAGTGGTCGTTAAGCAAATCCAGGTATTCCTATGGGCTTTCTTTCTAGGGTAACCAGCCATAAAGGCTGAACTGTCAAGAAAAATCACCAATTGTGGTCACATGACCACAGAATGCTGCAATCAGCTATAAAGGTGAGCTGATTGCTAAATGCCTGGAGTGCGCGGTTTTCTGACTACGGAGAACAGCCAAGAGAATTCCGGAACTGAGTCAAAAGGTGAGATGGGTGCCATACAAGTCTAATAAATACATAATAAATATGTTGTGTGTGTGTGTGTGTGTGTGTGTGTGTGTGAGGGGGGGGGTCTACTATAACTTCAAACTGTAACTAGGTAACCAACCATTAAGTGAGGAATACCTTTATGCTTTAAGCTAAAATATTTATGTATGTTGTACCTATTCTTTCTCTTCTGCTCAATTATTAATTAACTATGCCTGTGTTAATTTTAATGAATGAACCTTTTATTGTCAAAGTACAACCATGTATACATTGAGATTGGCTGAGCCTCCCTGCATGCCCCCCCCCCACAACTCACAGTGACAACAAACCCTCCATCTTATTACACCATGTGGGCTAATTGCACAACACATTGGCCTCGCAAGTCAATCATACAAAAGGTTTATAAAATTATTTCCCGTTCAAGAGCCTAACAGCCCATGGATAAAAGCTGTTCTTCAGCCTGTTGGTATGGCTGGCTATACTCCTATATCTCCTACCCGATGGTAGGAGAGTAAAGAGATACGGATCAGGGTGTGAGTCATCCCTGAGAATTTTCCTCACTCTTCCAAGGCAGCGAGCCCTGGCGATGTCATCCAGTGGTGTCAGGGACAGCCCACAATATCTTGTGCTATGCTCACCACCCTCTGTAATACTTTCCTATCCGTGGCTGTCAGACCAGCATACCAAACCACAATACCATACGAGAGGACCCTCTCTGTAGTAGACCGGTAAAAGAGGGTCATTGCCCATTGTTCTACCCTGTTCTTCCGCAAAACCCTGAGGAAGTGGAGTCTCTGTTGGGCCTTTCTGGCCACCTGGGTTGTATTAACTTTCCAGGTAAGATCTTCACAGAGGTGGACTCCCAGAAATTTAAAGGATTTAATTTTTTTAAGCTTCTTCTGTCTTTGGCTGCTCTCCCAGTTAAAAAGTGGGAAGAAATGAAGAGTTTCAATCCCTGCCCCCATCCTTCAGCTGCCTTGGCTGTTCTAAGACTGGAATTTTTGGGATTCTCTGCCTGCTCTCATTGGGTTTAATGCTGAATTGTTAGTGGGACCTTAGCATCCCCTCATCCCTTCTCTTAAGGAGTTTGGGAATGGGCAGGAAGAGAGCATGTTCACCGCCAGCACTGGTTACCTGTAGCTACTGTTGGATTCAGTGCTACTACTGCTCAAGGATTGGCCACTGCTTACACTCCTGAAACTGCACTTACTGTGATCTCCTGTCTAGTTCTGCCATCTCAGTGTTCCTAACTCTTTAGGGTCAACAGTTCCCATCCTGCATACTCATCAGATGTCAAGGTTCTTCCACCACATAGTAACTCTTTCCTATTGCACATCCATATTCTTGTGTCTACAAGGGTATTTTGTGTATGATGGATTGGAGGCTAGAGTCTTCAGCCTGTGGCTAGACTAAAGACTCAGAGTTCCAAATTAGGGAAATGTGGAAATCTTATATTATAAAATGTTGCATCAAAACATCAAATAAAAAGAAAAGCATGAGAATATATGGTAGTTAAAATGTTTCCATGATACATTTCATTAACAACCATATACATTAAAGGAACCATATGAAAGCTTCATATATTACTAGATGTCATGAATTAAAATGAAGGTAGATTTTGTACCTTTTTTAATTTGCAAAAGAAACAATTCCTTAAGGGATCAGACTTTAAACTAATTTGGACTGTGAAATGCATAGGACATTAAAACTAATTTGTCTATCTCTAACTGCAACACATATAGCAATGATGTTTCACAAACAAACCTGAGGGCAATTTTGTGCAATATAGTAAGTCAGATCAGAAAGTGATTTCGAGCATATTGCAAAGAAGGAATATGGTTATATGCATGAATTGCTTCTTTTTCCCATCAGAGATGAGACCAAAGATGATCTTTAATCAGCAGATCCTTCTTGTGCCTTGCTCCATTTGCCTCCTGTCAGCCTAATCATCGGCTTCATGATGTAAAATAACTTTGATGTTAATCGCACAATATTTTCTCCTTGACTTATTTCCTCAGGTCCTGATAAAGATTGTCATGTGACAATTAAGGGACGTGTCATCTTAGTTTATTTCAGTTGTGTCAAAAAACACTCCGGAGTGCTTTACTTCAGGCTTAGCAGTCCAAAATGAATTTCTTATTAATTGGGGAAATGACAACCTTTACAAGAGCAAATGAAATCACATCACACACAATATGGAAAAATAAAGGAAAGCCAGTGTTTTTTCCAAGAGTAGATTAAAATATTTCCACTGAATAAAAGTTAAGTGTTAGCAATAGTCTTCTACAAGCCGGTGTCCTTCAACTGTATTCTGTAATTATAACTCCATACCATACAGGAGGAAATTAGAAATTGCTGTCTATTTGTTTTCAAAAGAAACAATAGATTTGTTTTCAAACTGTATTTTCACCAAAACACAACAATTCCTGTCTCCATTTTTACAGAAATTGATATTAAAAATGTAAAAATATAATAAGAGCACTGCTGAAACAGACCCCTGATGCATTTAGTCCAGTCCAACCAAGGAGCCTTGGTGGAGCAGTGGGCTAATGCCTCCTTAAGTAACACCAGCTGCCTGCAATTAGTGCAGGTTTGCATCCCACCAGGCTCAAGGTGGACTCAGCCTTCCATCCTTCCGAGGTAGGTAAAATGAGGACCCAGATTTTTGGGGGCAATAAGCTGACTTTGTAATAATGCCGCTTGGGGGGGGGGCAAAAGCCCTAATAAGCAGGCATATACATAGAATGAAGGCTACTGCTAAGCACATTGGTTTGTGCTTAAATTGTAAGCCGCCCTGAGACTTCGGAGAAGGGCGGGATATAAATGGGATTAAAAAAAACAACTGCATTAGTCTCCCAGCAGATGGCCTTCAGAAGCAGTCATACAGCCATCAAGGCTAATAGCTTTTAATCCTCATGACTTCCCTGAGTTGATCCAACTCTATTTTGAAGCCAGACTGTTGGGCAGCTCCATATCTTGGGACACCAAACCACAAAGCTGATGAATTGTACAGGAAAAAAAATCCTTTTGCCTTTCCTGATTCTTCCAGGATTCAATTTAATTGATGGTGTCTGCTTATAGTATTTTTAGAAAGGGAAAATAATTCTTATTCTCCATTTTATCCATACCATTAAAGCACCTCAACCATCACCCTTCTCAACCACCTCCTTTCTAGATTAAAAAGCCCCAAGAGTCACAACACAACCTTTTCTTGGAAAGAAGCTGGTCCAGCCCCTTGATCATCTTATAAAATATTGCATGACATCACATCATTGATTTATAGAAGAGTTTTTAGATGTAGGATCAGCCTATTCTAATTACAAATGCAGGGTGATTTTTTCTTCTTTCTTGAATATGAAATACATATACAATTGTGAAAATGAGAAGTTTTTTTTTTTAGAAAGCTCTTCCTTGTCAGAACTTGTTTGCTGGAAACATGTCTCTAACTCCAGCTCTGTATGGATGTTGCTTTTTTTTTGCTTTATACATGTTTATCTGGTATCCTATTCCCTATCTAAAATTGAAAACCACAAAAAACAATTCTTCATTTCCTGGCTTTGCTTGAGGTCACACACACCCCTTCATCCATGACTCCAGTCACCTCAAAATAACAAGCATCTTTCCCCCCCCCACACACAAAACCTAACCCCCTTTTTTACTATTGTCATGCAGGGGTCAGATGCTAGACACATCAGGTTGTTTTGTTATTTAAAGGGCCAGCTAAGGTGGGGAGAGTGTGGCTTTATTTTATTTATACACACTTCAACCTACGCACACAAACACACTCATTCACACTCACTCCATATATCCACTGTTTTAGCAACATTATGCAGTGAGTTGGAAGGAATAAGAAATAGTCAGCTAAAGAGATAAAAGTCATAAGAGAAAGAAAACATAGCTAAAACCAGGGCTTTTTTTGTCATAGAACGCTCAGAACGGAGTTCCGGCACCATTTTTGGATAGAACCTTGTAGGGTAGGCAAGGCGGGTTGTATGACATGTGTGAGTTCCAGCACCTTTTTCTTTTACAAAAAAAGCACTGGCTAAAACTAACATAGCTAAAACTAGTGAACACCAACACCATTCAGCATCCTCTCCTTGTTTCCACCATGCCTATATAACTGCTTCATATACTGCCCTTTTTTATTCTTTACGTATCATTTCCTGCTTTAACAAAACCTCAGTGCAGTTTATAATAAAAAAATCTGCCATTTAACAATTTGCAACTGTTAATAAAAACAGGCATCAAAACATTAAATATGTAGAACAAAGAACTAACCAAATGATTGATTACATGTCTGTCATTGATTATTAAGAAAAGACCATGCTATGAATGTGGAGAAATTAATAGCCACAAACCAAAATGGAGACTGCTCCTTCTCACTCTCTGTCTTCTGGAGGTGACCAGGGCCAAACCCAGCTCCTCTCTCTCCCTAATCCTATCAGACCCAAGTTCATTACACCTGCCTGCAGACAAAGCTCCCTGCAAGGCTACCTAAGCCAAAGCATAGGAGTCTTATTTACCGGCTCTCAGTTCAGTTTGAAGACACCCTTCAAGTAGCCGATTAGCAAGGTGAGAAGCCACAATGCTCCATTCTCAATCAAAGATATACAGATCATCTTTGATTTACAGCCATTCATTTGGGGACTATTTGAAGTTACAACAGGACTGAAGCAAGTTGCTTATGGCCATCTTTCATCTTTATGTGCATTACAGCATCCCCATGGGCATGTGATTAAAATTTGGACACTTGACAACCGGCATGTGTTGGTTGCCATGTCCCGAGGTCATGTGATCACTTTTGTAACCTTCTGACAAAGAAAAGCAATGGGGAAGCCAGATTCACTTAACAACCATGTTACTAATCTAACAACTGAAGTGCGATTCACTTAACAATTATGGCAAGATAGGTTGTAAAATGGGCCAAACCATTTCACTGTTTCAAAAGTGTTTCCCCCTTTTTTTTCTTTTTCAAAAGACAACTGGACTGTTTTTCCTTGAGGAAGAAGAACAAAATGTTTTGCTTCTCAACCAAGAAACTTTATTAGTTGTGATGGGGGGGGCTCTAACCACCATCCCGTCAGAACCTATCCTTTCATCCCCCACCACCAAGTCCTAATTGTCAGTACTTATCCTCTGGTTACTACTCTAACAAAATGACTAAATTCCAGAATGCTTGAAAACACGGTAGGACTTACTTTGCATAAGCACTGCTTTTAATTTTTTAAGTCTGAATTTCTTATCCCTCTGGCTGCAATGCCCAATGAAGTTCTCAGAATTAAATCACAGTTAAACTGTGACCTATGATTAGGGGAATGAACAGCACTACAAGGGTAGGTGAGCTCCAAGTCTCCTCAATAGCATGTTTACATCTTGTGGAACCAAAGACATGTGCCTTCTCTGTGATAGCCCCTGTCCTATGGAGCAGCAGTTCCCCAGACACACGTATGTCATGTAATGGGGTTCCAGGATGTTTTTAAGACCTAGCTCTGTTCCCAGACCTGGGGTTGATGTATTTGTGCTACCTCTGTTGTGCTTATTATTTTCATTATTTTGTTGTTATTTATTGGGCTTTCATATGTTGTTTCATGCTTATATGGTCACCTGCTCAAGCAGGAGATCCTATAAGCATGGTATAGGGCAGGGGTCTTCAAACTCGGCCCTTTTATGACTCATGGACTTCAACTCCCAGAATTCCTCAGCCAGCATGCCTGGCTGAGAAATTCTGGGAGTTGAAGTCCATGAGTCATAAAAGGGCCGAGTTTGAAGACCCATGGTATAGGGTCTGTTGCTTGAGCCTCCAAGGTCCCTTCCAACCCCAATGTTCTATGTTCTAATTGTCTTAATTGTGTATTTGAATATCATAAGCTACCACAGTTTTTTAGAGTGGGTAACCATCATAAGTTTAAATAAAAGGAAAAGCCTAGAAGCAACTTTTTAAAAAGACAATTCAAATGTTGACAAACAAACCCATATCAACAGTCAGTTTCCCCAAATGAGATGCAGATTTATTTTTCCAGTATTGTTTATTTTATTTTATTGACAATTCACGGTTTGCAAAAAGCAAACAGTTCTGGGGATGTAGCCAAGAAGAACATATGTATAGTTTGATATTTAGCCATCCATTTAAATTTATATTAAAAATCCTGTCAATTTCAGACAAAACACAGACTGTACATGTTAGTTTCCAACTGCTGAATTTTATCATCAGTAGTAATACAAGTATGACCTGTCTTTGTTAAACATTCTCTCAGGTTCCCAATAGCATAAAACATTTTTTATTCAACTTTCCATTTATTTTCAAAAACTAAAAAATAAAGCATCCAAATTTGTTCCTCCAATTGTCATATAAATAACTGATAACAATTTCAATTGTCTCCTATCTTTTCTTATAGCAAGCCTTACTTCTTTCTGGTATTGACTTCATGTGCCACTCCTGATTTATCTTCTGTTGTCTCAGATGATGTTGATGAAGATGATGGTAGTGATGATGATGGTAGGGAATAGTTCAGGCCCCATATTAATTGGAGAAAACTGCACAGTGTTTGCATTGCAACTAGCAGCTTTGGGGAAATTTGACTATTTTTTGTTACTTTTATAGAAACCAGTTCTTGTTGTTGGGATATTGTCTGTATAGGGCAGGGCTTTTCAACCAGTGGTATGGGTACCACCTATGGTACATTGGCCCCTGGCAGGTGGTACATGACCATCCTAGAAAAGTAGCAGGGGAGTGGAATGAGCTGAACTGATGGCAACATCGCACAAGCCTGAGTGAGAGATGGCTGGAGCTGCAGGGCTGTCAAGGCTCAGCGGGAACACCAGGATCAGCACTTCTTCGGGGCTGTCAGGGCTCAGCGGAAGGACCAGGATCAGCGCCAGGCTCCAGCTGGAGCTCGGCGCTGATCCTGGCACTTCTGCTGAGCCCAGAAGAAGTGCCAATCAGCTGAATGTTGCAGAATCTCCACGGTCTTGTGATTTACATTCAGATGTTTGGTGACTAATTCATATTTATGATAGTCACAGTGTCCCAGGGTCATGTGAAGTGACCAAAACCTTCTACAACCACCCAGCACAGGGGGAGAGAATAAAAACCAAACACCCCACCCCTACCCCACCCCTCCTGCCAATCCTCAACAGAAATGCTCACACCAATGAAAACAGGAGGAAGAGTCCTACTGGGTGGGCAGGCAGGTGACTTGCTTGGCTGTGGCTTGGGGGGTACTTTTTTCAGTGCCATTGTAACTTAAAACTGTCACTAAGCAAACTGTTGTAAGTCAACGACTACCTGTACTTCATCATATTTTTTTCCCTTTTCTTTTTTTTTTTTTGGTCATCAAGTTTTTGACACCTTGCTAGGTGACTGGTGGTACTCGAATGTTGCCATATCCTAAAAAGTGGTACAATGGATGGAAAGGTTGAAAAGCCCTGGTATAGGGCACTTGAAGGGACCTACATAAGGGACTAAATTAGAGCTATCCATGTTTAATAGCAACAGCAATAGCACTTGGACTTATATAGACACACAGAAATAATTTATGCGCTATTCAAAATAGACTAAAAAGCAAAAAAGGGAACAAAAAGACCAGAACACATCTTCTACAGCAGCCCACACCCAAATAGCCACACATTAACACCAGGCAAAGAAGCAGAAATCAATACCCTAATGGAGTGTTTCTCAATCTCTGCAACTTTAAGATATGTGGAGTTCAACTTGCAGAATTTCTCAGCCAACCAACACTGCCCTAATCAAAGAACTAAACAAAGAGAAAACCACAACCACACTAAAATAGCAGGGCAAGTTACTGTCCATAAACAGGGAGTAAACCTGACTGCTCTTTAGAAGGCCAGATCCTGAAGCTAAAACTCAAATACTTTGGCCACCTAATGAGAAGGAAGGACTCACTGGAGAAGAGCCTAATGCTGGGAAAGATTGAGGGCAAGGGAAGAAGGGGACGACAGAGAATGAGGTGGCTGGATGGAGTCACTGAAGCAGTAGGCGTGAGCTTAAATGGACTCCAGAAGATAGTAGAGGACAGGAAGGCCTGGAGGAACGTTGTCCATAGGGTCGCGATGGGTTGGACACAACTTCGCAGCTAACAACAACAAACCCACACTCAGTAGCACTGAGGATGTAATCTAGTTCACCAATGAAACATCTGCAAGCAAACAAGTCAAGAGTTTGGAATTGTAATCTCTGAATAGGGAGCGCACTTTGGTTAAATCGTCAATTGTATAGATTATGCCTATCAATGGTTTTCTCTCTTGTCCACTTTTTTCTTTAACCTGGACCAGATGTTTCACCATTTTCAAGCATGCAACAATGCTGATGCTGTTATAGAAACCTTCTTAGCTTTTTATCCATTTGAAAACATTTTTTCCCCAACTGCCTTTTAAAATGTGTTTCAGGTTTTCAATCAATGTCACTTGGAGAGGTGTTGCTCTAAAATAGGCTTGACATGGCAACCAGTGTTCAGAAATGTAGAAAAGTTCAGAGTGATATTTTTTTAATCATATTTTCTCTCAACATAGATGTAGGTTAATACAAAAAAGGAAAGCATAGCTCGATGGCTCTCATTAAGCCCTATCTAAGAGATAGCAGCATTTGTAGACCCTGGAGATTAGAAGCAATGATGAACCCAGAATTCAGCATTTCCATTTTTTGAATAATGGGAATCTGCCCCTGATTATTTAAATTAGAGGTCTAATCCCAAAGGCTTTTTTGAACATAATAAGAATGCAGCTTTCATTAGGTTGTATTTAGTGCTATACAGTGCTTTTTTGTAAAAGAAAAAGGTGCCAGAACTCACACATGTCATACAACCTACCTTGCCTACCCTACAAAGTTCCATCCAAAAAAGGTGCCGGAACTCCGTTCTGAGAGTTCTATGAGAAAAAAAGCCCTGGTGCTATACAACAGCAGATCATTTATTGGAAATACAATATTCATATGAACCAGCTCTGAAAATAATGTGTATTATCAGATATAAACACTTTTGAATTTATATATACATACTGTATACATATACATATACATATATATATATATATATATATATATATATATATATATATATATATATATATATATATATATATATATATATAATGAATAGAATGAAATGAATGGTTTTATAGTTCATTTTCTATTGCTGTTCCATCATTTATACATCAGGAAAGAGAAAACGATTTTAATACTTTTCTCTTTTTGTCAAATGATACTTAAAAATGCTAAATGATACTTATAAATGTGAAGCATACATCAACATGTGCATGGATGGGTGTGAGCATAGTGATATCTGTAATACTTTTGCAATTTCTAAAAGAAAAATCAGTTAATACAAAAATGATGCAAATGAGTCCTGTTTTTATGGCCTTTCCTGGAGTTTATCTTGATAATGAATGACAGAAGGGATAGTTGACTGTCTAGTAAATAGCTAACACAAAATGAAGAAGTTAATTGGCTGAAGAGAACTGGTTCCCCCCACCCCCAAGTTTTCTCCCAAGTTTTCTCCCAAGTAACAGTAAAATATTTTGAGCTAAAATTAGTCCCTCTGAATTATTTCCCTGGCTCACATAACATGCTGTATCTTGACCCAATTAAGCAGGTTATATGTATGGGACCAGCATCAATACCTCTCCTGGGATTCAGTAGAAAATTGTAGGCCAAACTAGTCTGGTCTCCAAAATCAACACCATGTCATAAGGTCACTGTGAACAATAAAACTGACTTTCCAGTTATAGACTCTGGGAAGAGGATGCTTATAAAAGAGGAAATCTAGCAGATATACCTTTCTCCCAGCCCTAAAATGTGTATTGGTTCTATCCATCATCCATCAATTTTCATTAGTATGATCCTCAAGGCTCTTGGACAGAGAAAAAGTCCCAAAAAAAGAGGCTTGGGACAAATGCAACTTGCCACATTTGCCTTATGCCATGGTACTGTCGATTTTTTTATTGAGATTATTTGGCCAATGTGGTTTGGGACTACAATACCTGAAGGGCTGGTTAATGTCCAGTCTGACAAATTTTATTCCCGTTTTAGTGCAAACTCCAATTAGAAGAAATACATAGCAGGAATAACAAAAAGAGTATGGCTGTTTCTATTCTATTTCTAGAAGATAGGCTCAAGAACCAGATGGACCTCGACAGCCTTAAACACTAGGTCCTATCTAACAAAATAAAATTTATTGTAGAGAAAAGTAAAGTTTTACACTTAGGCAAGAAAAACCTAGTGGTACAGACTATGTGAAACCTGGCTCAAGAGAGATCTTGGAGTCTATAGTGAATAATCACTTAAATATGAGCCAGCAGTGTGCAGGAGCTGACAAAAAGCTGATGGAATCCTAGGTTGCATTAACACAGAATAGAATAGAATAGAATAGAATAGAATAGAATAGAATAGAATAGAATAGAATAGAATAGAATAGAATAGAATAGAATAGAATAGAATAGAATAGAATAGAATAGAATAGAATAGAATAGAATAGAATAGAATAACAGTGATGGTGAACCTTGTAGAGTGCCCAAACTGCAACCCAAAACCCACTTATTTATCACTGGGTGCCAGGTGGGTGTGGCCTACTGGGTGGGTGTGGCTGTGGTGGTCATGGAAGATTGGGTGGGTGTGGCCAAGGTGGGTGTGGTCACCTTAATGTCACTCTTGGGGAGGGACACCTGGGGGGGTGGCTGGTTGAACAGGGACAGTTGCCACCTCCGAGGCATGGCACGGGTGCCCACAGAGAGGGCTCTGAATGCTGCCTCTGGCACCCGTGCCATCGGTTCACCACCACTGGAGTAGAATATGGGATGGGGTGGGGTGGGGTGGGGTGGGGTGGGATGGAATAGAGTAGAGTAGAACAGAATAGAATAGAATAGAATAGAATAGAATAGAATAGAATAGAATAGAATAGAATAGAATAGAATAGAATAGAATAGAATAGAATAGAATAGAATAGAATAGAATAGAATAGAATAGATTAGAATAGAATAGAATAGAATAGAATAGAATAGAATAGAATAGAATAGAATAGAATAGAATAGAATAGAATAGAATAGAATAGAATAGAATAGAATAGAATAGAAGCTGGAAGGAACCTTGGGGTTCAGTAAGACCACACTCAGAATACTGCTTCAAGTTTTGGGCACTGTATTATAAAAAGAAAATGTTGAGACTCTGGAAAGAGTGCAGAAAAGAGCAACTAAGGTGATTAGGAGCTGGAGGCTAAAACATATGAAGAACAGTTGCAGGAATTGAATTTGTCTAGTCTAGTGAAAAGAAGGATTAGGGGAGAGATGATGGCAGTGTTCCAATATTTGAGGGGCTGCCACAAAGAAGAGGAAGTCTATTTTCCAAAGCACCAGAAGGCAAGGTGGAAACTAATCAAGGAGAGGAGGTACCTAGAACTAAGGAGGAATTTCCTAACAGAACAATTAACCATGAGAATGACTTGCCTTCAGAGGTTGTGGGTGTTCCATCACTGGGTGTTTTTAAGAAGAGACTTGACAGCCATTTGTCAGATATAATATAGGGTCTCCTGCTTGAGCAGGGGGTTGGACTAGAAGATCTCCAGGGTCCCTTCCAGCTCTGTTATTCTGTTATTTATCTATTATTTTTCTCTGTTTTTAAAAGTTAAGATAATCTGTGCAACTTTTTCCTTACTCTTTTCTTTCATCAAACATAGAGTTGTGCTAATAATTCTCTGGATTCAAAAGGAAACACCATTCTGTTTTTGAAAGATTTTTTTTTTTTTGCATTCTCACAGCATTTTCGTTTTAAGGCCACAACTGCAATTGAATGCATTCTGATAAAAAGTGTGTTGTGATAAAACGTTTTGAGGAAAATGTCCTTCCAATTACAAGAGATTATTTGTCTATGCACGTGTACTGTCTGTATGTGTATCTGTAAGAACATGGATACAAACAAACACATACACACTTATAAGAGAACAATAGGGCAGGAGCAGTGGTATGGTAAGATTAAATCACTCGTTTGTTTGTCTATATATGTCTTTCAACTAGATTTTCTAAGGGCTATAGATGTGTGTATATGAATGGGCATACATACACATAAAAAATAGTTACATTTTAAAATATGTAGGACAAAAACTCTTAGTGATACATAAGCAATAAGAATCAGGTATTTGGGGCAGGGAAAAAGCCACGAGTTAAACTTAAGATTATGCAGGATACTCGTGAGAGAGGTGGCCTTAAAATGCCTAATTTTAAATTATATTATGAAGCTGCTGCACTAGTAGGAATAAGTGATTGGATTAATTTGACACAATCGAGGTTATTAAATCTTGAGGGCCATGATCTGTTGTTTGGCTGGCATGCATATTTGCTGTATGATAAGAAGGTAGATACTGTGTTTAGGATGCATATTTTAAGACAGGCATTGCTGAGAGTTTGGAAGAAGTATGTTGTTGTTGTTAGCTGCGAAGTCGTGTCCGACCCATCGCGACCCTATGGACAACATTCCTCCAGGCCTTCCTGTCCTCTACCATCTTCTGGAGTCCATTTAAGCTCACGCCTACTGCTTCAGTGACTCCATCCAGCCACCTCATTCTCTGTCGTCCCCTTCTTCTATTGCCCTCGATCTTCCCCAGCATTAGGCTCTTCTCCAGGGAGTCCTTCCTTCTCATTAGGTGGCCAAAGTACTTGAGTTTTAGCTTCAGGATCTGGCCTTCTAAAGAGCAGTCAGGATTGATCTCCTCTAGGACTGACCGGTTTGATCGCCTTGCAGTCCAAGGGACTCGCAGGAGTCTTCTCCAGCACCACAGTTCAAAGGCCTCAATTCTTTGGCGCTCAGCCTTTCTTATGGTCCAACTTTCACTACCATACATTGCAACTGGAAAGACCATAGCCTTGACTATACGCACTTTTGTTGACAGGGTGATGTCTCTGCTTTTTAGTGTGCTGTCTAGATTTGCCATGGCTTTCCTCCCCAGGAGCAAGCGTCTTTTAATTTCTTGGCTACAGTCCCCATCTGCAGTGATCTTGGAGCCCAGGAAAATAAAATCTGTCACTACCTCCATTTCTTCCCCATCTATTTGCCAGGAATTGAGAGGGCCAGATGCCATGATCTTGGTTTTCTTAATGTTAAGTTTCAACCCAAGTTTTGCACTCTCCTTCTTCACCTGCAACAAGAGGCTCTTTAGTTCTTCTTCACTTTCTGCCATTAGAGTGGTATCATCTGCGTATCTTAGGTTGTTGATATTTCTTCCGGCAATCTTAATTCCAACTTTTGATTCATCTAGCCCTGCCTTTCTCATGATGTGCTCTGCATATAAGTTAAATAGGCAGGGCGACAGTATACAGCCTTGCCGGACTCCTTTCCCAATTTTGAACCAATCAGTGGTTCCGTGTCCAGTTCTCACTGTTGCTTCTTGACCCGCATATAGGTTTCTCAAGAGACCAATAAGATGGTCTGGTACTCCCATCTCTTTAAGAACTTGCCACAGTTTGTTATGATCCACACAATCAAAGGCTTTAGCATAGTCAATGAAGCAGAAGTAGATGTTTTTCTGGAACTCCCTAGCTTTCTCCATGATCCAGCGTATGTTGGCAATTTGATCTCTAGTTCCTCTGCCTCTTCGAAATCCTGCCTGCACTTCTGGTAGTTCTCGATCCACATACTGCTGAAGTCTAGCTTGTAGGATTTTAAGCATGACTTTACTAGCATGAGAAATGAGTGCAATGGTGCGATAGTTTGAACATTCTTTGGCACTGCCTTTCTTAGGAATTGGAATGTAAACTGATCTTTTCCAATCCTGTGGCCACTGTTGAGTTTTCCAAATTTGCTGGCAAATTGAGTGTAGCACTTTTACTGCATTGTCTTTTAAGATTTTGAATAGCTCAGCTGGAATACTGTCACCTCCACTAGCTTTGTTGTTGCTCAGCTTTTCTAAGGCCCACTTCACTTCACATTCTAGGATGTCTGGCTCGAGGTCAGTGACCACCTCATTGTGATTATCAGGGACGTTAAGCTCATTCTTGTATAGTTCTTCTGTGTAATTTTGCCACCTCTTCTTAATCTCTTCTGCCTCTGTTAGGTCCCTGCCATTTTGGTCCTTTATCATGCCCATTTTTGCATTAAACGTTCCCTTCATTTCTCCAATTTTCTTGAAAAGATCTCTGGTCCTCCCTATTCTATTGTTTTCTTCTATTTCTTTGCACTGTTCATTTAAGAAGGCATTCTTATCTCTTCTAGCTATTCTCTGGAATTCTGCATTCAATTGGGTGTATCTTTCTTTTTCTCCCTTGCCTTTCGCTTCCCTCCTTTCCTCAGCTATTTGCAAAGCTTCCTCAGACAGCCATTTTGCTTTCTTGCATTTCTTTTTCTTTGGGATGGTTTTGGTTGCTACCTGTTGTACAATGTCACGAACCTCTGTCCATAGTTCTTCAGGCACTCTGTCTATCAGATCTAATTCCTTAAATCTATTTGTCACCTCTACTGTATATTCAACAGGGATATGATTTAATTCATACCTGAGTGGCCTAGTGCTTTTCCCTACTTTCTTCAGTTTAAGTCTAAACTTTGCAATGAGAAGCTCATGGTCTGAGCCACAGTCAGCTCCTGGTCTTGTTTTTACTGACTGTATAGAGCTTCTCCATCTTTGGCTGCAGAGCATATAGTCAATCTGATTTCTGTGTTGACCATCTGGTGATGTCCATGTGTAGAGCCGTCTCTTGGGTTGTTGGAAAAGAGTGTTTGCTATGACCATCGTATTCTCTTGACAGAATTCTATCAGCCTGTGCCCTGCTTCATTTTGCACTCCAAGGCCAAACTTGCCTGTTATTCCAGTTATCTTTTGGCTTCCTACTTTAGCATTCCAATCCCCCATGATGATAAGAACATCATTTTTTGGTGTTAGTTCTATAAGGTGCTGTAGTGCTTCATAGAACTGGTCAATTTCATCCTCTTCAGCACTGGTGGTTGGGGCATAGACTTGGACTACTGTGATATTGAATGGTTTCCCTTGGATTCGAACTGAGATCATTCTGTCATTTTGAGGATTGTATCCCAGTATTGCTTTTCCTACTCTTTTATTGACTATGAAGGCTACTCCATTTCTTCTGAAGGATTCTTGCCCACAGTAGTATACCTGATGGTCATCTGAATTAAATTCACCCATTCCTGTCCATTTTAGTTCGCTGATACCTAAGATGTCAATGTTCAGTCTTGTCATCTCTTGTTTGACCACGTCCAGTTTTCCTTGATTCATGGATCTTACATTCCAGGTTCCTATGGAGAAAAAATCTTTACAGCATCGGACTTTCCTTTCACCACCAGACACATCCACAGCTGAGCGTCCTTTCGGCTTTGGCCCAGTCGCTTCATTCTTTCTGGCGCTACTAGTACTAGCCCTCTGCTCTTCCCCAGTAGCATATTGGACGCCTTCCGACCTGAGGGGCTCATCTTCCAGCGTCATATCGTTTTGCCTTTTGGTACTGTCCATAGGGTTTTCATGGCAAAGATACTGGAGTGGGTTGCCATTTCCTTCTCCAGTGGATCACGTTTTGTCAGAACTCTCTGCTATGACCTTTCCGTCTTGGGTGGCCCTGCGCAGCATAGCTCATAGCTTCATTGAATTACGCAAGCCCCTTCGCCACGACAAGGCAGTAATCCATGAAGGGGGGAAGAAGTATAGACATAAGTTAAGCAGCAAGATACCATTGTGGGCAATCCCAAAACACGCAATAGAAAATATACATGCTGGTTTCAAACATGATGAGACTACTTACAAGGAAATTTTAAGTTTGGAAAGGAATATTTGGTGCTTGAAATCATATAGTTTCTTGCGAGAAGAGAAGGTTGTTCAGACTTGGTTTCAATATATTCAGTTACAGGCCAGGTGGAAAGAAGACCAAAAAAATGGATTTGCAACGACTGATGAAAATTTGATAAAGCAAATTAGAAATCAAGGACCAGCACATATTAAACGGATATATCTTGCATTGATAGAGATCGATTCAGAAACAGAGCTTGTTAAGGATTGTATGATAAAATGGGCCCAAAACATTCAGGAAGTTATTACAATGGACACGTGGGAAAAGATCTGGGTGAGGAATGTAAAATTCACTCAAGCTCAAAGTCTAAGAGAGAACTTTTACAAAATGTTTTATAGATGGCATCTAGATCCTAAAAAGCTTGCAAGTATGTATCCGAATTATCAGCCTAAATGTTGGAGGTGTGGTGATGAAGAGGCAACATATTTTCACATATGGTGGACATGTAAAAAGGTCAAGGCTTTTTGGATAAAAGTCTGGTGGAATATGCAGAAGATTTTTAAACGGAGGATAAAGTTTTGTCCGCAATTTTTTTTGTTGGGAATAATTGTTGACGCTACAGTTGTGGACTCTAAGTTGATGTTGAATTTAGTTACGGCAGCAAGACTTTTGATAGGTCAATATTGGAAGAAAGAGGAACTGCCGACTATACAAGAGTGGATTTTAAAGGTTTCCGACTTGGCAGAGATGGCGAAGATTTCGGCCTATTTGAAAGATTACTCGCAAGAACATTATATTATGGAATGGAGAAAATGGATTGAGTTTATCCAGAATAAGTATAGGGTCAAGAAGTTTTATCTAGCATTTGAATAAGTCTTCTTTCGTTTTCTTTTTTCTTTTTTTATTTTGTCTTCTATATATATTTAATAATGCTAAGTTTTGTTTGATCCTATATAAGTTAGAGAGTGATGGATTTTAGAATTTATAGTTGTTAGTATATGGTTGTTTATGATTGCTTTTTTATATATATATACCTTGTATTTAGCTCTGGGAAGTCCGGGGGGGAGGGGGGTTGGGGGGAGGGGGGGGAGGAGGGAGGGGGGGAGGGGGGGAAGGGGGGAGGTAGGGAGGGGAGGAGGGAGGGGGAAGGGGTTTTTTTAAAGGAAAACTGTATTTTTAAAACTTTTCAATAAAAAAAAAAAGAATCAGGTATTTGGGTACTTGATATTTAAATCCTATTTACAATGTGCTTTCAATCAATAGTATATGATCTTTACAAGAAATTACATGTTTTGCAAAGATAAATGTTTGCAAGGAAACTTTACCCTGGAGAAATTTTGTTTTCCAGATTGTGCATACACACTGTCTGCCCTCTCTTTCAAGGCCATGTTTCAAGAAGCTATTATGTGGTGGAATTTAAGTCCAGGTTCCCATAAGGTGGTTTATTCAGAAAATAGTTTTGGCATAATTCTTGACCCATTTTTCTGAACCAAACTCTCACTGAAACCAATTTCTTTCTAAATAGAAGGTATGAGGTAAAGGTAAAGGTTCTCCCGCACATGCGTGCTAGTCGTTTCCGACTCTAGGGGCCGGTGCTCATCTCCATTTCAAAGCCGAAGAGCCAGCGCTTGTCCGAGGATGTCTCCGTGGTCATGTGGCTGGCATGACTGGACGCCAAAGGCGCATGGAACGCTGTTACCTTCCCACCGTAGTGGTCCCTATTTTTCTACTTGCGTTTTTACGTGCTTTCGAACTGCTAGGTTGGCAGAAGCTGGGACGAGTAACAGGTGCTCACTCTGTTACGCGGCACCCGGGATTCGACCTGCCAAACTGCCGACCTTCTGATCGACAAGCTCAGCGTCTTAACCCACTGAGCCACTGCGTCCCTTTAAAATAGAAGGTATAGGTTGCCAATATTAAAAAGAACTATTGTTTTTCTTGGTCTTTTAACTCCTTCAGTCTTCTAATGGTGTATTTCATTGTCTCTGCTGAAGTAGTGTTGTATGTCCAAGCTTCACCAGCCACTATTTTCATACCTGAACCATGATGCCAAATGCCCATTTTTGTCGTTTTCATTTTGGTCTTTCCACAGAAGGAGCATGTATACTTAGCATCCTGGCAAATTACCATATTTACCTGCAATCCCAGTCTTCTGTGTATGCTTATTATTAAGGAACAGAGCCCATGAGAAAGCCCCACCATTGATAATCGCTTCACCAATGAAAGCTTTTGTGTGAGTTTCACTTTTGGTTGTATTTATTTCTCAGAGATAGGTGAGAGCTGATACATATGCAGTACAAGAAATACCATAAGACTAAATTCCTGAGAAAGCAGAAGTGCTTTTTACTTCTTATCAAATGAAAACTTAATGAGAACCATGTATGTTCTCAGAAAGTAAAATAATGAAAGAATGCAACTAGTAGCAAGACTTGACAACACATATCAGTTAATGTATTCTTATATTCTAAATTAATTCCACATCAGTAAAAGAATAATAGAATATTCCCTACAATGCAGCACAACTGGGATGGGGAGAGGGAACAGTATCATAAATGTTACATGTGCACCTCTTTGTGACACATACACATACAAACCCCTATTCCCGCCTTTTTATAATTGATTCAAAGGGAATTTCAGGTCTCTGCCTGCAAAATTTTCAAGCAGAGATAACTCTGAAGGAACTTCAAAGTGTTTACCTGAGTCTCCAATGAAGTCTACATACTATGGTGATTTCTGCTTGGCTTGTTATCCAAGCAGGCTTGCTGCTAGACATTGTAACTAAGTCAATGTGCTGTGTTTTCACACCTTTCTTATCAAAGAGCTCTGCAGGATTGTGACTGCTTTCCATAAAAATCAATCGCTCAACCCAGCTGGTGCTTTAAAAAGAATGGTTGATGTGTTGTCTTTTTGTGAACGATATTGACAGCATGTGGAAGAAGAATCAGACAACTGAAGACAAGAGTTTCCAAGGATTAAGACAAGGCTTCTGCAAATAGTCCAAATACAGAAAAAATATTATTGACTAGAACCCAATAGACTTACAGTTCTGAATCTACAAAAGCAAAATGGGGTTACTCACTGTAAAAATGAGCAGTTTTATAAAATTACTGACAAGTTTAGAACTTCAATGGAGGTCCCAGTTTTCCTCCTTGAAAAGTATGACTGGTTTTATCATTGAAAATATAGATATTAAACTCACTGGTGTTCCCATCCACTTAAACAGATGAATGGCACTAGTCTAAGCTTTCATATTTAACCTGATTATTTTACAAGTACTTTGGACGTATGATTCTTATAGTTATTATTTTTTAAATTATCTTGATATTTTAAGTTGTAAACTAATGATTTAATTGGGCTCAGCAAATAGATAAAATTGAAAAGCACTGAGCTTAAGTGACACAAACCATTTGGAGTATATTTGATACAAACCTAGAAATATATAGGTAAAGGTAAAGGTTCCCCCGCACATGCGTGCTAGTTGTTTCCGACTCTAGGGGCCGGTGCTCATCTCCGTTTCAAAGCCGAAGAGCCAGCGCTTGTCCGAGGACATCTCCATGGTCATGTGGCCGGCATGACTAGATGCCAAAGGCGCACGGAACACTGTTACCTTCCCACCAGAGTGGTCCCTATTTTTCTACTTGCATTTTTACGTGCTTTCGAACTGCTAGGTTGGCAGAAGCTGGGACGAGTAACAGGCGCTCACACTGTTACGCGGCACTCGGGATTCGACCCGCCAAACTGCCGACCTTCTGATCGACAAGTTCAGCGTCCTAACCCACTGAGCCACCACGTCCCCTAGAAATATATAATTTACATCAATTAAACAATGGATGAGGTACTTTTACTGCATTTAGAATGTCCAACAAATACATTTTTTTGTTCAGTATTTTTCAGTGTGACACTTGTTAATAGATTTTTTTTCTGTAATTGGTTTTTTAGCCATAATTCCTGCTTAAATTTGGTATACTCTGGAAGTTGCTTGAATATATTTCCTAAAAAAACTATTTGAATTTTATAAAACAAACAACAAACCTCCAGATAATCTAGCAAAATCAATGCCCAAACATACCTTTTCTATTAGGTAAAATAAAACATCAGTCAATTATTACACATACAAGTTATGCCTTTCAGTGGTTGCCATTTGGCTGAGTCACACTGAAACCTGAACTGCAAAAATAATTCTGTAGCTAAACCTATGCTATAATTTTCAGATAAACCTACAGTGGGAAACTGAAGTCAGACTGATTTACAGCCCTACATTTTCTCATAAGTGAAATGACATTGGGATAGAGTTTGTACAAGCCCTATCATGATGCCAATCAGTCTTTCCATGTAAGAACAGACAATGATATGTTTTCATTGCACACACACACAGAGAGAGAGAGAGAGAGAGAGAGAGAGAGAGAGAGAGAGAGAGAGAGAGAGAGAGAGAGAGAGAGAGAGAGAGAGAGAGAGAAAGCCTAGTGCGAGACATTGCTGTTTTCTTCATCTGCATGAAGATAAACTGGTTTATCTGTAGATGCATCCAGTGTTTCTTCTTACAGTGTAGGACCCTGTTTTGGTTTTCTTTGAGGCAGTTGGAGAAGATTAGCTTATGTAGAGTCTCTTACTGGAGCAACTGCAAACACAGATCTTGCTTAAGCTACTGATAAAAGGAAAATTCAGGACTGAATACTATATCAGGGAGCTCTGGGTTGTAATATTCATATCCCCAATGTAGACTATATACTCAAAGACAAGGATAAGATAGAAAATTGTATCATTCTATCAGTTTTGTACAAACATCAGCTCCATTACTTTCCTCAGCTTTCACCAAGTAGGATGGAGTTTCTTCAGGGTGCTACAAAGAAAAATGACACAAGAAGCAAACCCATTCCATCCCTTCTTCTGAAAGACCAGTCCCATGAAACTTCCCTTTTCTCTGAATTGTATGTAGCTGGGACTACTAGTACATGACAGCTTCATACTGATTAAGAATTGTATTCATTTTTCAATTATTTCTTTTACTGGCCCTTATGTATATGGGAGTAATTCATTCCTATAATTAGGTACTTTTCTCTTCTTTCCCATGGTGCACATTTTGTGATGTGTGACTTGCTTAGTTAGTTGGTTTAAAAAAAATCTATTTAACACAAAGTCCTAGGAATGATCTATTCTGGACAAGTACTGTTGCTGTTAAATAATAGTGTATTCTAACACATAATCATTATTCCAAGTCAGCAGGAAACCAGATCATGGTTGTGGCAAATTATCCAAGAAAATAAACAGAAGAAAAGTTGCTGGCACTGCTGATGCCCAATTGAGCAGTCTCTTTCTTCCAGAAATAATCAATGGTTCGACTAGAATAAATAGGAATAGCTAATTCACCCCCACCTGACATTGTGGCTATGGCTCTCATCTTCAACCAGTCCACTTATTACTTGCCAATTGTTTTTGTTTACAAACTGTTGCCACTGCACTTTTTTCTGCTTCTGGATCATGTGGAGGCTTTCTTTTATAGAATGTACTTCTTAATGGCAAAGTGTCTGCAGAAATTTGAGCTATACACTATAGACCAGAGGGATGAATGACATGACACAGGTGATCTTACAGCATAGCTACACACTTCACTGCTCCTTTTCCCATGTTCACCTTAAACATTGAAAACTTGAAATAACAATCCCAGAACTAATTTTACTTTCAGTCAGTCAAATATATTCCATCTAGTCTTAGAGAAATCATGATTCTTAAGATACAATGGACCATCTTTAGATGACCAGGGACGGTACATAACATTTGGGCGGAAAGCAGACTATAATGGGTGGAATAATGATGAAGAGTAGATATTTCAATGAGAAAGGTGATTTCTTTTTTTTTTTTAAATAGAAATGTTAATGTCCACAATTTAGAGTTAGCCTGGGTTTGGACAACGACATCCATTTTGTTGCTTTCATTTTAAAATGTATTTATGCATCCTAAGCCTAGGGCAGTTTTCCAGTGTTTCTAAATCTAAAATGGTGGTAGCTGTACTTAGAAACAGTCTAAATAGATTGTTCTTTTGTCTTTCCTTACAAGAAATGCTTCCTATCCTACCCACTGCTGTTCACAATAAAAAAAAGCTGGACTTCCAGAAAAATGTTACTTCTTCACCCAATAATTCAGTCCTATTGCTGTATCCATTATCCAAGGTTGAATGCCAGCACCCAGCTAACTTGGAACCTCATGGATACTGAATAGAGAGAAATCATCAGAAGTTACCTTGTACTTTATAACTGCCACTTTACTAGTTCGGGTAAATTTTTGCAGACATGAACTTGTCAAAAGAAAGATGATAATTGCTGCCAAGGCCTGAAGCCTCTTACTGTGAGGTAAACTTGGAGAATAAAGGGCTGGCTTGAATCAAATCCATTTGGTGCAAACATCATTGTGTTAGCCGAGGTACTTTCTTAATGTATCTTTCAAGTTTTATGTAAACACTACCCTTCCGTTATGTCATTTCTATTGTGTTTCATTTTTTGTTGAGCAACTAATGTAGCCAGCTACTATGACAACAGCATGCATCCTGCGAAATATTTCTCCATATCTCTGATGTTCCACTTGGAGTTCTTAGATGCTGAAAACATAACTATTCTCTTTTTAAAAAGAAAGAGAAAAACAACAATAGTTCAGCATATGTAAATATAAAAAAACAAGTAGTGTACAAATAGTTCAGTAGCCCAAATCATTAAAAAAGTCCCTGCTGTTGGGAAAGATTGAAGGCAAAGGGAGATGGGAATGGCAGAGGATGAGATGGTTAGATAGTGTCGTTGATTCAATGAACATGAATTTTGATGGTTAGATAGCATCACAGTTCCAAAACGAAGCATCAAGATTATCTTTGACAAGAAAAGGTATATAAATGCACTTTAAATATGTGTATTTTGAAGAAAACAGGTTTGGAAAATGTTAGGCTTTTTGAGCAAACATGTTTAGTTTTTTTTATACATGCACACATTCATTTATTCATAGTGTAATATAAACCAAACCTATGAAGAAATGAAACAAGAGGCATGTATATGATATTAAACTGAAATGTTAAAATTCTACCTTACAGTCTGTAATTGAGGAAAACAAAATGAAGTTTTGTAGCAATATAAATGGTAATCTATTCTGTTTTAACATTATACCTTCATCTATTAAATAAGGTAGTTACTGTGATAGTAGAGTACAGTATAAAGTAGTAATAGTATAATATAGACCAAACTATTTTCATCTTAAGTCACAAGTGGCTTTGGTTGTTTGAGAGAATACAACAGTTGGAATTGTTATATTGTAATTCTAGTAAAAAAAATAGTCTAATCTGCATGTATGTGTACAAATATATACATATACACACTTTCCACATTTGTGTTTGTGATTTTTACAGTACTTTTAATAAAAGAGGCATATATTCTATCTATCTCACTATGTTTTGGCTGATTGCCAGGGATATCAGAAATGGGAAGAAAGAGAAAAATATAATTTTATTTATTAGATTTATATCTCACTTTGATTTGTACAACTCCAGACAGTGTAACACAATATTCCTATTTCTTATTTTTCCCCATATTTGCCTCCTTGCAATCTCCTGTGAGATTGAGTTAGAGAGCATGGCGGGCCCAAAAACATACATCTTGCTTTCTTGACTAAGGGGAGCGTAGAATTCAGTCTCCTGTTTTTTAACACCAAACTGGCTCTCTAAGAGAAGAGATGGTAAAGATGAGAACAAATAAAGACACAAAACTTTTAACACTAGAAACAAAACCGCTAGTGTAGGCTAAAAGCAGTCACTTTTTTTATAGATGTACCATATCTGGGCTGAAGACCATTAGATGACAGCCAAAAGACACAGAAAGCTCTCTTTGCTGCTATCTTGTGGTCTTCTGGATTTTTGTTGACCAGATATAATAGATCTAATTTAGAATATATTCTGTAAAGAATTTTGGGACCGTTATCATTAATGAGTCACATGCTTCCACCAGAACATTATATAAAAGAAATCATTTCTTTTTTGATTCCCAATCTTGGTTGAAATTTAACAGTTGTTGCTATGAAGAAATAAAAGGATAGAACATCAAAGTTGTATGGGACTATTCAGACATTACCTTTATCTGTTTAACCCAATTTAAGAGGAGGAATAGCAAGATGCGCTTTTGTTTTCTAGTTCTATTTATGCTATAAATAAACAGTTTCCATGCTCACAGATTGATTGTTTGCAGTAGACAGCCTAGGACTACATACAATCACTTCCAGTGAGTTGGAACTATAATAGCGAAACGCTGTCCTCTTTTCAAACAATTGTGTGGGGACTGTTCTTCACTTATGTAATTGGCACAACTAGGGGAGGAGGCGGTTCACTGTTTTCTTGAATGTTAGACTGAAAATGTGAAGGTAAACCTGAACAGGACTTTAGTGTCTTGCAATATAGTTAAGATGTTCCCTTTTCCCTGAAGTGCCAGCAATTTCATTTTTATATATATACTTTCTTTGCATTGTTTAGGAAAATATTGGTCCTGTTTATCTCTTGCTTGCTCACTTTTTCTAACTTTACAAGATACCCCACAACGTTTACTTCTACTATGAATGGTCACCTAACCTTTGTGGGTTAACGACCATTATATGTGAAGAAAAAAGATACCAGTAGTCCTCAACTTGTTCATTTAGTGACTGTTCATTTACTGACTGTTCAAAGTTACAACATGGGACGTGGTGGCTGAGTGGGTTAGGATGCTGAGCTTGTCGATCAGAAGGTCGGCAGTTTGGCGGGTCGAATCCCGAGTGCCGCATAGCAGAGTGAGCGCCTGTTACTCATCCCAGCTTCTGCCAACCTAGCAGTTCGAAAGCACATAAAAATGCAAGTAGAAAAATAGGGACCGCTACGGTGGGAAGGTAACAGTGTTCCGTGCGCCTTTGGCATCTAGTCATGCTGGCCACATGACCACGGAGACGTCCTCGGACAAGCGCTGGCTCTTCGGCTTTGAAACGGAGATGAGCACCGGCCCCTAGAGTCGGAAACGACTAGCACACATGTGCGGGGGAACCTTTACCTTTACCTAAAGTTACAACAGCACTGAAAAAAGTGACTTATGACCGTTTTTCACACTTTTGCAGTATCCCCTTGGTTGCATGATCAAAATTCAGATGCTTATCAACTGACTCATATTTATGACAATTGCAGTGTCCTGGGATCATGTGATCACCTTTTGTGACCTTCTGTCAAGCGAACTCAAGGGGGAAGCCAGACTCATTTAACAATGCCGTTACTAACTTAACAACTGCAGTGATTCATTTAACAAGTGTGGCAAGAAAGGTCGTCAAAATGAGGTAAAACTGACAGAAATGTGGGGTTCCATTGTGTCACAAGTGGAGGACTACCTGTATACACTGTACTGCTATAATCATATTTTTAATGTTTATAAAAATGAAAAAGTCACCAACAATTTAATATGACATACTTTTCTGAATTCTGGATGGAATCCAGTCATTCCCTAGCCTCACATGTATTCTCTGAATGCATTTTGGCTATTCATGAATGTCAGAATGAGACATATATCATTTCTAATGTTGTGATCCCCTTCCGCTGGCATTTTAAGTCCATGGCAAGCCAGCTAAAAGGGAACTACACATGGACTTTTACTAAGATAGGTAATATTCATAATCCTTATTTAGTATTATGGATCTGACCTGGACCCCTCTCTGGACCTGAGTTTAGAGGAGGAGCATGAGTGATTCAGCAGAGGAAAGCATGGAGCTCAGAGAGTGCTATCCTGAAGAAGCAGCCTCAGCTGGGTTGATCATATGTGCAATAGGCTGAGCGAGGTGAGCCACAGCTGCAGCAAGTTGGCCAGGCCAGGAGGCTCCAGGTGAGGACCAGGAGCAGCTGCTGCCTGTTAGCAATGAAGAGGAGGTGGAGTCCATGTCTCCTCCAGATCCAAGTACACAGAGGCAGAGAGGAGACAGGCACAATGCCAATCAGCTAGACTACTTGCAAGGAGGCAACCTTGCCTCTCTTGAAGGGCTGCACCACCTACTATATCCCGCCTGAGGACTTGAGCGTTGCTGAAGCAACATGCCCAGTTCCATGTCTTGTGTGCTTATGCCATCTATCATGACCTGTTCAACTCGTGGATTGCTTTCCTGGACTTTGTGTGTGCCCATTGAACTCAGTTGCCCAATGATTCCTGCAGTGCTAAACTCGGTGGTGCTTTCTGAGGACCTGTTTGGGGGTTTGAATAAACACCTGTAGAACTCTTTCTGTATATGTGTTTGTGTGAGGGGAGTGGGGCAGCACAGTAAATAAGAGCTACCTCTATAACTTGGGCACTTCGGAAGATTCAGGATGCAGGTCTAGTGTCCCCCTGCAGCAATGCCTACATTTGATTACTACATTACATTCTGCTTTGAGATAAGTAATACAGAATCTTATGTTGTCTCCAGTTTTCCTATTATTGATCTAACTGGAGCTAACCTTGTACAAACGTGAATGCTTGATTAAGAACACATAAGATATGTTAAGCTTGCACAATTCTTCATCTAGCCAGCAAAACAAGCTGGCCACATTTCCATCTTATCATACATACGTTTGTTAGAATAGACAAATACACATAATAGCTTCTTGAAACATGGCCTTGAAAGAGAGGGCAGACAGTGTGTATGCACAATCTGGAAAACAAAATTTCTCCAGGGTAAAGTTTCCTTGCAAACATTTATCTTTGCAAAACATGTAATTTCTTGTAAACATCCCATGCAAAAATATATCTTGAACTAGTGTGCATGCCGGGGCTTCACATGATTCTTTTGGGATTGAGCACTAAATGTTATGAATGAGTTTATGCATTCAGAGAGCCCCAAAATGAAACAAAACTATAATTGTAACCAATCCGTACAATTTAATCAATAATATTGTGGCTAATGGCATTCAAGGCAATAAATTAATCTCTTCTTATAAAGTCACTACTATTAACAGACTACAGGCTAATATAGAGTTTTTAAGCAGTTACTTAATCTGTTACATAAACTTAAACTGTCTAAAAATAAAGTTTTATTACACCTTCATCACCAAAAATGGAAAAGCTACATAGCAGGTGTTGTGTAGTGGGTTCTTTGGAGGCAGTAAACGAGACGAGAGGTTGCAAACAGGAACATTGCTTTATTGAGGCAAACAGGAACAGAACTAAAAGAGAGGCTTCTGCTTATACAGTTGGCCACTAGGCGGCGGCCAATAGATTTAAGGAACCCATTCCCGCCCCAAATCATCCAATGAACTTCTTGGAGACAGCAAATCTGTCTAGTCAGTGACTGTTACACAGACACACCAATTGAGCAAACTTAAGCAGCATTCAAACAGACACGTGAAACAGTTCAAGTAAAATCCCAATACATTACAGCAGGTCTTCTAAGTATTATTTCATCAGTTTATCCCAGAAAATAGTTCAGTCATTGCTTTTTCTGTGAACATCATGTTAAAAATTGCTCTTTTTCAAGATTGTGGCTCTTGGATTATTCTAACATTGAAGCAGTCATCTAATTTTATAACCTGGACTTAATGCTTTTATTGGGGCTCCCTTTAGACTTCTTTTCTGTATGTCGTGCTTGGGAATAAATATAAAATTTATTTTGTAAAATTTGATCTACAGTTGTGCAACATGCCTAGCCATCTGAAGCCTTACTATAAAATAAGATGAAAATAACATTAGGGCAAAATCTCATTCAAACTGTTTACTTTAGTTGGAAAAATCAATCTGATTTGAACAATTCAAATCAATTCAGTTCAGACATTTAAACTGAATCATGAAGCTGAACCAATTCAGTTTGGACTTGGATTTCCAAATCTGTTGAGAAAAAGCCATTTCTCACATTGTGTGAAGAATCCAAAATTATCCTAATTAATTTAGGGGCATCCAAGTTTGATTTAGTCAGCTTGGCAATTCAATTCTAAAGGCTGATTGGATTCAGAGATACATTTGAATTGCTTTTAAATCAAATTTCCATCTATTCTTCTTGCAAAACCCTAAATTGTGGGCAGAGTAATCCCATTTCAACCCAAACTATCATCAGAGTAATTGGTATTTATTCTCTGAATAGTATTTTCCCCTGCCCTAAATTGGGATCTCAGCCAAGCTGAGAAGCTACTAGACAAATATCTATCTATGTAATATTTAAACATGATGATAATGATGCTTCTGAATCAATCTATTGCAGGATGAAGACTATGGACTAGATCATGCTGGTCCGTAGATACATTTTTGTTTTAAACTTCCCAATTTTAGGGTGTGTTTGTGTGCACGTGCCCTGACCTGATTATTTCATATGCTGCTTGTTTAAAAGCACTTTTAGCAAGGAAGATTCTCTGAAAGGGGGAAAAAAGACCTTGTTAATTTAGAATGGAACACAGTTTATGCTAAGCATGGATGATAATTTTCTTTTAGTAATGTGAACTTGAAATAAAGCACTTTTGATTTCACTTTGGTTTTAAATGAGGCAATAAAATAATAAAAACATTCTCTCTGTCTCCATGTCAATTACATTAGTGAATCAGCAGTGTTAAATAGCAATCAGCAGCAATCAATTTGGATCCGTTCCTAACTACTATTAATTGGACTCCTACTTCTTAGAGGCTTTTTAAAATGAACTTTTAAATATTAGATGGTGAATTTTATTGATTGTTTAGGATCACTGAACTGTAGGATAGAGATTATTTTCCCTAGTGAGAATCACCCAGAAATATGCAGAGTATTTAGCAAGCTGTCAACTGGTGGCTTCTAAGTCATTTTTTTTTTCTCTACTGAAGCCTTTTGCAAAACCTATATAGATTTTATGTGACGTAAAAATTCAATACAGGTCATCCACCAAAGTTCTGATTAGACTGAACAAGTAGCACCTATGGCTGGTCCTTGAAGCTGTCCCACCACCCACAGGATTCAGGCACTTGAAAGCCAGCTTTCACTTATGATGACTGCAGTGTCTCACAATCAGATAATCACAATTCACAATTTTTCATTGACAAGCATTAGTCAATGGGAAAGTTACAAGTCACTCTGGTAAGTCCCCACATGCATATATAGTTTTCTTGCACATCAAACCCTTCTTTCCTTGGCCTCCCTGCACTTGCACACACTTTCACCCTCCTTCCTTCTGCCTCCTTGGATTCAAATTCACCCACACCTACCTTCCCTCAGCCACTTCACCACACCCCTGCACAACTTGCACACATCCTGCACTAGACTTCCCAGGACCTCCTCCACCTCTGAAGCACGTCTACATTACCTGGGACTCTTGACCACTTCCCACTTAGCCCTTGTCTTGGCATTACATAAGTGACCAAGCTTGATGGAATTGTCGTTGTTATGTGACACAATCATGTGATGTCATGCTTTACAATAGCGCTGCTGAGCAATGGCATCCCATTCCCTATGGCTGTCATAATTCAAGGGCTACCTGAAAAGCAGAGGAGAGATGAAGGAATCTAGAAAAAAAAAAGATCCCTGATTAGTAATCAGACTGAATGAGTAGCGAAATTCACCTTAATTGTCTTTTTTAATCTTATTTTTTGTCCCACAGTCTTTTGTTCCTGAACAGATGGCTCACAATGGTCATTTTAACCAACCCACCCAACTCACTTATAAATTTTCTTTTAAAAATCAATCTTTTCACCAACACTTCACTCCCTTTGTTGTTCCTAACTATAAGCAACCAACACCAAGAGGAGCAGAAATTAACACCAAACAGTCAAAGAAGAAAACAGTAGTCTAACCAAGAAACTTCTAAAGAGAAAATCATGCAACACTGGTAGGGCAAGCTACTATATATAAACAGGGAACAAACCCCACACTCACTAACACTAATTACGCTACCTAGTTGGGTAACAAAATGTCTGCAAACAAACAAAGTCAGAAAGTAGCATGGTCTCCATAATGTCCTTTCAATTTTGTTCTGTCAGCAATAATTCTATGAGATAGTTTGAACTGGTGCAAAGTAAAGACACAATTTTTCTTTGACATCTTATCTATGATAGATCTTCAAGATAGGTAATATATCCTTAAATGTTAGGTCAAGTATTAGCTCTACAGATTGAATTTAAGAAAAATCTGAATCCAGAACATTTGGGACAAAATCTATGTTTCCAGAGCCTTTTTTTCCAATAATGGAAAATAAGACATGAAACTTAAGCGTGCTTATGTACAAATAAGTAACACTGAAATCAATTATAGGTTTTTTTACAATACTTATAAAGAAACTGCCATAATTGAGTTAGATCTTTGGCTCATCTGGGTTAGTATTGTCAATCCAAATTGGCAATGTTTTTTTCTGTCATTTCAGTTGAGATTTTTCTTCACTCAGCTAGGAGATATCAAGGAAGGATATGGGCAGATATAGGCATACAAACAAACATGTCTGCAAGACTGATGGTAGACCAATCAAGCAGAAAAGGTTCAACATCAGTTTTAAGAAAAATGTAGCAAAAGAGGGAGGACTGACTGAATGCCTTCATATAACTTGCTACGAGGGTGGAAGTTAGATATATCAAGGTTGTTATTCATGAGAAAGATAGAATTATTTTTTTAAAAAAAACTAGAAAGAAATAGAGCTTTCTCTGGAAATAACAATGTCAGACCCAAGAGATTATAAATTAAGCCTCAGGGTTTTGCCATTTGAATGGTGGTATGTACAAGATATGATTAATGTTACAATGCTGGCTGCCCATGTCGTGTTTATATATTTTTGAAATTTATAGTGACTAGTTGACTTTGGTCTGAACTGTGAAGGACAGGAGAGTGACAATTTCCTTCAGTGCCCCCTCCCCCCCAAAATAGCAACAAAAACTAAAGATTGAAGAAGACAGACCAGCAATCAAAGATAAAGTAGGGATGTCTGTCATATCTGTGACTGACCTTGTTATTCCTTAGCATCAAAACATAATGGTTTGCTTAAAATGAATTTAATTAATAATTGCATTCTTAGGATCCTTATCTACAAGAACATTCAGGAGGCAGTTACTAGTCAAGGACAATGTCATCACAGATCTAAAGGATTACATAAATAGTACATGTCATTTTATTTTATTTTTCATTGCTGTAATACATATAATATAATATGCAAAGGTTTATGATGTTCAGGGTTTATTTATTTTTCAAACAGCCTACTTTGACCTCATTATCCTGTGGCAGTTTGCACCTCCCTTTTAAAACCTACAGCAAGGGCACCCTTTGTGCACTGAAGGGTTGGCCATTAAACCATCATGATGTATTTTAGATGGAAAGCAAAAATCACAAATAATGAGGGTAATTCAGGAAACAGGAAAAATGCATCCTTAAGCAACTAGCAACTTTTTCTCCACTACAAAATGTAGCAGAATAAAGGCTAATACCATCAATGTCTGATATAATGGTGTAAGTGGTTGGGACTGATGTGGCATATCATGCTGATGTGGCATGTTAGGCTTATCTAACTTACCTTCTCTTCCTTAGCAGCAGAAATATCCCAGGACGGGATCTCAAAAAAACTTAAGATAGAGCTATTACCTGAAGTTTTGGGCCTGATCAGTTTTTTTCTTGTAGCAAATTGGGGTTTGCAGCATCTTCTCAAAGCTAGGTCCCTACAAATATGCTGGAGTATAATTTCATCTAAACATGTCCATTTATCCTTCTATAAAAATGGTAATTTGTGACTCACAACATCCATCCCATCCAATATTTACTGAATCCAATATTTACTGAAACTGAAGGGATGGTTTTCCTTGATGGATGGAGTGATTATTGCAACTCAATTTTAGAAGACCTCCCTTTTAACATTCCTTTCAAATGGATCTCCATATTCTGTTTGGAAATGCCCAGCCAAAGATGAGTAGGAATCAAGCAGGGTGGTAGCCTTGAATCATTGCATAGTTTCAAGTGATCCAGGACTGACCTCCCTACCCCCAAGCAGAAGGCAAGCAGTCTGGGGAGATTCCTGTATTATAGGCAAAATGCAATAGCTGACTTCAAGCAAGTAGATAGCTTGAAATCTACACATGTAAATCTAGTCATTTGTGCCTGACCTATTCTAAGCACTTATAACAAGGAACTTCAGGGGACAAGCATTTATATGTGCCAGCCCATATCAATCTAATGGCTGATCAAATGTCATTGACTTTCTTTTGAAATCTTAAGAGAAAAAATGGAACAGAAATATACTGTAGGTTATAAAATATTTACCTCTGAGAAATATTTCCATTACAAAATAGGACTAAAGAAAATTGAGGCAGTTGCCAGGTTTTTAAGAGAATATCTTTTCAAGGAATGCTGGAAGTTGACAAGGTCATTTCGTAACTTCACAATCTCTGCCTCTTGGGTCATTGTTTCAGAGATAATTCCTTATCTAAACAAACAAACAGAATGACCACAGATAGACATCAGTGAAATAACTAAATGAATGGTTTTAAGTTGAGGACTATCTGTGTCAAAAATTTCATGAACCTGTCCATATAGTTGTTGGGACTCAAGTCTGACTTGATTGCAATATTTATTTCAAGAAGCAATATAAAAAAATGTCCCATGCATAATTAAGTTAAGCCCTATATTCACACACTGGCCATAATGCAAAAAAAGGTTTTTACATCACTGTA